>NC_091733.1:6593241-6959406 GCF_030179895.1 Drosophila kikkawai | reverse complement strand
TAAGAAAAGGCAACCATAAGTACATTTCATTTTTATATGTTCCTCGGATATTCTTCGTCTCTTCTGCAACAGTTAAATAACATAACATTGTTAATAAACAATAATGTAATAATTGTTAATTCTGCAGCAACACAATAATATTACAGTTTAATAAAAACAAAATACTCTCTCATTGTTTGCTCCTTTAGGGCTGGGGTTTTTGGGTACAAATTTGTACGAGTGTATGGCATTCGTTTAGCATTTGTTGCTGCCATTTTTGCAATTTTTTTGTGACGCAGGTGAAATCGAATTGGATTCGATTCTCGACCAAAATCATCTCCCCCCGCCCACTAACTATTATTTATTCAGTAATTTTTGGAAATGAATTGACTGGGCGTCAGTGCCTGTTCCTCCAGTCCCATAAAAAATCATAAAGCCATCTGAAATGAGCGAAACAAACAAATTGTTTGGCCATAAAATTTCGAAAACAAAATTAATCACCATTATTTTGTCATTTTGGCTAACCGGCTTGGCTTGGCTACGGCTTATATCGTATACATCGTGCTTTATAATTCTTTTTCTGAGGTGTAAAGTGTAACAAAGTGAAAAAACTGGAACCGAAACCGAAACTGTATCAAATGTCATTCAACTTGGCATCAATATGCGGGAACAAAAAGCGGCATATTTAGCTCGAAATAATATATAAAATGTGTGCACGTATCATAATCTAACTTGTGGCTATCACTCGAAGGAGTCAGAGTGTGATCTCCAATTCCTCCTTTCCTATTCCTCCAAGAAAATCAAATTCCATCTCTTTTGAAGTATCTCTCATCCATTGAATGCCTGATTAATATACACTCCATATCTATAATTGATTCCACATATTGATTCACAGTTCTGTGTTCACAAATCTGTCTTCGATTGCCGCCATGAGCTGGAAGATTACGACGATATCATTCTAATTTACCAACGTGTGCATTTTATTCCCCTTTTAAGTGTACACAGTTGGTTTGAGCACATTCATTTAATTACTTCCTTGGGATTAAGTGCTATGTCGACGCTCTGACTGTTTATAATTCAATAATACCTTAACCAGAAAAGGCGAGCATTTTCTCAAGTCTGCGATCCCAAGCCTTGACATATTAACAAATTGTTATAAGGATATTTGTAAGAATCAAGAACTATGCACCCAATATAGAAACATAATTTCCCTAACGATATGAACATCAATAATTAACGCCTCTTTATTTTATAAATTGTAAATAAAAACTTGAAACTCAGAAAAGAGACCCTTAGCATCCAAGTTAAAATCTAATCCCTAGACATACCAGTCAGTTTACGACTAGGTGTTTATAACAAACCTTATCTAATTTCGCTCAGAGTTAAAATTCTTTTCAATTTCGCTTCAAAGGGTGATGAATCATTGTACTCTCGAGCTTGAAAAGTGTATTAGCAATATAAATGTCATTTCGGCTTCCTGAGTGAAGGAAGTAAGGAAATAAAATCATTTATTCGCTTTAAGTTCATATATGTACTTCTGGGGGTTTACCGCCCAATGGCGACCTTGAGCACCCCAGTTACCCAGTTGAAAATCTGCAATACATTTGGGTAAACAAAGTCGAGTGAATGGTACTGGAAATCAGATTACAGCCCGAGCGAAACTCATTAACTACACGCAGCAGCAGTTGGCCAACGTCATATATAACATTAACTTTTCTATGACGGATAAGTCGCAAAAATTGCAAGCCAAATTCTGGGAAGACCTCAACAACAACCAATTTTATGTAGGTTTTCATAGATTTCTGTAGAGACAGGCATCTAGCCAAGGTGGCAATACCAAAAACCTACTATAAAAGCATAAAAGTAGCCGTTCCCTCGAGAAATACCAATCGAAAGCCAACTTGAAATGCAATTTGGCCGTGAAAAGGAAATACCAGCAAACATAAATTAATTAATATTATTGTTAATAACATTTTTTCTTTTGTTTTGGTCTTGGATTCAGTTTCGGTTTCGGTATCGTTTTTGTTGTAAAACTTTGTATTAACAACGCATAATTTAAAAGCTTTTCAGATTTTCGATTTACTGCTCTTCAATTCAATTTGTTTCCAATTTTGTTCCCTGCTCTTTTGTAAAGCTTTGTTATTCATATTTCTTCTGTTTTTTCATTATTATGTTTCTTTCCTTTATCCGTCAGTTAAGGTTGCTTTATAAACGTGTCAAAACTATTTATAATATTTTAAGTATAAGCTTTCAGGTCTCGAGGCAGTTTTATATCGAATTCTTTTAATTTGATTAATGAAGTTTGCAAGTGGCAAACAAAAAAATGCAATTAATAAGCAGAGAAGCGAATTGGTTTGTACAAATCCACATTTCTAAAGCAAGACTTGGCCGGCTAGAGAGTCGTCTAAACTAATAGAGAATTTCCCCTTACTTGGGGCTTCTCTTATGGGAATGTCGTGGCTTGCAGATAAAAGTGTAATGATCTCATATGCGTGGTGAGGATCATCTCGGAGAATCCGCCGCTCGAATCTATGCGAAAAGAAATCCACGGCAACTGCAAACCATCGATCACTGACAACCGAACGAATAAAGAAATATATATATACATATATCTATATATACGTACATATGTCTATTGCCAAAAACTTGTTAACCCATTCGCTTTGAGTGGGAGAAAATACACGAAACTAGAAATATGAGAGATCTGAGGCTTAAGACGTCAATGACGAAAATAAGAATCGCATTGCTCTGGGACTTAAAACGCCGTTCTACCATTGATTTCCTCCTTTCAACCTTTCGCTGGCCTTTAACCGATCAAACATATCGATCGGACACAGATTGTTCGATTTCGTAGAGCTTACTTTATCAGTTTCTTGTTTGAGGGCTTGTTGTAAATTCACTTGTTTCTTTTCAACTTTTTTTTGGGGTCACTTTTGGCACAGGTATTACTGACGATTGCGGTGTATGTTTTGTACTTTTAATGACGTTTATTTGTACTTTTCGTTTTGTCACCAGGTAAAACAAAAACAATAAAAAAAACAATTGTTTTTGGGATTATATCAAAGATTTGCCGAAGTCTTCCGCGTGTGAAGATCGCGATGGGAAAGGGCGAGGGTGTTTTTTTAAACTTTCCCCTTTTTTGTAATTTTTAAATTTCGTGTGCGTTATTCTGTAGTCGATTCTTTCGGGTGCTCGAATATTATTTTGTCCAGATCGTGTGAGGTGAGCGTTGTCTGCACCGTCCGCCGGGATATCGCACACTGAATGTCCAAAGACGGCAAACACTTGTTATTATAACGCGTCAAAGCGCGGCGCCAGCAGCGACGCCGGCGTAGGCAGCGGCAGAGACTGTGGCACCGGCAGCGGGCTCATCGCGCGCTTATAAAAAGCACAAAAAAAAAAGCGCCCGAATCTGGCCCGAATCAATGAGCCACTTGGGCCTTTTGTTCTTGATAAGCTCGGGGAATCGAATCAAATAGTGACCCGCTCTCAGAGATAGCGTCTCTAGAGGCGTTGCGTCAGCTGCGACGCCGGCTGCGACAGCAGCAGCAGCAGCGGCGGCAGCGACAGGTGAGCGTTTAGGCGCTCTCGACTATTTCTCTTATCAGAGAAATCCCCCTATCAACATGGTTCAGGAATGGATCGCGACAGAAAGCGAAGCTTGCAGTTGAAAGTTGTGATATCCTACAGGAAGTGATCAGAACTGTGATGGTTTTGGATCTTTCGATCTTAGGATTTAGTAAATGGATAAGCTCACAAGTGCTTTCCAGTAACCTGAACTTCGTAGCCTCCATAAACATCACTTTAAGGATATATCTTTATATAAATATTAACTTCTGTATATATACAATTAGTTAATGTCCAATGGGATACGTTAATGATTCGTTTGAAAAAGGTTCCGTCGACTCTTTTCAAGGTCTTGAAAGATCCTGATAGCTGGGAGAATGGCAAGGGAGATTTACAAGGACGAATTATGCAGAAGATTTACAAGGCAGATTTCAACGGGAGATGTGCAACAATTTAAAACAAATCGGCGGCAACTTGTGTTTACCTGCGCCGGCATCGCAGCCGCTGCCATGCGTCGTCAGTCGCGTAGACCGTTAGAATGAGCGACGATCTGGCGGAGATCAACAGCCGAAGAGAGCGGACCCGAGCACGAACACAAGCCCGAAGTCCGTATCCGACAAACTTCGGCCTGAACTTCGTGACAACTTGCAGTAATCGACGAACGTTTTTGACAGCTAGTGATGGCTCATTTGCTGTTTGCGATATGCGGCGGACAACGGGTCGTATAAGTGACATGTACGCGAGAAAAGAATTATCCATGATTTACAATCTTAACTTGAGACACGTTGGAGGTTGGTTTTTGACAGTATTTTAAGAAAACTATAAGCAGATATATATATACATATATATATATATATATATATATATATCCAAAATCTTACCCTTGCAGGGTATTCTAATTTTTGTCAGCCATTTGCAACGCTGTGAAGGAGACATTTCCGACCCTGTAAAGTATATACATATATTCGTGATCTGCATCAACAGCCGAGTCGATCTAGCCATGTCCGTCTGTTCGTCTGTCCGGAGACTTCCATAATTAAATGCAGTGTATATATAAGAAGACTTATGATTGATGGGAATATGTGATTTCCCAAGCCATTAAATAAGTAACCTTTTAAGGGGGGATTTACATGTAAACCAAAATTAGTTTATGGTTTAAAACATATTTTACTACTTTAAGAATATACTATGCAAGTTTCATTATCGAATTCCAACTTTAAGTATGCACGCAAGGAATACAAGTGTTAATGAGGTTTTCTCCACTTTAAATTTTTGCGTTTTTACAAGGTTTATCAAAAACTAACCAACATATCGGAGTAAATCAAATACTATTATCATCAACTTGAAATTATCTTTTATTTGAACCTAAATGGTGGTAATAAAAATGGGAATTGTTATTTTTAAAAAGGGTGAGAAGTGAAATATAATTTCCTGAAAATTTAATTTTTTTCTTCAAATCTGAATTTAATGTTTTTTTTTCATAATTTCTGTTGGGGTTTTTTTTAGGATCACATAGAAGATAAATGTTTGATAAACACAAAAATGTTTGTTTGTGGATTATCGACAGGAATTACTAAGGAAACTCAAAACTCGAAGCCCTGCGACATATATTCCATAGGTCCAGCATTTTGTAAAATATTGTTTATAAAAAATTTTTGTATTATCTCCAATTCCATTTTAAACTATTTCCAAAATTTTAACGTGATTGCTGGACTATTTCCTAAAAAAAAAAAGCTTCTTCCGTTGGCTCTATTTCATCTATGTCATATTCTTTAAATATTTAGTTTTGGTTTATTATATGGCTAATATTCGCTTATATATTGTATGTTTTATTTCTTTATTCTTATTTTTTTTTAACTTGACTGTTGTTGATTTTCGAGTTTGCAAGGTTGTTTGAAGTTAAAAACAAATTCCTAAAAATAGTTGACTTCTTAAAGCTACATAAATATTTGGGTAATTTACTAAGATATTTTCGTAAATTTCAATAATTCAATTAGCCTAGAATATGAACTTTTGCAATTAAAAAATAATTCTGAAGGATATGAACCTCCTTAAGTTAAGTTATCTTCACAGCTGAAAGATTGCTGGTTATACACGATTTACACCTACTTTAACATTTTACAAGTTTATATTTAATTAAAATTATACTTAGTAACCCTACATTTTGACTTGGGTCACGTTTCGCTGTTAGAAATGCCCATTTCAACTTGATTTATAGTCAAATGAGCTGCACTTGTTTCCATTAAGACTACGTTGGTTGCCATTAAATAAACTCAAGCATAGTCTATGGGGAATGTGTATCACAGTAAAACATCTCGTATTTTCGCTGCACGTACGCCATTCGATAAGATTTACGAACTTGTCACATCACGTTTTTTATGATCCAATACTGAGATTAATCGCTGTTGGTAATACAACAAAAATATATATATTCTTAAGTCTAAATCTTATCAAAGATCACAGTTGCTTTAATTGACAATTATTTTTGGAACGCTAGGAGACGCCTTATTTGAAGGGAGAGATTAAAAGAGATTAGAAAACGAGATTGTCCTTTAATTTAAAAATTGTTTATACTATATACTATCTAAAATGTTTGTTATTACTTCTTGATCAATTAGGATTTCATTGGACTCTCTAACAAATTGTGAAGCGGGTTGAAGCTCAACATGGATTACTAATAAAGAAAAATGGGCAATTAGAGTGATGATTGTGACACTGCACTGTGGGAAATATGAAAATTTTTATAGTATTAATTAGTAACTATTAAACTAAGTAATATTTTTTGAAACGGTGTTTTAAATATGCTTATAAACTGTTTTTCGAAAACTTTTTTCGCATTTTTAAAGTAACCAAACTAAGAATGCTTATTTTCAAGCACGTACTTTTGCACTTTGCAACAGCTGACTTTAACAGTGCTCTGGTTTATTAAATTCTGGTATTCTGGAACTGAGACTTGGAACTCTATATGTTTTTAAGATGTTAAGGTAAAAAATAAAACACACAAATATCATTAGTTTGATAAAATGACTAAATACACCTGGCCCTCGCTTAACACGGCCTCTTTTAGCACGACTCGGTCTTACACGGTTTCAAATTTGCTCCCAGACCTCTTTTAACACGCTAAAAACCTCGCTTAACACGAGGCTTTTTAGGAACGTAACCCCCGTGTTAAGCGAGGGCCAAGTGTACCATTAAATTAGGCAAATTCCCCATAGTGCACTGGCAGACGTTGACCTGGCGGTAAACCAAAAAAAGGGTCAGCAAACATGGAAAGTGTTTTAGACTTTGGCACTCCATCGTGACGCACAATCTCTATCCATTTAGACTTTTTATAGCTATTCGTTTTTATACCTGATACCCATGGGACACAATGGCATTTTAGTTGAGTATAAACCGAAATAGAATATAATAGACGAAGGCATTCACATTCAATCCGTTAAAGTTCTCAATATACATAGTTGCTTCGGTTCACCATTGAGCCAATTTACTGGTGCTCGTCTGTCCGTATGATGAGATATGTATAACGGGAAGATAAGACAATTAACAAGCACCACGGTCGCAGTCCTGAGCCAAACAGAGCCTGCGAGCAAACGATCTAAATGTGCGTTGCAAAACACATTGATTTGTTGTAGCAAACTCAAAATTGGGAAGCTCGGAACGCCGAACGCAAGCGATGACCGTCTATATTCCGTCATATTCACGATTAGCATCAACAGCCGAGTCGATCTAACCATGCACGTCTATCCTTTTGGCAGTTTCAACGCAAACAAGTCTCTCAGTTTTAGAGCTGTCTAAATGAAACTTTGCCAGATCGGAGGAGCGATCAATCGCAAACGGTAATGGCATACAAACATCAGCTCCCTAAAGTTTGTTTCCTTTCCAGTTTTAATTCAATGCGTTTGCATTTGGGTACCGGGTATCACTCAGTTGAGCAGACTCCATTGTAGCTTTCTAGCTTGTTTTCTTTTACCTGAGTGCAGCAATCCATAAAACTATCCAGCATCTGTACTTGATTTTATTTGGATATCGTTTCGTTTTATTTTATTTATGTATTCCTCATTTTGGTGTTATCGTTAGCTTTTATTATTATATTATTTTTTCTTAGACCAAAACTGGTTTTCCGCACCCGGATGAAATGTGCGAGAGAGTCCGGTCCAAGTCGAAGAGCCGAATAAAAATACGAGTGCCATCCAAACATCTGGCGTCTCGATTGAAAGCCCCGGGTCTTTAATTAAGATTTGAATTCGGTTGAGAATTGAATTTGCTTGGCTTTCAGGATGTTGTGAAGTGCCAGTGCCAGAGCCAGTCGTATCTGAATGGCTAGATGACCGCATGAATGAACGCCGTCGTTTACAAATATTTTTGATTATAAGCCCTAACGTCAACAAATTGCTGTAGAAATAAAAAAAAAAACATACACAAAAGAAGCTAACCCGCATGTTTGTTCACCGTTTTGATTTTGGATCGAACACCATTTGCGTATTTGGGACACCATAACTTGGCAATTGAATTTCCGATACATTTCGTACTATTGTTTACCTTTGGTAGAAAGGTGACAGCTTGACATCTTTCCAATGCTAAGGTCATGGTTGTATTATAACTTTAACTTATACAAAAAAAAAAAGATTATTTTTGATTAATTTAAAATTTTGATTTTATTTTACGCAAATCGGTGATTGTCGAGGAAAATATAAGAAAGTAAATGGATCAACAATATACACTTATTGAAGGTACTCAACGGTTGACGTTATAAGCAATATAATGACTGATGCACTAGATTAAGTGTCAACTCCAGCAAAGATATCAAAGATCCCAAGATACAACATGCCAAAGATAGATGGCATTGAACTAAAACTATAAAAGAAGTATCTAGGAGTGACACTGGACCCAAAGCTCTCGTGGAAGTGTAACATCGAGGAAAGCAGGTAAATGTTTGACAAAAACTGAAATAGAGCGTAATGTAGCTCTACACAGCAGTGGTAAGACCAATAATGAAATAAGGGGTTTAATAGAGCTTACAACATCATAAAACTTACAAGGTTTTAGAGGAACGGGTGCTTTGAACCCGATTGACCTGTTCATCAAGGACACTGCGGCACAGAGTGCGATGAGACTAAATCCAAGCAATTGCTGGAGGAAACACAGCATAGGGCATCGATAGGAGACGAAAGTACGGACTGTATGATCCCGATTTGAACTTTGACCTCTTACCCAATGAGAGAAGACTGGACTAGAGACAGAGTAACTAAACAAGATGAGCTAAGACTCTGCACCGATGGCTTGTCAAGGCTCTTACAACGTTTAAAATGAACTCACAGTTACTGACAGAGTGCAAGCGTGCCGTAAATGAACTCGCCAGATACAACGACTTATAAATAGCCTGGGTGCTAGACCACCAGGACATACCAGGGAACGAGAAAGCACACGAAATGTCCTGGAGTGGCTTAGTTGATCGCATCAATATTAGAAGGATACCGATTTCGCTGAACTCGGCCTAGTCAACGAAACCAATAAATACTGATATCCAAAAGTAAGTGGGATATCAGTATAATCACAACATCCTCCACTGGCCAATAGGGCAATAGGATCTCACGAAATGAAGATGGGGCTGCCCACAAGATGCAGATGCTGCCAGAAATTAACGGAACAGGAAAAGCCAGAGCGTTGGCTCTGCCATTGTCCAGCATTAAACAGTACTTTGATAGAATCGTTGGAAAGCGGCACAGCTACGACCAGGAAACAAAGGGTGTGAACCAAGTGGGAGCCCAGTTTTAATGGGAGGCTCTAGTAGGAACCTTACCACTTTTACCTCTCTAACAAAACGGTAAATATAATGGTAGCGAACACCTTAATCAATAATTATTAGCTTTATCGTTATCACAAACTGTTAAAAAATTTCTTATTGGTTCAAACTAGTTTTGTGTAATCTGCTTTTGCTCTGAAATAAATTTAAAAACAAAACAAACAAGACTATTGAATATTGGTTTCATCTAGATTTTTGATTGGCTGATTGATTTGTATTGCCTTAGGCATTATAGGCATTATTAAAAAAAAACGTGAATTTTATAATAAAGGTAGTAAACAAATCGAAACCCCCCACTTAACGAGGTAAGATGAAAGTGATTATTCTTTTAAATATCAACTCTAAATAATTAAAAATTTATTTTTCGGTAAGTGTATCTATTATTTGGAGAGGCGTTAGCTGGTTTTAAATTCTGCGTATATATACTTGTATGACAGTACACTTGAAAATATATCCTTACTTGAATTTAACAAGGATTTTTCTCTGTTTTTCGGAAGCTTTCTCTTTAATACTTTGAATATTTCACTTCCTATTATTAATCGACCTAAATTATATTTAATTCGTATTTATAAACTTCCCATGCGGGGAATCCCTGCGAAAAGACATCCATTGTACGGACCCGGCAATACAAGGCAAATGGGGAAGTACAATATCGATCGCCTGAGAATAAATAACAATAAAATAAATGAAACCAACGTGACAAAAGATACATTTACCGCTTATCAGGTCATTTACATAGTTGAACATCGTTGAGTTTGCCGCCCGTTTTTTGTGTATTCTTCGCTTAGCAATTTTCGTTGTTTTAGTTTATCGAGTAATTACTTAAATGATAACTGCTTGCGGTGTATCGATTGACAATTGATGAACTACCGTTCGCGGTGGGGAAGTTTTGTTTTTGTCTTTGCTTCGGCGGGGGATTTATTCGTTCAATCAAATTGCCTGCCGGATAATTGCGATCAATAGTGGCTGCTGCTGCTGTTCGACTGGCTGGACTGATCGCCGATTGTTTCGTCTGTAAATTGTTGACATGGCCCCCTTTTCCCGCCAGAACCCACCCAATTTCACCTGCATCATCACACCGCTATCGTCATACCCCCACAAACTGCAGGTCCATGCTTAAATACACTTGGCAAAAAAAGTGTGATAATACCTCAAGGGTGTAGTTCAATATAACTTCGTTCTGTAGTCCATTACTTGTATAAAAATGTACAAAATAATTAAATATAGAATTTAATGATTAAAAATCCAAAAAGGACTGTCGGAAATGACCAAAGTTTTGTTTACTAAAATCATTATACACAACAAGGGTATGCAAACAAATTATAAAAAGTGTTTCCCTCAGTTCGTTGTTTTCAGTGTGGGTAAACCTTCAACTTGAACTAGAGACAGAGAGAGAGTCTCTAGTCGCAGTTTTGCACGCGATTGAAATGAAATTAGCAGCTGCAAATTGCAACATGAATTATTACGCCGCCGGCCCTTGGCCTTGGATACCTGCCTGGCTTTGCACCAGCGTCACCTATATGCACCATTTATACAGATGCAACAATTTTAATTGTGCTTAGGGAAATTCGCAGTTTGCCGAAGCGCTGTACATACTGACAGCTGCCAGAATCAGAGAATGTACAATTAAAATGTTGCGAATAGCCAGAAGGAACGGGGGTGTACTACACAATCTTATCGCACAAGATGTGCATACTAATTGCATACGAGCATTTCGTCTGACGAAACGATTACGTTATTCTGAAAAAAAAAGACGGCAATAAAGAACCGAAACTGAAATTATCTACAGAAAAAAAACGTGCATATCTCGGTATCAGATACCAAGATACATTGACAGACACGTAATTCTTCTAGCATCTCCATTAAGGTAAATACATGCAATATGCATGAGTCATCATGGTGAAGACCTATTCCGCTTAGACGTGCTGGGTAAAAATACCCGGGAATATCCGGAAAGTTTGCTGGCTGATAACTCGAAACGGCTGAGGGATATCACATTTGGGAAATTTACCACGAAGCAGAGTGTGGGAAAAACTCAAATTCACCTCGTATTGAATGTAATTTACTCAGAAATTGAGAGATAATTAAAATGAGGATAAAATAACTTTTCATTATAAGGAGGACTTGGGAATTTCTTAAAATTTTGTACAGGGTTTAAGAAATGCTAATAATTTCGTGATGCAAACCCATTCAATTAAAGACCAAAACAATACTCGATTGACAAAGATAATCGGTTGGCTTCCTTCAATAAGTTCTTTGACATTACCTGGCCATGAGTGAAACATATATATGTACATATTCAGTTGCGATTGCTTTCTATCTGATCAGGCAAGAATTGGGCGTCATTTAAGAGGCGAGATAATGGTTATCGATCGATCGGACCTGGAATCGTGTCCGCACATAAGTGGTAGCGATGACGTTAAGCAGAAACTCAAAATCAGAAGACACGGGCCTCTTTCCGTTTCCCACAAATTTACCACTTGAAAGATAGAATCGATGGAAATTTTGGGAATCCTATGGCGACTGTTCAGATGCTCTGCTCTTATTTTACGGAGCGAATTTAAAACATTTTTAGAAACAGCAATTGAACAACAGTTACCATTACAAAGGCACTTTAGTTTGTATTTAAAAGAGACTTGGTTACCTGAACTATACGTTTAGTACTGCGTTCGCCCCCGACTATTTCACGTTCACACTTCTTTGTTCACATTTCTTTGTTCGTCACGTGATCTTATACATCGTGATCTTAACACATACCCGGACTAATAAAGGGTATTCCCACCAGAGGTGCGTAGATGGCAATTGCGTCAGGTGCTTTACCCACGTATTGACTACTGCCCTTGTACTGCCCCCGGGCTCCTGCGACTCGTCCGACCATCATTTACTTCTCCAGGTCCGATTCCGATTCTCGATCCTCATTCCTGTGGCATTATCAGTTGTCACGTAGCTCGATGAAATTATCTCTGTCATACAATCCACACAAACTTGATCTTGATGTGAAGTACCACAAGTGAAAACCAAAAACCCCTAAGAGCCGAGGGGAAAGAGCTGAAACGGACACGGTCAAGACCTTGAGTGGAGCCTGTATTTACACAGAGCTGCGCGAATCTAATCAATTGGGGACTTCAGCCGAAATCTCTATTTTTTAATTATACCATTTTCGCGTGTTTTGTCTGCGTAGAATCTCTAAAATCGGAATTTGAATCACTTAAACTGATAACTAACTAACTAAAAAAATATATGACCTTAAGCCTTAGTTTCCAGCTGAAAAGTTATATAATAAAAACCTATTTAAGCTTGTTCGAATGGAAAATTAAACTACACAAGATTTGATCTTAATTAACGCTTGATGTTCGTCAACAACATATCTTTGCTGTTTAACATATTAACAAATAAAAAAGAATTAATTATAATTCTCGAGTACTTCTGTCCACCCTCTCCAGAAGCAATCCATCCATCCCTTTGCGACTCGATTCTTATCACGTCGATTGCATTTCCAGTGTTTCTTTTTATACCCTTGCAGGGTATTATAATTTCAGTCAGAAGTTTGCAACGCAGTGAAGGAGACGTTTCCGACCCTATAAAGTATATATTCTTGATCAGCATCAACAGCCGAGTCGATCTAGCCATGTCCGTCTGTCCGTCTGTCCATCTGTCCGTCTGTCCGTCTGTCCGTCTGTCTGTTTCTACGCAAACTAGTCCCTCAGTTTTAACGCTATCTGAATGAAACTTTGCATATAGTCTTCTATATGCTCTCACTGCTATATATGTCGGAACGGGCCGGATCGGACGACTATATCATATAGCTGCCATACAAATGTTCGATATATTTGTAGAAAAAAAATTATAACTTTGTTGTTTTTCAACATTTTTGCACCATTTTTTAGATATGGCCATTTTTTATTATTTCAGAATTTTGGTAAAAATTTTATGAAAATCGGTCGACTATATGATATAGCTGCCATAGGAACGGTCGAGAAATAAATAGATAAAAAATTATAGTTTCGTTGTTTTTCAACGTATGTTTATCTACTCTGAGATATAAGCTTTTTTTATTATTCTAGAATTATGGTATAAATTTTATAAAAATCGGACAACTATATCATATAGCTGCCATATAAACCGATCGGTAGATGTTTGTGCAATTTTTTAACTGGTTTAATCATTCTAGCGGCGACGCTTTCCTGGTTTCAAATTTGGTCTTTTGAAGAGTCGAGACAAAAGCCAACGACACGCGTCATTTGCCTTGATTAGTATGTACTGTCGATTCCCAACCTCAGATACAGATACGAATACAGACACACTGGGAGAAATAGTCGATCAAAATGTAGGAGTAATCCTCTATACTTCAGTCGATTTACATACAAATTTTAATAAATCTTCCTGGCACTTTTTCAAATATCTCGGTTTAAAATTGGGAAGATTGCTTTGAGAGTAATTAGTTTCAATTTCCTCTATAATCATCAAAATTGAGTAAGGTATTACAAATATATAAGTTTATATAGCTTTTGGTCAGTGTAGAGATACGCCCCATCAACAGATACGGATACGTATGGTCAACGCGTTTATGTAATGTTTTAGTTCGGCGTTTCAAATGTTTTGATTCTAATTTTTTAAGTTTGGGCGGATTGGCATTTGGCCTTGCCCCTGACCTTGGTGTGAACCCAACAATAATAACAACCAAAATAATAATACGTGATCGTTGACAAGTTAGCGCCACTGTCTGCGACTGACTGTATCTATTGGATCACCTCATTATCGCCCCCAAAACAACACCACACAACGCAACGCACACTTCCTCCCCACGAGCATTACAGCTCTGGGTTTGGAGTGCCCATCGACTGCCGATCGAAAGTTTATCAATAAAATTACACAAAATTGTCGGTCACTTATTCATATCATGAGAACTTATTGTCTACGAGAATTTCCCGCTGATACGAGTCTCTTTTATTTCTGCGATGATGTAAAAGGGAGGTTCCCGAAGGCAATTTTACATTATTACAGTTAAACGTTTGACAGAAGAGATGTGTAAAATTGAAACCAAGTATCCAAGTTCTATAGTATTTTCCATTTCTAACTTATCTTACTTTCTTGACAGTGGCATTATTCCAATTTAAGGCCCCTTGATAGTAGTAATAAAAGCTGTAAGACTCCAACACTATTTCTTGGTAAATCTTGGTTGATAGGTTCGAAGGCGAAGATATTTATTGAAACTGATACAAACACGAAAAAATGTGTAAAAATTAGTTATTGCTATACAAGACAAATAGAATTTCATATAAGAGCTTTACTAAAGACTAAAGAATCGAAATAACCGATAAATGTCACCGATAATTCAGGGAAATATTTGCTAGCTTGATAAAAAATTGTATGTATGCATAAAATAATATGTCTTCTGTTAGTTTTCCCTTTCATTTGATACAAAAAAATCGATTTTTAAAGATCCGACTGGAATCTACAAGGGTATACAAGTTTAAGTTCTTGTTCTTTAAATGTATTTGACTCCTTTCTTATTCTTTGCAACTTTGCCTGCAACTCACAAGCAATGCATCAACAACAGCTTACAAGTACCTATCAGTAGCGAACTATAGGTTTCAGGAGCACTCTGAGAACGAAACCAAAAGAACATTTGGGTTGTGCATAATGTACGAGCTCTGTCCGATAAAAATATATACTATAGGACACAGCACACGCCTGGTAACATAAAAATAACCGACAAAGCAACAATATTTTAGGGCCGTAATACCCATATCTGCTGCTGTTTGCCAGTAGCCATAAATTTAATTCGGTTCCCCACGATATGATCTGTCTTAAATATTGTCAAAATCAGTTTCGAATATTTTTATGATCCGTGATAGAGCAATGGACATGGCCGTTTGATAATGCGCAGTAGAACTATCGAGTTGAGGCAGGGAAGGGTTACTTTATGGTGTATTAGGAATCTGTTTACCACCGACATGGATTGTTTTGCCTCCCGGTTGACCCAATAGCAGCGCAAGGGCTTCGAAGAATTCTTACTCATTCGGCTAAACTCGGGCAATCGACATCGGCGTTATCGGTTGCAAATGACGATATTATCTGGAAACGCGTGAGTCTAGACTTATCCTTATCGCTGGCATTAGGGGGAAACCTCTCTATCCATGGCGAAAAAAACAAACAATTCAAACGAATTGCGACGGAGCTTAATTATTTTACAATGCTCGCCTCGACTAAAGATGATCACTTTTTGTTTTTATCTCGTATCTGATAACTTAATTCTCGGAGGGCAACCGACCATAAAATTCGTTTGGCAAGCCGAAAACAAAGGCTAGCAATAAAAGTCAATTGTAAATTTGATAAAAGAACCTAATGGCAATGTCAACAATTTGCGGATTGCTCAAGGAGCTTTCAGCCAGCCAGAGATGTAAAGTGATAAATAATACCGAAAATAGTTGGTCGAATTACTAAACAACTAAGAAGGGTTGGTTGGCGTAACCAACAATTATATTTGTTTTTTTTTCGAGTCTGTAAATTAAAAAAGGGGTAATGTGAGACTACACAATTGATGTAATTTTGTAATTTAATGAGGATTATAAATTGGGGTTTCAAGTACATATTTAAGCTAATAATACGTTTTCAACTATATTTATTCAAGGCGTTAGAATTTAACAGGGAACATTCTGTACGGTAAATATCGCAAATATTGGAGGTGGTTGTGTAAAGGTAAATAGATCCTCTACATACCAAATACTGAAATCTAACACTGATGTAGCTGATATTTCATAAGAATAAACTACAACAGAGGTACTTACTACCAGCGAGGATGTTACATATGAGCTCTTTTTATTAAGGGGGTCTTCTCATTGGGCAACTTTTTTTTTTCGATTTTTTTTTTTGCATTTATTTATAGCTTGGGATGGTGTGTATATGTCCCCAAAAGGATTTTTAGAAATTCGAAATACTTTAGAAGATACAGCCTTTTTTGTGAAGCAAGATCTATGCAAAATGAGCTTTTTTCAAACTTCAAACGCGTTTATCTCGAAACCACGTTTTTCGAACTGGCGGCCATGATATCTCCAGTTCAACTGAACCGATTTTCATGAAACAAAGTGCAATCGACGCAGAATTGTCACCATTTTCGGCTGACGGAACAGATTTTTTTTTTAATTTTTTTTTCTATTTTTTTTTTTACACTAAACTACAAAAAAAACGCCCGAAATCGAAATTTTTTTTTTGAATGGCCGCCATTTTGTTTAAAAAATTTTTAAAAAAAATCTGTTCCGTCAGCCGAAAATGACATCTATTCTGATTATAACCCCGTTTTTATTTTTCATTTCGGACGCTCTGGAAACCCTGAATCGTGGCCGCCAGGACGACACCTTTTTTTTCGACCACCAAGTTTGAAGTCTCATTACTCTTTGAACAACCCTCGTATCGAGGCAAGAACAACTTTTTTAGTTACTTTGAACATTTTTGAATACAATAAATAAAAAAAGTTTTCAATTATTCTTTGCGTTTTCAAATAAGAATTTTTTTAAAAAGGGTCCAAAAAACAGCTTTTGAATGAGAAGACCCCCTTAAAATAAAAAAGAATGCTCAAATGACCCCTGGGAACCCCTTTATTAAAAAAAAAAATCTTGAAATCGATCGCAATACATTCGATCTGAGTCACACGGAACACCAAGCAGGCGTCAGAATTGGATTATCGTAATAAATGTCAAAAATTATTTGGGCAAACATTTTGTAGAAAAGCAAACAAACAATTTTGTGTTCATTTTGTCACCTTCCCTTGCCCCCGCCTCTCTCTCCCATCTAACTCACTAATTTTTTAATGCATTCTCAAAATTTCCGATCAGCAGTACAGACATACCTGGCTCGCCTGAGCTTTCGTCATCGCAGGTGTTCACGAGTCGAGCGTACCCGCAGTAGGGACTACGCCCACTGTTCCGCCCCGAAAACATATCTTGGAATCAGGAATTCTTCTCGCCTAATGGATGCTAAAGGAATTGATCTTCCCGAAATAATGTCAACACTAACTCTACATAAATTTGTTCATTTTAACTCCCCCAACCGATTCTCAAAGTCGACTAAGTTCTGGCTGGCTGGGCCGCAGTTTCTTATTTGGTTGCTCCAGAAACGTGTTGGATCGAAATCTCTATATAAACACATGTGTTATGGCCACCCCTCAAATGCGGTAGTTGAGCGTGAACTTGAGCAGATATTACCTAGATTTAAAATGTATATTGTTTCTTGTTTATCAGTATAAAAAATATTAAGGACTTTTCGCAATGGATACGAAATGATTGCGGAACAATTGTCTATCAAAGCCTTCTGCTTGTCTCTGACAAGATCTTTATGTGTTTAAGGGGGTCTTCTCATTCAAAACCCGTTTTTTGGACCCTTTTTAAAAAATTCTTATTTGAAAACGCAAAGAATAATTGAAAACTTTTTTTATTTATTGTATTCAAAAATGTTCAAAGTAACTAAAAAAGTTATTTTCGCCTCGATACGAGGGTTGTTCAAAGAGTAATGAGACTTCAAACTTGGTGGTCGAAAAAAAAGGTGTCGTCCTGGCGGCCACGATTCAGGGTCTCCAGAGCGTCCGAAATGAAAAATAAAAACGGGGTTATAATCAGAATAGATGTCATTTTCGGGTGACGGAACAGATTTTTTTTTAAATTTTTTTAAACAAAATGGCGGCCATTCAAAAAAAAATTTCGATTTCGGGCTTTTTTTTGTAGTTTAGTGTAAAAAAAAAAATAGAAAAAAAAATTAAAAAAAAAATCTGTTCCGTCACCCGAAAATGGTGACAATTCTGCGTCGATTCCACTTTGTTTCATGAAAATCGGTTCATTTGAAAAAAGCTCATTTTGCGAAGACTTTGCTTCACAAATGAGGCTGTATCTTCTAAAGTATTTCGAATTTCTAAAAATCCTTTTGGGGACATATACACAACATCCCAAGCTATAAATAAATGCAAAAAAAAAAATCGAAAAAAAAAGTTGCCCAATGAGAAGACCCCCTTAAGGCTTCTGGTACCGGGTATTTCCCCGTCGAGCACAATCGACTGTAGCGTTCTTAACTGTTTAAATATCCTACTAATGTATATTATTAAGCCCAGATACATTTGTACATACATACATACATTGGTATTATCTTTATCGTGAGTATACATACGCATATATGCACTTAAAATTCATTCAATTAAATTCTTGTAGGTCAGAATTTGTAATTTATAAAGGTGCTGATAAAGTTCTTAAATATAGTCCGATCTTTAGTAGTTCGACTGTAGGAGAATGAATAGACTTATAATGGCTTAGCGAAATGATAGAGCGGACCCAATTAACTTATTTATTTCATATAATCAATTCGCAGGAGAACTCTAATTTCTAAAGAGTCGCCAAAGACAACAAATGACGTTGTCTGTTAACTGGAAGCCATAGATGAGGTGTTAATGCCAATATTGACAGATTGTTTACCACGCACCATGCATGCCTCCACTGACGTCATAATGAGCGATTTAAGTATTTAGAAAGCCCTCGACATCTACACACAAGTGGCTTATGATTGTGGCTGAACGGACACAGTTCCAGCTGCCCCGGATATATAGACAAGGTCAGAAAGAGAGGGCCTATTTCTAACCCGTATACTTCTCATATTTTGTCGAGAAATATTCAGGAGATATCGGCCCTAAACAAACTGTTTTTGGTATTATCCAATCAAAATAAAGTGGTGTAATCAATACTTAATTAAAGTTATTAATTAGAAACCAAAGACCGAATTATATTTACTACTACCTACGCAAAATATTTGTTTAAACTATTTAACTCACTCTTAATGCATTTTGGTAGGCATTAAAATAGCTATTTTTATGGAAACAGCTGTTCTGTAAGCCCTTGATCGCCAGAGCGGCGATATTCTTTAGCGCCCTGCGGCTAAAAAGCACTCAAAGAAAATGATTGAGTGCTCATGCGCGCAACCCTCGAACAACCGCTATGTGCTGCTGGCGCAAAAAGACGGAGAGGAGAAGGACAAAAGGGACAGAAAAGTGAGAGAGAGAGAGAAACGAAGAAAATGACAGTAAAAATGCAATTGCAACTCGACAAAAAACTGTTTATAAACAATGCAGCGAACGATAACAATAAACGAAATGTTGCTTAGGTTAAGTTATTCCATTCACGATTCGTTGAGCAAGCCATAACCGATAGAAGCTATCGGTTGTTATGTTGCTCAATGCTCGAATGCCATTTGTTTGCATGGCTGTCCATTTCACAGACGCGGTCACCTCAACAGCTAATAAATTATTTGAATAGGCCACAGCCAAGTTGGAAGATAGGAAAGATTAAACATAACCTAGGAATATAATCTGTACAAATCGTGGGCTGGGATTGTCCAGATATTGAAATGTAGCTATTTATTGAGAGCGCGAACTAAAACGCATTTTGATTACAACATAGCCAAACTATAAATTAATTTAAAAAAAGGACACTAAAGCTCCAAAGTTGCCTTATCAACAAAGCAATTGCATTGTTGCATTAACCTTAATCCATTCAACATTATGAGGGGAGAAATAAATAAAAATAAATAAATCCTATCGAAAAATATCCTTAAAATTGACATCTGTTAGTGATGACTGAATAATAAAGAATCAGTGCTTTTATTTAATTTTAAATATATAAAAAATGCTATAAGAAAAATGAATTAAAATTAAAAGGTTTGTTATTCAAACAAATACAAAATAATCTAATCATTTAAATACTTAGCAAGCCGAATAATATCATTTAAAGTTTACCATTTGCAACTGTGTCACCACTTTAGTGCCTCACTGTATCTCATAGCGCACATAAAAATTATATGTATAAATCTTACACGCACTGTGTTTTAGCTTAAAATATATTTAATAAGGCTTTAATACTGAATAAATGGAATCAACTAAGCTTCTCATAAGCAGCTGACAGCGCTGAACCGTTAAGCTTCGTCATCTGGCAATGGCAATGAAAGTGCAACTGCAATTTCAAGTTGCAATTGCACAGAACACAAAAAAAGAATAATACAGCTGGCGTGTTTACACAAAATAAACAAATGGAAATAAGCCAACAAGGTAACAAAGTCAGTCAAGTAAAGTCGCGGACCAACTCAAGCAAGAAGTTCCAACTATTTAGGTTAAGCAGTGCTCCGGTGTTTGAGTGCCCTGGCAGCTACTTTGGCCTTAAACTCTGCATATTCAGGGCCAGACAAACAAATTAAACATAATTAAATTAATTAATTAGTGTACGGGCGGGGTAAAGAAAATTAATAATTGAAATTAAATGAATTGCTGCGAAATGCATTTTACTGCAGTCTTATAATAGCGTGCAGCAAACTATGGGAACAACAATAAAAGATGTCAAAGCAAAGCGCACAGATAAAATAAAATAAAACAAAAGAATCACAATGGGGGAGAAGGATAGATAGACATAAAAAATGTATTAAAATAAATACCGATTACAAAAACATCTCGCAGTAGTGCGAATTACAATTTCAGGCATTACACTCTGCAATTATACAATACATCAGAAGTTACACAAAAAGCAGATCAATTCCGAAAGCCGAAGTTTGTATACCCTTGCAATTGCAAAGATGTCGATTTTATCCAATTGGAAATCTATGGAGTTAATACGTAACAACACTGGATTTCTGCAATTATTTTCAAATTCTCGTTCGATTTTTATAAAGTTATACCGGAAATATGAAAAAAATATACAAAATAACAACTATACTTTTCTCTACATTTATTCCCCTAGTTCCTAGTATAAAAGGATAGAAATTGACTCCTTTACTGTATTATAATACTAAGGCTCTAATTATGTTAAATAACTACTATTAAGCAAATAATTTTGTTTGTTTACGGTAAAAAATAAATTTATTCTCAAGTCGTCATGCAAAATAAAATTCGTGCCGAGGTGATAGGAAATAAAGAAAAATTAAACAGTAATATGCAAGCATTAGCGTGGTGTAGGGGTTAAAGTAAATCGGGGAAAATACGAAAACAAGGCAGATAAGTGCATATAACAAAAATAGCTTACGTATGGGCCTGCGGCGCATGCGGGTCTCGTTTTTCTCGCCGCCACTGTTGGCGCCGCCACTATTAATCGGCTGCATCTTGCGACTGACAAGTTATATTTATTCGATTCGTGTGGCAAAGCAGATACATATGCGAAAAGAAATGGAAAAGAACCAAAAGAAAAGCAAGAATTTAAGTAACAAAAAATATTTAAAGCGAAGCAATCCACTATTAAGGCAATTTGTTTGTATTGTTTTTGGTTAGCTTAAAAAAAATTATTTAAATCAAAATTACATTTAGAGGTTAAAATAAACAAATAAATACATTTTTAATGTAAATTAAATATTGGTTGAATTTTTTTAGGGTACATATGTAATTCTTAATTCTATACAGCACAATATTGCCTTAATTTGAATTGGAAGCTGTAGCGGTAACAGTAACTGTGGTTCCGCTTGATAATGCCCAATTTTTGGGGACACTACTGTTGGTTCACTTGTGTACAGATAACAGCGACGTCAAAATAAATCGGCTCGACGTCGCTGTTAGTGACAAACAAAAACTAATTTTGGCAAACACATTTCTGGTTCCCTTCTTTTGGCTTTCTTCTTGCTGCTTTGTTTTGGGCTGCTGCTTTATTCTAACTTCCTCTTTTCGTTACAATTTCCCCTTTTTCTGCACAGACGCGACAAGCTCAATGTTCGAAGGCAACTGAAAGTAGCAAACGGAAATTCTCTGGCGTCGACCGGCAAACAAAATACAAACGCAGCAACAGCAACAAAAGGCACTTTCTGGTTGTTCTCATTTTCAAAAACGACTGTGTCGCATTTTTTTCCCTCAGCATTCGAAATCGTGAAATTTACTAAGTGACTTGTCTATATGAATTTAAATGGTATAAAATTGTCTTACATGATTTAAAAATATTCACACCATAAATATATCACAAGTAAACACGCATTAAAAAAAAATATAATAATAAATAAATAAAAAAAATTATGCGGCTTTACAATTTGTTTAGAGTGACACTCTTTCTCAAAGTGTATGTATAAAAAATCAGGCAATGTGTAAACGAATTTAAAAAAGTAGACCCTTAGTCTCTGTCAGACTTTCATATATCGGGTGCTAGAAGCACTACCAACTTAGCAGGATTGTCAGTATTGGTCAAAAAAGGTTATGGGAATTGCCTCTTTTATGTCGAACGACACATGTCAAAACCGTGGACTGAACGGGACAGGGCCAACAGCGAAGTTATCTTTAAACTCATTTTGCTCCCTCACTCAAACGAAAGATAAGATAGACGGGAGAACAGGATAGTTGTATAAGCAATATCGATAAGGAGGTCGTCAATATATTGTTGAGTTTAATCAATTAAATGTTTGCAAAAACCGAAGTTGCGACCTCAGGCACTTGGCAACTCTGAAAGTTCGAAGGTCGCAGACGTCGAGACGACTTTGCGAAAATGCTCGAATAACCCATGACATTGACCTCAACACCTGACAGACACCGATAAAGCATGGCTGTGCCGACAAAAAATCCAACCCGAATCTATTTACATACATATGTATTTATGTATGTCATTTAAAAGTTGACCCAGTTAATTAAAAAAAAACGTAGAATTCGAAAAAGGAGACGGAAATTTCATTCAAGATTGTGGGAAAGAGATGCGATGTAAACAAATCAAACGGGGGAATGGGACAGGGCGACACGCGTTCAACAAACTTGATTTACAGTTTATCGATTCGCACACACACACGCGAGCGAGCGAGCGAGCGAGAGAGATATCACAGGGAGAGGGGGGGGAACACGTGCTTTGTCTCTCCTATTGATTTTTACCCCAGCGCGAGGGAGACAGCATGGAAATACTGCACTTTGTCGCACGGTTCTTTTCTCGCTCTTTCCAATTTCATAACGGGACGAAAGAAAGACTATAACAGGACTTTTCCTTGTTCTTTGTTTAGCCACGTGTTTTTGTTGTTGTTAATGAGCGATTCGATTCGATTATATTAGTTGATTATTGTTATTTTATTGACTGTTTGGTTATGTTTTGACTTGGTTTGACATAAAGAAACTACCAAAACACAAAAAAAAAATACGGATAGTATTGCCGCTGAAAGATGGAAGACAATAGAATGTAGAATGGATGAAACACTGAGACAAATAAAACACTCACAATACAACTAATAACAATTAGCAATTGAAATTGGAAACGAAAAAACAATAGACACACGCACACACAGCCACTCACATCTCTTCCAGACAACTTTAGTCGCGGTAACAGCGCGAACTTTAAGTTTACTCCTGGCTTCATTGACTTGCAATTTCAAACTGAACCAAAGCCCAGCGGACGGACAACAACAAGGCGTGGAAAGCGCGGTGTCGACATTTTCCACCCCCTAAGAAGGCCCAGCAACAACAGCAAAACAAGAACGCCGAAAAAAACACTCCGGCGCTTTCAGAGCTGACATTAAACAGATGTTATGCCTATCGGAGAAATCGATAGACTCGATACGCAACTTCCTTGGGCGTTAAGAAAGTTTCGTATTTAAATTAAAAGTCTCCTTGCTATCTCTCGTATGATTTTGCTTTTTAATGCTTGTTGCAATCGTGTTATCGGAATGTTTTATATTTTTAGATATCTAACTCGGATGAATTTTAAAATGCCTTTTATATGTATACTTTTTTGCTTAGAAGCAAAATACGAACAGCAATGGTTGATTTACAATTTTTTATTTACAAAATACACCTTTTCTTTCCTCTGCCCACCTGATGTGAATCGCAGCATATCGTTAAAAACTCCCACCCGATCAGAGGTAAGGATATGGCTTTTAAATGGCAGAAATGTGTGTTTTCGATGTGGCACAGCTGATCGATAAGCTGTAATCGGATGTGGAATGCAGATCTAGATCTGCGAAAAATCTCAACTGTTTCACACAGACAGTAATTAAAAAATGAAGACAAATTTGTTTGAAAACCAGGGTATTCCCTTGACAACTGAATTATCGGCTAACTAAGTGCGATGCATCGCGATAGTTAGCCGATATTTTCAGCATTTTATACAGAAACAGCTGTTATCATTTGAATTAGGATTGGAATTCGCGAAATATATTATGTATATATGTATATATATTTAAAAAAAAGTTAAAGTAGTAGTAATACTTATCGTAATTGTAATGATAGTTCAATATATAGAAGAAAATATTAGCCATCGGACATGTTTGGGTTCAATTATATAAAATAAACTTAAAAATTTTAATTATTTAGGGTATTTCCCTGTTCGACTACATTTTCGCTCTATGCTATTCCAGTTCCACTGGGTTTACCGATAAATTTCCAAGTTATCGTCTTCGTTTAGCAGTGCTCGGCAGAAGCAATTGGAAGAAAATTATTTATTCTGGAAGTGCAAAAGCGAATGCAAGTGCGATAGTGCGGACGGATAAGGAAGAAGGACAACATAAATCCGACAGTCCTTATAAATCGTTTCCTTTTTATTTATTTTTAATATTTTCGTTATACACTTTTTACGCGATCACTGTGTGCCGGTCAACGCTGAAGTAAAGTCCTATAATATATTTATTAAACCCTGTGTTTTTCCTCTTCGCTTCTGAAAATTTTTACGGTAAGTGCAATAAGTGTTTATATATATATGTAAACATATATTCATATTCATATTTGTGTATGTATGCATACTTTATTTTCTTTGCCTGACTTTCGTTCCTGGCTCTGTTTTGCGTAAGCTTTGGTTATCCCGCCGCCATATTGAACTTGCTCGCAACTATGGCCATCCCACTCTAACCTTAAGTTGTTCCCACTGTAAAAAAATAATTTTGCTTAATTTAATGGTGTTTCAAAAACTAGTCAAGTTGGATACAATAAAGAAATAATTGTTATTTGAGTCTAATTAGTCATCATGTAATAAATATTGGATAATATTAAATATTATAATATTTGTGTGTGTACAATTTCTTTTCCCACGCACCTGATCAAGTCTGTATGTTCATACATACTTATGTATGTATGTATGTATGTATAAGCAAGTGGTTAAAGCCCCGTTACTCGATAAGAAATATAAATTTGAGGTTACAGTTAAATTTGTGTATCTATGTATGGCTTACTTTAAGGGGGGGTTGGGTAAGGTATTTAATTTTTTTTTCGTAAATTTTTATCATAGTTTAAAGATGATTTAGCAAAAATTTCAAATATTTTAGAGCATGTCCTGAAGCAGGACACAGGGCGACGTAAGCCTCTGCAAAAAAAGGTACCCCTCTGGCGACCATCCTGCAGGACGTAAAAATCGACTGAAACAAAAAATTCAAAGATGTTCTTGTTTAGTATTAATGTGGTTATGGAATAGACTACAATTATACAAATTAAATAAAAAATAAAAAATGGCGGCTACTTAAAAATTTTTTTGTTTTTCTGAAAAATTTCTTCACTTTTTTGTTAATAAAAAATCCAATTTATAAGATATCAATATAATTGTAGTCTATTCCATGGACACGCGTATTTAAAAAAAAAAATGGCATTTTTCAGGAGAGCGCTTTAAACTTTGTGATTCTCATGCATTGAACACTAACCGACCTTCGTTCAACTCTGCATAACTTCGTCAATATTCCTAGGATCGATGTAAAACTTGGACACAATATTCTTAGGATATTATGCCTTTAAAATAAATGGCCTTTTTTAAATGCTATTTGACAAACTCCTAACAACTCAATTTAATTTAATTTTATTTTAGAGGACTCGCCATGGCTATGATGATGCGGTTGCAGCGACCGATTACATCCGGCAGCCGACAGGCTCCGGATCCGTATGACCAGTATTTGGAGAGCCGTTGTCTCTACCGGAAGCATACGGCACGGGATGCCTCAAGCTTGTTCCGGGCGATCGCCGAGCAGATGTACGACACCCAAATGCTGCACTACGAGGTTCGGCTGGAGTGTGTCCGATTCATGACCCAAAAACGACGCATCTTCGAAAAGGTTAGCGGGAGCTCATTAGGTGTTTTGTGATGTGTAGTTTTACGGAAATCTCTAAATTTCAATTTTAAGAGTTTAGCTTAAAACATCATTTGATTACTGATAACTTCTTAAAATATAATATAACCTACATTCTTGTGGAACCTTTAACAATTATAGAAACGTAAACATTTTATATATATTCTTAGAATATAATGGAAAAAATATGGTCTTCATAATACTTTTTGGGCAAATTAAGCCTAATAGATTAAATTTTTCTTAATTTTTCATGTGTATATATAGGACATCCATGGCGACTTTGATAGCTACATGATAGACATGTCCAAGCCGAAGACATATGGAACCATGACAGAACTGCGAGCTATGTGCTGCCTGTATCGGTAACTACTGAAAAATAGTCCTTGGCTTACACTTGTTTATGTGTTGGCGAATTTCTCATACTTTGTATTGTAGCTTTGCGGAGTTTAAACCTTAATTCTAAATTTTGACTTGTTTATTGATTTCTTTCAGACGCAATGTGATTCTGTTCGAGCCTTACAACATGGGAAGTAGCGTCATCTTTAATCGTCGCTATTCTGACAATTTCCGGGTCTTTTATAACAACGAAAATCATTTCGATTCTGTCTACAAAGTAGAATACATTGAAAAGGCTGCGATTTGCCAGTGTAAGTGTTTGAAAAAATACCCTACAGTACCCTATGTACCACCAATCGTGACAAAACCGACTTTCACTCATCTTACCTTTTCAAAGAAAAGGTTGCTAATAAAATGTTGATCAAAAAAATATCGAAATTAATGAGTCTTTCATCAGTTAACAAGAAGGGAAGCTAACTTCGGCACGCCGAAGATTGTATACCCTTGCAGTTTGCAATTGGATCATTAAGAAATTAATAGAAAAAATACCAGGATATATCTAAGAGTTGTATATTTATACAAAGCATATAATAATTGGGTATTGTTAAAATTAAAAAAAAAAATTAATCGTATAAAATAACAATATTTTAGATTTATATAGACATTATAATTATAAATTCTGAAATAAGCAAAGTATTTTCATAAAGTTAAAACCAAAATTCTGAAATAATAATAAAAGCTCATATCTTAGAAAGATAAAGATACGTTAAAAAACAACAAAGTTATAATTTTTTCTAATAATCACCCAATCGTACCTGTGGCAGCTTTATTATATAATCGTCCAATTTGCATAAAAATTAAAACCAAAATTCTAAAATAATAAAAAATTACGATATCTCAAAAATGAAAATATGTTGAAAAACAGTGAATTTATCATTTTTTTTGTCCATAATTTCTATGGTAGGTATATATTTAGTCGTCCGATCCGGCCCGTTCCCACATATAGAGTAGTTAGAGACTATCTGCAAAGTTTCATCCAGATAGCTTTAAAACTGAGGGACTAGTTTGCGTAGAAACGGACGAACAGACGGACATGGCTACATCGACTCGGCTGTTGATGCTGATAAAAAATATATATAGTTTATATGAAATGTTTTTGTGCACTGCGTTGCAAACTTCTCATTATAAGGGTATAGAAACGGGTATAAAAACGGGTTTCTCTCTCTCTTTCAAAAATATAAGCGTAGTGAGCATTTTTCATTTGCGATGTAACTTTGACTTGTATTAAAATTATTATATTGAAACAATTATATAAAGTAAAAAAACAAAAACAAAAGCTTTTTGGCCTCAATTATTGATGAGATTATGATGAATTTTTAATATATAGTATATATAATGAGTTGCTGATATATAGTATATGAAATGGTGATGAATAAATGATGTTGATGGTGATGATTTGTTGATGAATCTATGATAAACAAGTGAATAATTTTTAATGATTATTCCTCACTGATTTGTATGATCCGTCATCGATTTATCAACAGCACCGACCTGTATGTAATTCATTGACTTATATCTGGTACTGCAGGGTACATGTTTGTAGGTATGTATTTATAAAGCTGTATATATCTATTATTTTCTGTCCAACGTTAGCCATCGCCTTTAAGCTTCTCTACAAGATGCTGTTCAAGCTGCCCGACGTGAACTTTGCTGTGGAGAGCATGTTGCACCCACACACCTTCGAGTGGGACGCGTGCGATGAGGAGTTCGATAACAAGGGCTACATGATCCACCTGCAAGCTTCCGATGGTCGCAAGTTCAAGCTGGACTTACCGGAGCACACAAACTGCATCCTGGAGAACTACAAGCTGTGCAATTTCCACAGGATTGCTGGAAACCAAAGCAATAGTAATGGCCGGAGGCCAGGAGGCGCCAGGCGGGACTCGAAGTCACAGCTGGATCATGACTCGTCTGGGAATAATGGCAGCGGATCGAGCGACATAATGCACATGTGTCCGAACCGATTGGTGTCCTGTGTGCGCCAGCTGCTGGATGATGGTAAGTATATCGCAAACATTCTGATTTTAATGGTCGAACCCCACATATATTCTCGTCGGCAGGCATCACACCCTTTCCATACAAGGTGGCCAAGTCTTTGGACCCCTTTATGTACCGAAACATTGAGTTTGACTGCTGGAACGACATCCGCAAGGAAGCCAAGCGCTACAACGCCTACGCCAATGACTACAACTTCAAGGTAAAACGGATCGACTCTAAAACACTTCTCTCCTGGGACGCACACAAAGCCCAGTGCACACACACACACACGTTTCATGTTTTCTTCACTCATCCACACACACTTTTCATTACTAGTCCAGCTCCTTGCTTTTGCCTGTCAACCCCTCCCCTTCTATCTCGAATTTGTGCTATTTGTCTTGCAGGTGGGAGCCAAGTGCCGGGTGGAAATGGAGCACGAGTTGGAGCTAAAAACGTGCCACATTCAAAAGATCTCCAGAGACAAGACCCACTGCGTGGTCTTTGTGGAGAAGATTGGCAAGAAGCTTTTGGTATCGCTTTCCTTATCTACCTCTTTCTTTGTGTTCTGTCAATCTATGAAGTATATGTCGTTGCATTCAGGGAATCTGAGGAGTCTAATCTTTGGGTCTTTTGCCTGGCTTTTAGGTTCCCTACGAGTCCCTGCACCCCGTGCCGCCCGATGAGTTCCGTCCGTGGACGCTCCCCTATCGCTACCAGCGCCAGATGCAGCACCACCGCATGCAGCTGTCCAAGGTAGCGAGCAAGCCCAGCAAGATGGCCAAGTGGAAGAAGACCAAGCTGTTCGAGATCGGCCAGTATTTCGAGCCCAGAAAGGTAGTCTTGGGGCCGATGCAGGGCTACGTACCGTTGGACAACTGCTATCGCGGGGTGGCCCAGAATGGGGAGCAACGGGACCCAGAGCAGCAGAATCACGGCGTGGATCATAGTCAGAGGGAGCAGAGCCAGCGGGAGGGACCCCAAAAGCCGCGGCAGCAGCGCACCAAGGAACTGAGGGTATCGCGCCAGATCTCTAATGCTCCAAGCCATAGCCACGACTCGGCCGCTTCTGCCGCTCTGCCGCCACCTACTCACTTTATGAACTATTTGCCCATTATGTCGCCAGGCCATCACGGAGATCCGGCTCCTCCATCATGGCCCGCATCCCCGGTGGCCATCTCTGAGGAGCTTCAATATCCGCTGGCCGGGCCTCCACCGCCACCACCAGCCGATGGGTGCGTGTATATGCCTTTCAACGGCTATGGCCCGCCTCCAACGGGTCCTTTGACTCTGCCAGGACCGCATCCGTTCCTGCCGCCATCGCATGCAGCACTCAACACTCAAACAGCTGGCGGGGAACCCCGTCGCTCCCTTCATATGAACGGCGAAGATCTGCCCGCAGATGTGGGCACTTTGCGATACTTTTACAACATGGGCGTAGATATGCATTTGCGGATGTCATCCCATCCACCGACTCCTGAAGAGATCGCCATGATGCACAACAACACGGACCAATCGCCATTGAAAAGCGCTGGAGCGGATCGGCAGGCAGGTGGGGAGGCAACACCACCGCCTTCACCAGAAGCAGGCAACGCCGTGGACCAGCGGCCTCCTTTGGAGAAGGCCTACACGAAGCGCCACTCGAATCCGAACAGGGCCCTTGGTAAGCGGTCCGAGCCGTTGCACGACCTGAAGGATCCCCTAGGGCATACAGCTCTCTTGCCGACACCCACGCCGACACCCTCGCCCACCACGAACGGCAGCCAGTTTAGTTTCTACAGCTCGCCGCCGCAGGCTGTTCCGCCTCCGCCACCGCATCATTTGGTGTCACCGCCCAGGATGCTTCAGCAGCCCCAGCCCCCACCGATCTTCTTTCACAAGGCGGCGGGACCGGGAATGCCGTCACAACTGACAGGAGCAGCTGGCGGACAGGTGCGTTTTTAGTATTCAATTACATTAAGGGGTTATATACAGTTGTACCGCGCAAAAAAATGCAATTTTGTCGATTTTTTTTTGACATCATAAAAAATATTTATTAAACATGTTTTGCCGACGTTGTTTAGTACATGTTTCTGGGTACTTCATAAAATTTTTTCATAAAAAAAACTTAAATATTAAAAATGTTATGTCCGAATTCCAAGATCGTCTTTTTTTCGATTTTGACTTGCGGTGGACATCATATCCCGCGAACGGTTCATCCGAAATCAAAAATTAAACAATTTTTCGTTAGTATATTGTCTTGCCTAGTCCTCTAGACCATGGATTTGTAAAACTTTTGATAAAAAAAAAATGGCGACAGTTTTAACAAAAAATTTACTTTTTCGATGTATAAGATTTTCGATTTTTATGCTTTAAAAAAAAAGTTAAAAAAAAAAATAACAAATTCTTCGTTAGAGGACTAGCTATTGTTATAATAAATAAGTGGTCAAAATTTGGTGTTGATCGGATCAATAGTTTTTTAGTAATCGTGTCCACCGCAAAGGTAACTTCGAAAAAAAACGATTCTGAGATAATCGCGTTTAAAGTTTCAAGTTTGTTCAAGCCGATGTGCAGGTCGTGCACTATAAATAGCTACAACTTCTGTTCTAATGCTCCGATCGTTATGAATTTTTGTGAGAATATTCTCAATATTATATACTTGAAGAATATGACATAAAAAAAAGTCGATTTTTTTATCATCACAACTGTATATAACCCCTTAAGGGGTTAACCCATGTGAATCTGTTTTTTGGACCGAGTTTTGACAAGTTTTCCTGAAGAGCGCTTAGGACTCAGCCCCTTTCATTTTTTTAACAGTTATTAAGTAAAGCATAAAGTATTTTTCAACATTTTTATACCCTTGCAGGGTATTATAATTTCAGTCAGAAGTTTGCAACGCAGTGAAGGAGACGTTTCCGACCCTATAAAGTATATATATTCTTGATCAGCATCAACAGCCGAGTCGATCTAGCCATGTCCGTCTGTCCGTCTGTCTGTCTGTCCGTCTGTCCGTCTGTCCGCCTGTCTGTCTGTTTGTTTCTACGCAAACTAGTCCCTCAGTTTTAAAGCTATCTGAATGAAACTTTGTATATAGTCTTCTATATGCTCTCACTGCTATATATGTCGGAACGGGCCGGATCGGACGACTATATCATATAGCTGCCATACAAATGTTCGATAAATTTTTAGAAAAATTATTATAACTTTGCTGTTTTTCAACATTTTTGCATAATTTAGATATGCATATTTAGATATGGCCATTTTATATTATTTTAGAATTTTGGTAAAAATTTTATGAAAATCGGACGACTATATGATATAGCTGCCATAGGAACGATCGGGAAATTAATAGAAATAAAATTATAGCTTCGTTGTTTTTGAACGCATTTTTATTTACTCTAAGATATTAGCTTTTTTATTATTCTAGAATTTTGGTATAAATTTCATAAAAATCGGACAACTATATCTTATAGCTGCCATAGAAGCGATCGGTTAAGGGGGGGGTAAGGTTAATTCGGTGCAAAAAAGGCCACTTTTCAAAAAATTATTGTGGCGAAACGGCTAAAGTTAGCTTAATGAATTAAATACCATATAATAACACAACATTTGAATAATTTTTGATAAATTTTTTATTGATAAATATTTAGAGGCAGAGGAGTTATAGGGAATCTCCCGAGTCGCCTCCAAAAAAAGTTGTTTTGCGGTGTACATCCTAACAGTCCACAGGATCATCCGATCTAAAAAAATTATACCTCATTCGTTAAAAGATAAGTGTCCCGAAGTATTCACGAAGAGTTTTTATTTTTAAAATTTTTTCCCTATTTTTTATCAAAGTTTGAAGTCAAAACCCCGATTTTTGACTAAAAAATTAAGGTAATTTGTTAATTAAAAAAAATAAGAAAATTAAAAATTAAAAAAAGCTCGACGTGAATACCTGTAGAATTATCTAAAGAAGTTATGTTCCAAATTTCAAACCGATTGGTTCAGTAGATTTTGAGTTATCGTGTACACCGATTTTCAAAATGGCATTTTTCAGGAGAGCGCTTTAAACTTTGTGATTCTCATGCATTGAACACCAGACGACCTTCGTTCAACTCCGCATAACTTCGTCAATATTCCTATGATCGATGTAAAACTTGGACACAATATTCTTAAGATGTTGAACTTTAAAAATAAAAAATAAAAAAAAATTTAAGAAAAAAAAAATTAAATACCTTACCCCCCCCTTAATGTATAAAATATATAAAGTTGGGAATGTAAAACTGTAACTGTCAAACTGTAAACATAATAAGTATAGGTAAAATGTAATGAAACTCTGTTTTGTGAGTGTTTTCAGCATTTAAATCTATAATATAAACATCAAAACCAATCTGCAAGGGTATACAAACTTCGGTGTGCCGAAGTTAGCTTCCTTTCTTGTTTGCAAGTCGAAGTGTTGCAAAATTTCCGAGATATAGGGAAAAAAAAGGTCATGGTCAACACGATTCTGGCGAACTGGCAAGGTCGATTTCAAAAATTTAAATGCAGATATGATCTGGATGAATGCGGATACGAAACAGACTAGTATATTTTGAAAATATAAAAATTTGGCGCCACTTTGTCATCTTATTTTTGAAAAACGCCCTTTTTAGTTGTCTATTTTGCAGTGAAAAAAAAAAACCTATGACCTATTTAAATGATCATAGTCTATTCCGTGTCTGCATGTATTCTGAACATATTCTGCAAAGTTCAGGACAATCGGTTAAGAAATCATATTGAGCAGTTGGAAAAAGTGGTTTCGAGAAAAAACCGAAAAGAAATAATCATTGCAGGAGTTAGATGTCTTTTCAGTGATGTAACTTTGTAACGACATCAAATATCGAAAAATCTTCTAAGAAAATAAATTAAGTCACATGGGTTAACCCCATTAAGAGGTCCTTAAACTGTTTATTTGCTGCACTTAGCTTTTAACTTCTCTTTTACTTTTCTTTAAACTTGGGACTTAACGCAGAAACCCGAATTAACCCGCGGCAGATTCTTGCAAGAACTAAAAACGGGATAGGAAATTAAAACTGAATCGAGAGTTGGCGACAAAGACGTTTTCGTATTAAAAAAAACGGTTAAATATACTTGAAGCAAAAGTAGCAGGGACTGTAAATAATAATAATCAATATTTTCTTTAATCAAAAAAATAATCCACTTGGAAAAGGCGCAAAAAAGAACGAATTTTACCAATTGCCTACCATTTTGATGCTGATTTAATTGCTCAAAAAATTATTATTATTATTTTTTCGCTTAGAATTTCGCTAAATGTGTTTTTATTTGTTCTTCTGTTTGTGATTCATAGGATTATGTAAATTTTTTTTCAAAGAAACCTCCCAAAATGAAGATCTTACACATTGAGCGAAATTCTGGGCGAACAAAATATTGTTCAAAAATTAAACATTATATTTTGAGCGATATTTTTTTCCTCAAAATAATAATAAATATTTTTCGAGCGATTATGTAATAAAAAAAATTATAATTGTTAATGGCAAGTAAAATATATTAAAACCAATAGATAATCATTAAACATTTATATTTATTATTTCACTTATAATGATTACGTAATCTGTAAAATTAGCATGTTAAGAATACATTTTATTTATTTACAAATTACCTGAAGCTTCTGCTTTTAAACGCTTCAAGAGATTTCCCTGCAACTAACATACACAGACATTATTTTGAATAGTTTTATGTTGTTAATCACCATTTATTTTGTAGTTAGTTCCTTATTTTCAGTTCCTTATTCTCAAGCAAGGCTTGAGCTAGGCTTTAAATGTCGCTGAAAGTATGTTAAGAGGCACGAATATTTTAACATTTAGTAATGCATTTAATTTTATTGAATATCCTCTGTTACCCGCAGAACCCCTATGCCTGGGGCATGCCACCGCCAACGTTGGTGGCCCCCCCATACGAGATGATTGGCAATTTACCCATCGAACAGCCGCCGCAGCAGCCACAGCAACATCAGCCGACGACCATGCCGACATCCCCCGCTCAGGCCCAGCCAGCAGCCGTCTACGCTGCCCCCCGTCATCACTAACAGTGGGGGAATAAATACGGGAAATCGGATCAAACCGATGAGAGGCGTACATATATACACAACGATTTCAAACGAACCGACTTTTTAAAACTCCATTCTACTTTTAAAAATCTGTAGTCAACTTTTTAAAGACACTTCCGCTTCTCAAATGCGGACCCTGTATACTCCAAAAAGATCGTTTGTACAAACAATGATTGATTGCATAATTTAAAGAGAATGTCAACGCACTTAACTTCGTTTTAAATTTGTAATATAAAGCAGTTTTATAGGATTTTATCAAAACATTTATTAATCACATCATAATCCGTAAAAATCGTAACCTAAAGGCAAGTGCAGGCTAAAAAATGTAAGAAAAAAACCTATTTATATGATTTATTTAAAAAATACTATCTATACATATATATTCTTCCATGTACATACATACATATCTATATGCTCCCTAACGCTGTTCAACTAGAAACTCAACCATGTGGCATGTACCCGAAAATAACTGTTAATAAATCAAGAGAGACTAAAAAAGATTCTTACTTCATTCTGTGCTGCAATTATCAAGTAATTGTAATAATAATAAAAGAAAAAGTCTTTTAGATTTTTATAAGAGAAAAAATAAAAATCAATGTTTAATTGTTATAAATTGATTTTAATATATTTTGCTTGCCATTAATAATTATAATTTTACATTTTCTTGATTGCTCAAACAATAATTATTATTATAAGAGATATAATGATTATTTTTTGAGCGATATTTTTTCGCTATGAATTTCGCTCAATGTGTAATATCTTCCTTCTAAGAAGTTTCTTAGAAAAAAATTTTACATGATTTTATGAATAATAATAATTATTTTGTGGGTAATTAAATAAAACTTAAAAATTAATAATTAAAATTGGTTTAATCTATACAAATCTAGATTTCAGCTCTTATTGATTATCTTGAAAGAGCATCCAAATTGTAGCCAATTGGTATAATTCGTTTTTTTTTCATGTGGATGATTTTTTTGTTTAAAGAAAACATTGATAATCATTATTTACGGTCCCTGCACTAATTTCACAGCAAATTTCCCAGCTCAGCTCAGTTTTCAGTGTGGGTGTTAGTTTCTCTGAAATTATCAGCTCCGCTTTCCGCCGCCATTGTGCGCTGGACATAATTCCCGAGGGATAATACAACTAATAAGAACTAGGGAATAGATTTTTTTAAATTTAATTTAATCATAATTTCCGAAATATTTATAGGAAATAATTTATTCATTTAAAAAAATATCAAAGGTACATTTTTAGACTAAATAGAAGTTGAAATAATCTATATTGGTATAGGCTGACATTTTGGTAGGGGATTTCCCGCTATTTTCTTAAAATATTTATAAACTATCAAGTGAAGTACAAAGTAATTGTAAAAAGAAAAAACAGAAAAATATAAAAACAAATCAACTTTTTTGTTGTGAATTTCCCCAAGTTAGAGAATTCTTAAAAATAGATTTTAGTTTACAATTTCAGCCTACAAAACTGTAGAAAGCGTTTATCCATTTTATCCATCGAGAATGGAAAGTATTAGCTGGGTTAACGACTGGAAGGCCTGCGTGCTGATGTCCGCCGATCGTTTGTAGGAGGGCTATTGGAGCAAATAAGAAACATACAAATTTTACAAAAATTACCAAGGTTTTTTCATGTTTTCCATGGACTATATGCATATGCCAGTATTTTTTATACCCTTGCAGGGTATTCTAATTTTAGTCAGAAGTTTGCAACGTAGAGAAAAAGACGGTTCCGACCCTATTTATATATTCTTGATCGGCATCAACAGCCGAGTCGATCTAGCCATGTCCGCCTGACAGTTTCTATGCAAACTAGTCCCTCAGTTGTAAAGCTGTCTGAATGAAACATGCAGCCTTCTGACTATTTTTACTCCTATATATGTCGGAACTACACAGATCGGCCGACTATATCATATACATAGCTATATCATAGAAGAGATCGAAAAGTTTTCGAAAAAAAAGATATAACTTTGCCACTTTTTCACCTAATTTAAGAATTTCGGTTTTAGTTTTATGAACATCAGACGACTATACGAAAAAGTTAACATGGAAACGATGGGTAGATGTAGAGCAAAATGTAAAGCTGTCAATGTAAAAGTGTAACTGTAAATCTGTAAACTAAAAATATATAATTATGATCAATTAGAAAACTGCAAGGGTATACAAACATCGGCGTGCCGAAGTTAGCTTCGTTTATTGTTAATTCCTATGAAATGTGAAATATTAATTGAATATTAATATTTATAATATCATCATTTTACGTGGTTTTCGAAAATTCCTAGAAATATAATGTATAATTATAATACAAAACTGTAATGGCTTTACTTAAAACTCCTAGACAAACATTGTTGTAGGTGGTTTCAAATCTCTTCAAATGCAAACACGAAACTTATTTTGACGTATCGGCTGGGGATCGACTATACACTCTGCGAAATATTTGTTTAAATACTAAGAAGATGACAAATGATGAGCATGACATAAGTCCAAGTTTGATAATAAAGAAATTAGCAGTTTGGTTAATGAATCGAACAAATTAGAAAGTAAAGAGCCTTTCTGAAAATATTCCCATTTAATACACGTTTAATACACCACTCACATGCCCGAAAGAAACGTCAAGGATGGCCAGGAACAGGAGGAACGTAGGGAACCATTCTTGTGTCATTTTGACCCAAAACTTGTTGATGTGTAACGTCTACTTGACGTGCCCAATAACTATGAACTTGGAAGCGATTCTTTTTTGTTGGCTTATTAATTCTGTTTACTTGGGTATTATTTTTTAATGCTCCCAATTTATTTCTGCTTACAGACTGAAAACGCATCGCGAAAGTGTCGCATTTTTATGCTGAATTTTCAAACTGCCAAATGGGCGGCGCTGGCGACCTACATTCCCATTTTCCGATTTTGCGGCAGTTCCACCTGTCATCATCCGATCTCTGCCTCTCCCCCCAATTATTACCGGCATTGTTCTTCGTTTGCTACTCACTATTGGCAGTTGCCAGTTGCGTGAGTGGTAATTGACCAGGCCTCCGAACAATGGGAAGGACATCAGAGTTGGGTGTAATGACAGCTCGCACTTTGATTACTCATACACCTGTGATTACATGCGACACTTTTCGGGAAGTGCCTGAGCTTCTACAAACAGACTTTGGGACTTTACTAACTGTGACAGTGTCTTCTTTTTACCTAAGGGTAACTATACTAGCAGTCTTGTTGCAAAAGTTGCAAATATCGCTGACAGCAGCATATAGTTGTGAGCATTAACAAGGAAGGAAGCTTGCTTCGGGACCCTGAAGTTTCAATACCCTTGCACTTTGCAATTAGATCGATTCGAATGAATTCAAAACTGAAAAATTTGTTCATAAACGAAACGAACTTTTGCTAATTTTTTAAGCTTTTCATAGTCTTTACATTGACCGATCTCTCATATCGCCACTATATATGTGTTGTCCGATATTCAAATTAATTAAAAACATTATTTCAAAATTGTAAATAGGAACTATAGCTTTGTAAATATATTAAAAATAAATTAAAGAAAAAGGGTTATTTTTTCAATATTGCATCTATGATCGTTCGATTTCATTTCTTTAAAACCAAATTAAAAGTTGTTGTTCAAACTAAAATCATCAAAAATATTACCCTTCTTAGAGTAGATAACAACATATTGTACAACGGCCAAGTAATAATATTTTCAGAATCTATTAAGCCGTCAATCGCAGATGATCTTAAGCCAATGGGGTTTCTTTTTGTAGCATAGCTTTGGATACCTGTAAAACGTAGCAATTTTTATAATGAATTGGTTTGCTTTAAAAACTGATTTCGAGTTGACCCTAGGTCATTTGTCTGCCATACCACTTAATTGGTATCAAAAGCTGGTCATATTTATGATCCCTTACAAAGAGTATGAACCAAATTTAATTATAGTTTTTGATTTCTTCATCGGATTTCGGATTTACCACCGTTTACCAGCGTAATACTATTTGTAGGTATTTTCCAGATTCAAAAATATATCTTTTTTTTTTAAATTTTTTTATTTTTTTGCAAAGAAACCTGACTGGCTGCCAAGACCTCCTCGGCCGTCGTCATCGAATGGATTGGGTGGAGTGGGTGTGCGTGAGTGGGCGTGGTTGTGGCCGCAGGCGGTGGGCGATGAACGATTGGCGATGGGCAGGTGGCATGGGAATCAGGCTGTATTTTAAAGCATACATAACACTAATCAGCCAGAGACCGGACACCGGATAACGTCGGCGGTGACTGGACAGCCGCTTCGGGGAATTCCAGAGCCGCAGCAGTCACAGCAGTCCGGCGGCCACCACTCTTACTTGACTTTCGTCGCTTAGTAGGAGGGAGCCGCATAGCTGCCGGATCCGGAGGGACCGGCGCCGTAGTGCTGGTGGCCATGGCCGGAGCCATAGGGACCCTCGCGCTCACCGGCAATGTTGGCGAGAGCGGACAGACCCTGGTTGCCACTCTGGAGCAGCTGGTATCCGGCGCTGGCAGCGGCGGAATCAGCTCCCGATGCGTAAGCGGGCAGGGCGCGACCACCGTCGTGGTTGCCATGTCCAGAGCCATGGGGTCCGGCTCCGTGACCGCCGTGACCGTGTCCGCCATGACCGCTGTGTCCACCGTGTCCGCTGTGTCCGTGTCCGGAGCCGGAATGACCCTGGCCGTAGCCCTGCTTGTTCTCATTGACAAAGTATTTCTCTGCTGGGGGCTTCACCACGTTGACGAAGACGGGCTCCACCTTGACGCGACGTGGGTGGTGCTTGACGTAAACCTTGCGCAGCACGATTGCTGGGGGCTTGTGGAGCACCACGGGGGCGGGCTTCACCACCAGTGGGGGGTGGTTGACCAGGACCTTGGTGGGCGGGCGCTTGACGATGATGGGGGCGGGACGATGGATCAGGATCTCACCCTTGTTCTGGGGATATGTGATTGAGGAGGTGAGGGTGTTGCCCTTGGTGTTCACGGGCTTGTAGGGGATGTTCTGGTCCGAGCCGTAGCTGCTCTGGCCGGAGCCATAGCCGCCCTGGCCTCCAGCCTGGGCGACTCCAGCAGCATCAGCGCCAGACTCCAGACCCTGGGATCCGGCACCAGCGCTGCCGTACTCGCCACCAGCTCCGCCGGCAGATCCAGCAGCAGCTGCAGCCGCCGAGGCGGCATCAGCTCCATCGGAGCCACCGCCATGGCCGCCGGACACGGGTCCGCCGTAGCCCTGGGGTCCGCCATAATTGGCGCTCGCACAGGCCTGCAAAGGAACAGAGAGCAAACAGAAGTTTAGTAGATTGCGGGGTCAGAGTAATATAAATCCTATTTGCATCTGCTTTCTGGGATTGTATGTTATATTGTTCGAATTGAACAATTCCAATCGGTGTATATATTTTAAGAACTTTAGAGAACTGTTTTCTTTTTCCTAAATACTCTGAAGTATATCGTAATATATAATATATTACAATATTGAATATTGGTTTTTGTCAAGTGAAAAGCGGACAGATGTTTGGTCCAAGCCAGTCCTCTGTGAATTCCCTGAGTCTGAGACCTCACGGATTCAATCCTCCGAATCAAACACTTACGATCAGGCAGGCGGCTAGCGCCCAAATGTAGGTCGATCTTGTCATCTTGTCCTCCGGTGCAGTTCCAGTTGCTTTTCGGCCGCTGGTTGTGCTCCCACTTGGATTGTCGGCTGTCTTCTGGTGCCCTCCGTTGGCGGCCTGCTACTTTAAATATGCTCCGGATGGGTCTCTGGCATTGGGTACGTGACATTTCGCCCAGTGGCGACTCCGGTGCCGGTGGTTCCGTTCCGCTTTGTTGTTGCGCCCCCGACTTGACCATTGCGAGAACATGGCCAAACGCTGATAGGTCGCACGCATCTCATCGCATCGCACCCAGCGCATATCACGGCGTCTTCAGCTTCAGCTTCATCTTACAGAGAAACCCAAGCCCCAAGCCCCTAGCCAAAAACAGCAAGAACCCAAGCCAAATCGGAATCAGCTGCCGGGCATTGGATCTCGGCCGCATATCGAGGTCCGAACGTCTGCGCAGATTGCGAAAATAGTTCCGCATTGGCAGACATACTATGGTGCTATAATTCGGAGTCGGGAGAGAGGGAAACCAATTCTAAAAATACCAGCTCGATATGGACCATCGATTCTTGTTACGCCTCAAAAAAGGTCCTCCTGCAATTCCCTGAGGAAGGGAGTAGGGGAGTAAATGCAGTTACGATTTTGGGTCTACAAGTTTTGTAGGTTTGTATGTTTAGACTAACGGACTCCTTATTGGTACTGAATGAAAAAGCCATCAAGTTTGATTGATGATAATGACACACATGCATTATTTGAGAGAAGAAACAAACTTAATTTAAAAATAGTAATAGTAATTTAAATTATTTCTGTGCATATAGTTAAGGTAGATAGAGGCATATAAGCAGATACAGAACACTCACCCAAAAGAGCCGATTAAACAGAATAACTCTGTTTATCCTGTACGCGCCTAGGAACATTATAAAAAGCACTGCTAGTGTATTTATCATAAGATTTGTTATCTTTATTCATTGAAGATTTGTATCATATTCACTCTATATATACTTTATGTAAGTAAAAAACATAAAATAGAGCTTTGAGATTTTATGCATCCTTTTTAAAATCCAATAAAAAAAATAAAAGCCTGAAAATTCTAGGAATAAGATGAAACATATTGAACAAAAATTTATAAAATAAAATCAAACGATTTTCTAGACCAAATGACACGATTCTATGGCCAAATATCTTTTCCTTTTATTAGTGTATGCATTGTCTCTGTTGGCTGATATCGTAGGTTTTATTTTGGGAAGTCTCCTATTCCCCCCTTTCATATTTTATTTTTAGAGGTGTCTCTTATCCAAAATTCAAAACATTATTTTTTAAAATTATTGGAATTTTCTTTAAAAAAAATTGAATACGTTTTCTATGTTTCTCTATGCATAAGTCAGTTTTGAATGATAAGCCATGTTTTGTTATAGTAAACAAGAAATACAGTACGAACCATTTAGGCTACCTACCTACAGAATCTGTAGTACAGAATTATCAATCAAGAATTTTCCATTGTTAAGTACGGGCAATATCTGAGAAGATAGCTACTGTGCATCTTACGGATAATAAATGCATTTCCCTTCGATATATATTATTCGTACATCTACAAATACAAACTTGAATTGATCTCAAGAGGTGTGTTTGTAAATAAAATGAAAAGTTAACCCAAAACCCCCTCTTAAAACTTGCAATTTGGTCAAATTATGAACACATTCTTTGCTTAAACCTGAAGAACTACATTGAAAGAATGTGAATATATATGTGAATAGCATATGGTATTATTTCAATAAATAAATCAAAGTGTTGAATCCCAGTTAGTTATGCATTTTCTTATGATACAAACATTTAGCTTCGGTCTTTTCTCCACTGTCAGGCCTTCAAAGTGGCTGTTTAACTAGCCAAGCTAAATACTATAAATAGATTTGTTCATAAACATATAGCAGTGTAATCACTTTCCATTTCCCGTCCCCAACAAAGTAATTTCCACGAATTGTTTATATTTTAAGCATTTCTTTCTTTTCGTCTTTTATTTGCACACAGCGCACTCGGCCGACAAATAAGGTAAAAAAAGGAGAAAATTAAATTAAACTAGCCGCGACGGCCTGACGGTGGGGGCGAAGCTCCTTAGTAGTTGTTCTGGCCGTAGGGCGCGGGGCTGGCGTACAGGGGAGCCTCGTTGCCGGCGGAGTAGCCATCGGCTGAGGAGGCGGCACCGGCAGCAGAGGCGGCACCGGAGCTACCATAGCTCTGACCATAACCCTGGGGCTGGTGGTTGTACTGGGGGGCAACCACCGGAGCCAGCGGGGCCTCAATCTTCTTGCCGGGCTTGTAGACCTTGACGTAGACGGGATTGAGGCTGAGGGGAGTGGGCACCTTGTTGATCACCTCCTGCTGGTAGATGACCGAAGGCTTGATCTTGTAGATCACCGGATTGCCACGGACCACCGTCGGGGGGCCGCTGTTCACATGGGCTGGCGGTGCGCCCGGCTGGTGGACAATGATGGGGGGCAGGGGCTGTGTGGCGATCACCTGGTGATTGTTGTGGCCCGACGGCACCAGCAGCGAGCGGAAGAGGTGCTGGTCGACGAACTGGGGCGACACCACCTTGATCTTGCCCTGGCGGATGTTGCTGGCCAGGTTGGTCTCCGCCAGCGACTCGGCGATGTCCTCCGAGTTCTTCAGCTTCTGGTAGTTGGGATCGGCGTTCAGAGCCTGGAGCTGAGCCTGGACGCGACCCAGACGGCGGGCCTCCTCCGGGGTGGGCTGGATCTCTGCCTGCGAGGCGATCTGGTTGGCCGCCGGTTGGTTGCCGCCGGTGGCCACATTCACGTACTCATCGAGTCCGGCATTGGGGCCGCCCGACAGGTACTGTCCACCACCACTGTGGTGGCCATGACCGTGCCCATGGCCATAGTTAGCGCTCACCAGCTGAGGGAGACAAGAAGGTGGCAAAGAGATTAGTTGCGAGTTACACGTATCCCTCCGCCGCGAAATATTTAGTCGGAAATTACAGAGGAAGGAGGCAGCGTGTTAGGAGTTGGGAATTACTAACCGGCGCGGCGGCGATGGCGAAGATGCCAAACCAGAGACCGAGTTTCATGTTGCCGTTTACGTGTGGATTGGATCGTCTACTGCTCGGTGTCTGGCAAAGACTCCGGCTCTTTATAGCGCCTATAATCGCTAGTCACCACGGCCAGCTACGTGATCCATCTCCATTTCCGATTTGGCCGCATTGTTGTCTCGCCATCGTGCCGAGATCAGAGACAACCTCCTAACCCCCAGAGTGGTCTGCAGTCTGCTTTCCGCCCCGTCGCAATCTTCTCTTTGTCGGTGTTCGGGTGGGTCGCCTTGGCCTGAATCGTCATAGGATGACTCTGTCAGAGATGGCCCAAACATACCTCTCAAATGCTGTAGATATCTCTTAGCGATCGAGTCCCGAGTTCTTTCTCTTCAAGAATAGACACTATCATTAGGATGTGATATGGACATTATGTATTGGGGATGCTGTCTGATCATCTTCTCTTTGAGCACTTGAGTCAGGAGATAAGTACTTCTGACTCTTGGCATTGCTTTCTCATTTTCTCTTCGAAACGGTTGAGTTACTGGCACTATATGTTTTGGGTACTTACGTGTGGTTTTTGGTTCTCTCTTTGGAATATCTTCAAATGGATCTGATCTTTACGAAATTTAGACTTACTGGTCAAAACCATCTCTTCAATCTGTTTAATTTTTCAGATATAATTTGGACCAGGTGATAAAAGATTTCCTGAATAGATTGGCTTGATTTGACATGGTTAACTTTTTAATAAATTGGGCTACAGTGTTCAAGACAGCCTCTAGTATTTGCGAACTGTTGCATCAGTGCGTGCTATAAGTCTATATGTCTATATAGTCTCATAGCCATAAAATACCATTTTCAGGTAAATTCTCTGCTAACCCTCCTAACAGTAAAACATATTCGAATTATAGCCTACAGTCCATGGTACGATAGTAGTTATACTGGTTTCCAATCTATATTTATACCATATTGTATTATATTTATAATCAAACATATTAGGGTTTCAATGCACGTTTTTTGGGCTTTTTTATTATTAGTTTTTATCTAGAATGTTAGAAGTACAAAAATTATTTCGTATTTGGTTTTCATGTGAACGAAAATTTCGTAAAAATTGGTTTAACCCATTTTAAAAAGAGAATAAACTGCTAGTGAATCTTTCGATCGCGCAGCAATATTCATAACTTGGTCCAAAATATTTGTTAAAATATAAACATAAAACTTGAAATTCAGTTAAATGTGTTGTATTTTTATTTTTTATTTTATTTTAATTATATAATCGCTTATAAAAAACAATACTCAGGAACTTTAGCATACCTTGGGGCACTAATTGGTCGTCTAGTAATCTTTTTATAAGATCAAGGGTTTGGTTTATAACAGGATAAACTCACTGATGTGTTCAATTTCATTTATATAATATAATTAATACACAAATGTCCGATATACTGAAAATGTCTCCCTTTTTGGTGGTAAATTAGAGTTTTCAGAACACAAACTTGTTATGTTTTTCTTGACTTTATTATTGTATTTGGACTATCCTTAATCTCTGTGTTTTTGTGTGGTGTATGTGTGTGTTTCCTTGGGTGTGTGTTGTGTGGTTCAGCCTCATTTATGGAGCTCCAAGGATCTCCTTACAGACCTCGTCGGTACAGAAGATAGGCGAGGTCGCGTGTAGGTCGACTGCCGTAGTCGTTGAAAGGCGACTTAAAGGTCAGCTGACTGTTTAAGGAGTCACCCTCCTCCTCGTAGCCAACGGCTTCTCCTCCTCCGTCTGACCCAGATCGCACTGGCGCTGAATTCGTTTGGGAGGCGTGCAGCTGATCCTCGCTGGAGTTTATGATGTAGCCAAGTTTCTGCGGCTTCTGGTATCTGATTTGTGTGTGCTGAGGTGCTTCTCGGTACTGGTGTTGTTGCTGGTGTCGGTGTTGTTGTGGGTGTTGTTGTCGGTGTTGGTGTTGGTGTTGGTGTTGGTGTTGGTGTCGGTGTTGTGGGTGTGACTGTGTCCGAGGAGTGTAGAGTTGTGTGTGCTGCAGTGCGTAGTTGTAGTGGTGTGGTTGCTGGCGCTGCTGCTGCTGCGACTGCTGATGGATGAACTGCTGCTTCATGGCCAACGAGCGGCTATCAAAGCTCTGCTGCTGGCTACCCCTAAAGTAGCCACCGCTTGCAATTCTCTGAGGAGGAGGCGAAGAAGTAACCTTTCCGTCCGGCCGCTCGGCACCCGGCAGGTACTCGTGATGCACCTCCTCGTGGACACCGTTCTGGGTCTGATTTATCAACCGGTTGTACTCCTCGTTGGTGCCGCCCACCTGCAGATGAATGGCATGCTTGAAGTCGTCGCCCAGATGCTTCAGCCAGAAGCTTTCATCCACCTCGCCGGTGGTATAGATTCTGGTGGTCTGCCCACTCTTTGTTCTGCCCGCCGTCCCCGTCTCCGTTCCAGTTCCCGTCCCCGTACCCGTGGCAGCCATAACATCGATTACGTCGTACTGTTCTTCGTCCCCACGCTTCTGTCCCGACCCCCCGGACATGGGCTCCACTCGAGCGGCCTTCCGGAGATCGCCATTGAACATCCGGTCGGTGGTCCCCTCCAGATTGGGACTAGGAGTCGTACTTGAACTCGTGCTGCCATCGAAAGCCGCCTCATCGCTGGGTGTGGTGTCGCCGGGGCTCTATTGGCGTGAAAATGGGATTAGGAATTAAGAAAAAAAAAAAAAGAAAGTCCCCAAAAATGAACTCACCTCGCTGAGAATCCCTAGCGGCGTTGCTACTAAAAACAGCAACGATATTATGGGCCATTTTGGCCACATTTTGGCGTAGTTAAGGTTCAACTGAAGCCCCACCGGCCCATGAATTCCATTTAAATACTCCCAGAAAATGCAGCCACATGAGCATGCCCCATTCTATAAGTCTTGACCAAAAAAAAAAAAAAGACGTGCCGGGACGTGATCTATAACCAGATATAGCCGTACAGATGGCTCATCCACACGAATCTCCAGCGATCTTGATGCGTCAGTCGATGGCGAGAGAGTGCTTCCAGGGTCATTTGAATTCTTTTGCTCTACTCAATGGGCTCGGACTCCGGCTCCGGCTTTGTCGTCTGCTGCCGGGTGAAGTTCTTTTCTGGATCTTCTGGCTATGTACAAATACAAAGCGTGTTATGTGCCATCGATGGCATGCTAGAATACATGGTTTACATGCCGAACGACACATGTACACTGGAACATATTCGGAGACTTGCAAAATTCCAAAATAAACCAGAACAAATTTGTAAAAAAATCGCAATACAAACACCTTCAGAAATGCACAGCTCAAATTAATTGTAAGCACTAGACAATAATGGTGGTTGGGTGGGATGTTTATGCAGCACTTTCAACTCACTTTTAGTATGAACTTGCCGGGTATTATAATTTTAGCCAGAAGTTCTTGATCACCATCATCAGTCGAGTTGATCTAGCCATGCCTGTCAGTCCGCAACTACGCAAACTAGTCCGTCAGTTTTTAAAAAGTTTGCAAATAGTCTTTCGGCAGTTTTGTGGAACTATTCCGATAGTTTTTGATGCGCTTAAATAACTATTCTTGGCCTTAAAAATCAGTTTTTAAAGTTTTCATAAATTATTATTGGTCTCTGAGAAATCGTCTCTTGAATTTAAATCGATGATTTTTCCATATTTTTCCGATTTAAATAATATGTATAGAAGAAAGGTAGCTAACTTCGGGTCGGCAAAGTTTGTATATCCTTTCAGTTTGCAATTGGATCACTAAAAATCTATTCCTTTTGGTCAAATTAAAAGAAAAACTAACGGGTGATATATATAAAATAAATGATATATAAAAACATAATTTTTAAATCGTATAAAATAACTATGTTTTCGATTAGAAATATCTTATATTCAATGGCAGATATATGATGTAGTTGTCAAATTTTCATAAAATTAAAACGGAAAGTCTGAAATGAAAAATGGCCATATCTCAAAGAAGATAAAAACAAGAAAGGAAGCTAACTTCGGCACGCCGAAGTTTGTATACCCTTGCAGATATTATTTCATTACATTTTACCTATACTTATTAAGTTTACAGTTTGACAGTTACAGTTTTGCATTCCCAGCTTTACATTTTGTATACATCTACCGATCGGTTTATATGGCAGCTATATGATATAGTTGTCCGATTCTTTTGAAATTTATACCAAAATTCTAGAATAATAAAATAAGCTTATATCCCGGAGTAGATTAAAATACGTTGAAAAACAACGAATATATAATTTTTTTTCTATTAAATTCCCGATCGTTCCTATGGCAGCTATATGATATAGTCGTCCGATTTTCATAAAATTTTTAACAAAATTCAGAAATAATATAAAATTGTCATATCTAAAAAATGGTGCCAAAATGTTGAAAAACAATAAAGTTATAATTTTTTTTCTAAAAATATATCGAACATTTGTATGGGAGCTATATGATATAGTCGTCCGATCCGGCCCGTTCCGACATATATAGCAGTGAGAGTATATAGAAGACTATATGCAAAGTTTCATTGAGATAGCTTTAAAACTGAGGGACTAGTTTGCGTAGAAACGGACAGACGGACGGACGGACAGACGGACAGACGGACGGACAGACGGACAGACGGACAGACGGACATGGATAGATCGACTCGGCTGTTGATGCTGATCAAGAATATATATACTTTATAGGGTCGGAAACGTCTCCTTCACTGCGTTGCAAACTTCTGACTGAAATTATAATACCCTGCAAGGGTATAATAAGTTGAGACACGGTGAAGTTATAATATTTTCTACTTCTTACTTATATAGCAGTCAGAGTGCTCAGAAGACAATCTTCAGAGTTTCCTTTAGACCTGTTTGGGTAGAAACGGGCACACGGAAATGGCTAGATCAACTCGGCTGTTCATGCTGATCAATAATATTTATAGGGTCGGAAATGTCTCCTTCACTGCGTTGCAAACTTTTGACTAAAATTATAATAACCAGCAAGAGTATAAAAATATCGATAAAAATTTAAAAGACGACATCTCGAAGATCCATAAAGATTTTCCCAAACTTTAAAAACTGATTGTAAAATGCAAGAACAGTAAATAATAATAATGCAAGAAATAAAAAAATAAAAAAAAATAAATCGTATTGAACTTACAGCACCTCAAAAATCAATATTTAGTTTATTAGTTGGAACGAGCTACATGGGAATACTGTAACATATAGATACAATCAAAAAAATGTTATGAAAAATAATTATTACTGCGAGCTTAAAATATATTTTCATCTAATCTGAGATATGGTCATTTAGTATTACATCAGAATGTCGGTTTGTCAAAGAAAAATTCGGTAGTTTTAGAGAAAAATATTAAACTGTAACTATTGGCATTAATTCATTCCTTTTTAAAATATATATTTACAGTTTACATTACATACTTCTACCTTGAGATATGCGTTTTTAAAATATTGTTTTTGAAATTTAATCAGACCCGAATCTCCTTCCTTTCTTTTCATTTAACCAAAATGAAACGATTCCTAATGATCCAATTGCAATCTGCAAAGTTTTTACACCTTCGGCGTGCCGCTGGTAGCTTCCTTTCTTGTTTGCTTTTCGGTCGTAGGTTGTTAATTGATTTTCAAATTGGTTATAATTTATCCTAATTAATCAATCGGGGTTTTTCATATGTTATTCTGGCACATACTTTCAATTCAAGTTGACCGATAAGCCAGTGTCACCTATTGATTTGGAACAACTTAGCATAAATCGAATTACTTATATTGGGAATATGTGTGCTGTGGGAAGAGTAGATTATTATTATTAATCAAATTTGGATACACGTATACAGCTACTAGTAGAGTAGTTCGCTAGAGATCTTTTTCACTTTTGTCGGCACGTAGTTTTTCGTCTCATTGGCTGTATGGTTACTTTTATATAAATATGCGTTTGCAAGAATTCGGTTGTCGGCTCTTATCAGAGGTTTGAAAACATCGAAGATTTCAAACATCTATGTTTTTTTAACATCTCATCGATGCCAACATCGAAAATTCCGATTTTTTAAAGTGAAATCATTGATACATCGAACAAATTTAAAAGACAAATCTAACTTATTACAAGTTAAGGAACTTCGTTAATGAGATCAATTACGGTTCGCTCTCACCACCACCACAATGAGGTTATCTGATCAATATTTTAAGTAATTATTTTTTTGTAAATTTAATGTTGAATATACAACAACATCGTTTTTGGTTCCTACACTCTTCACGTTCTTTCTGATTGTGGAAATGGGAAAATTTTATAAAAACCATCGATGTTGGGTATTCTTTTCCAAACATCGATCGGTAAAAGATCGATCGCTTCCTAATTAGCGATCAGAAAGCAATTGAAAGGTTTACATACCTTACATTACATTTACATTGTTTTCCCCCATGATTCAAATGATTCGAAATGTAGAAAATATATTCCTTAAAGTTAGTTGTACTTCTACTTCAATGGTTTAATCGTAGTTAACGCACATTAATAACTGCATCCAATATCCAAAAACGTAAAAGATAGAAGGTATTACGAAGAAATATTTCAAAAATAAATAATAATAATTGCCAAATGTTTGAGATTTGGGGTATACTTTCGGGGGCGGGCTGTCCAAGCCGTGGTGCCCAACCCGAACCCGAACCCGAACCCAAACCATCGAATCGATATAAGTTTTGATCAAGCAAACAAACACTTTATTAAACTTTTAAAATGGGGCCAGCTGAAAGCGGAAGAATGAACACAGAAATTTGTTTTGGGACTTGGACTTGGACGGAGACAGAGAACCAGAAGCCCGTGCTCCACTAGCCCACTTTGGGCCGTGGTTAGAGCCGAGCTCAGCAGATTGTGCTTGGACGGGCGAGACCTCTCTCAGTAGCTGTCGCAGCTGCAAAGAGAAGAAAGACGAAGCGATTGGTGAAAAAAAGAAAGAAACGCCGCAATCTTTTTCAATTTATTTTGTATATTCTGTTTTTTGGTTTTTTGTGTTTTGGGCTTTTTGTTTTTGGTTTCTGGGTTTCTAACTAATAGTTACTACATCTAGGGGTCGTGGGTAGCTCCGGTCTAGAACCAGGCCCTCAGGTAATCCGTAATGGGCGGCACATTGTAGGTGTCTACACTGTAGCCATTCTGGGTGTGGCTGTTGTAGCCGTAAGTCTTCGCCGGCCGCGTGGAGTAGTCCGCACGGAGGGCTTCATCCGGCTCCGTGGCAGAGTCGAAGCCCCAGCCCCCCAGGCGACCGTCTATGAGTTTCTTGAGGAAGTCAGTCGTCTGCTGTTTCTGCACTGGCTCCGGATCGACCAGGCTGCCTCCCCCCTCTGTGCTCGAGTAGCTGTAGCCTGGATGGTTATACACAATGCCGGAGATAATGCTGTCCAGCTGTGAGTCAGACACATGCTCCACGGGGTAGCCGCCGCCGAGGCCGAGCCCCTGAAGCAGGGATCCGCCGTATGAGCGGCGGGTCACGGCCTCAAGATCCCCGGCGAACTGCAGGGGCGTGGAGCTGTGCTCCAGCGGATCCGGCACCGAAGTGGTCGACAGCAGCGTTCTTAGCTGCGAGTCGTCGACGAACTTGTAGCCCGTCTCGTGTCTTTCGGGGGGGAGCAGCGGCGATGGAATCTGGACCAAGGGATAGTACCCGAAGGCGGCCGCCCTCTTCGCCGGAATCGAGTTGGGCTGCTGCTCCTCAAGCGGCGCCTCGGTGGGCGTGGTCTCCTCCACTGGCATTTCTTTTGGGACAGCCGGCTCTGGGTATGGCTGTGGATCTGGAGGCGGGGCGTGTGCGGTCATTGCTCCGCAGCCCATATGGCACTGTCCGGGCTTAAAATCCGGACTCAGAGCCTCCGGCATGAACTGGACTATTTCGGGAGCCGTGAGATCAATCTGCGAGCGCTCCTGCTCTATGAGATCGAACTCGCCCTTAATGTCGCGCTTTCGCAGGCGATGACCCAGTCCCGTCCAGGTGGGTGGCACCTTTTTGGTCTTCCGCTTGGACTTAATATCCGCTGTCGGGGACTCCACGGCCAGGAGGCCAAGGAGGCCAAGCTTCTTCTGCTGCTGGGCGGCCAGATCCTTGTGATATAACTTTACGTAACGCGGCGGACGGTCCTGAAGCTGCTGCTGGCGCATGAGCCGCCGGCGGAGGAGGGAACCAGGCGGCCTGAGATCCCTACGCCGACGTATCGCATTCGGCGATCTGACCGGAGGAGCTACGTACCTGGGCTTCTGGGTGGAACAGCTCGAGCAGCTGCATGACGACTTGTACTTGGCCTGGCAGTCTGCAGTGGAAGGAGAGTGGTTAGAAAGACAGATTGGATGCCAAGTTTGGAGGAACGTACCGCCCTTGTTGACTGTAACCCGGTCCACCTTGGCGTAGAGCTTGGCAGGATTGACCTTAGGCGGAGCCGGAGTGCGCGGCTGCTCTACGGTGAAGTCGAAGCTGTAGGTGATCTTGGCCTTCGTCTGAACGGGCTTCTCCACACGGTAGCCGTAGTCGCTGCTCGCGTACTTCTTGGGCTTGGGCGGATTGGGAACGTTTAGTTGGTAGCCCAGCTGGGTGGGGCAGGCACAGCCCTCGTCGCCCGTGTACACGACCTCGACGGGAGCCGCTCGGAGCGGCGAGGAGTAAATCACAAGAACGAGGAGAAGGCCTAGGCCCAGGCCCAAAGTGGGATGTCGCATCTTGAATGGAATTGGATTGATCTGCTCGGTTGTCCGCCTTGGTGGCTACTAGCCGCAGAATGCACCGATGCATTCTTTATATCGCATCACCAAGAGTGGCATCCGCGGCACGGGCACGGGTCATCGGCAATCTCTCACGCAGCTCCGGACCCCAATGAACTTGACTTTGAGCAAGGTTTTCTTCATCGCCAGAGACTCTGGCCGGAGACGGAGACAGGGGAGACGGGAGACACAGTCGCCGGCAGACTGTGTTGTTGTTTTCGCTGACCGCTGACCTTTTCAAATAGTACGCCGCGGGTAGTGTTTTCAGTCAAAAGTCATGTTCCCGGCGTTCGCAGCTTTCTTCAGTGTCGCTCCGGGCAAAGACTCGAGATCCAAACTTTAAAAGCTACAGTCAGGCTTCGCAAACAGCAACTGCTGTACCCAGCACCAGAACTGTGCTGGCCAAAATATACTCAATCCTGTGATACGAATTGTCAGTTAGATGGGTCAATACACGACAAGGACCTGGACTCAAGTGTTCAAAGACTTTGATGTCTAGCTTCGACTTAAAAAACGGAAAAGAAGACAATTCTAAATTAAAGTCTCATAGATATAATAATGTTATATATAAAATAATGTTATATAAAAATATGTTTTATGTGTTGTGTTTTATAAATAACATAAATTATATTGCTCAGTTTTTTATACAACATTATATTTCATCCAAAGTAGTACTTATTACGCATTCTGGTATCAAAATTATGATAACAATCAATGTTTTCGGTGTGTTTTTGTACTCTTTCCATATTTTCGGTTCAGTATTGCCATAAAACTACAACAATTTTAATGGCTTTTAATCATATATAAAAAATACAAATAAAAGTGTTTGTATTTTGGGATGCTTTTCTCTTTTTTTATTAGATTGAATTTTCCAATTAGAAATATATAAAGGCACTGTTAAATATAGAATTATAAAAGAAAAAAGTTAAACAGAAATTGAATTGTTTTGAGTGGCAATACTTTCTCGATTGTTTTAAAACTAACGATACTATCGCATATGCACCATCGATGGTTTAACAGCTCCAAACTGAACTTGAATATTTCAGTTCTGCTAGGCACATTTCCCTGTTGTAAATACCTAATTAATACAAAGCCGTAAGTTGTGGGAATAATTCGCAAAGTAAGACTTTAAGAACTTTAAGAAATCATATTCTAGGCAATTTAATATTTGATACACTTGTCATCGCAATCATAATGAAAATATGTACGTAACACAACAATTATAATGCTTTTTCTGACCATTACCTTGCAAGACAAGAGCGATTAAGCAGTCTGACTTCTAATATTTCGTGTCAGCATTTTCCGCTTCTCTTGGCGCCATAAAAACGTGTTCATTGGTGAGCGTTTTGGATTCAATTAATAGTGTAATACCGCAAAATACAATCTTCTGCAGTTTGGTGACCAATAAAGAAAGCTGGCTCGTTGAATTTCTTAATATTCTTCTGGGGAGCGGAAGATTCATTTGGTTTGCTAAATAGCCAAGACTTCTTGAGACAACAATATTAAAAGGGAAGTCATTGGTATTTCTCTAAATATATTCTCTAGGATCTAACTTAGACAGACATCGTCCATTCACTCCTTAGCGTATATACATATTTACAAGCAAAGGGATCGGGATTAGTTATTTTAGTAGTAGCCTTCCTCGGTGTCCTCGCGCTTGGCCTTGCGATATGAGGTGATCCTGCCTGGCTTGAAGCCGCAGTCCACGGACACCTTGCCGGCAACCTTGCCGTAGCTGTCGTTCGAGTCCTTATAGTCCTTGTAGGCCTTGTAACCGGAGCTGGTAATCCGCTTGAACTTTGGATTCTTGAACTGCTCGGTGATGTAGCCCAGCTGCTTGTACGTAAGCTGTGGGGCCTCCTCGTCGTCGTCGGCAGATTGCTCCTGCTCCTCCTCCTCGGCGTACTCCTCCTCCTCCTCCTGCGGCTTGGCGTAGGTGCGCTTCTTCAGCGTGATCACTTCGCTCTTGAGCTTGAACAGATTCTCCTCGGGCACGTTTGAGAAAGTCACTTTTTTCTCGCCATCCACTGGCTTCTGGGCGAATCCGTAGGCCAACTTGGCCTCGGGTACATTGATGGACTTGCCAGCCTGGGCGGCTAAACTCACGCTGATGGGATCCGCCGCGGGACTATTGTCCTGCTTCTTCTCCGCCGCATAGTGGATTCTGAAAGGAATAATCTTGTTAGTTCCTTGGAATCTAGGATTGCTGATGGGACTCAGTTGGGAATCAACTTACTTGCCGTATACAGACCCTGAGCTGGAGCTGGAGTCAGAGGCGTAGGTGCTATCGGCGACTTGCTGACACGAGCAGGTGGGCTTGCACGGCGTGGTCTGTGCGGAGAGGAGTGGAGTTCGGGTAAGTTGGGTTTCGGGTATCGGAAAAAGGTATCGAAATTGGTTTCTATCGCTCCGCATAGCTCCGAGGCTTAGAAAGCACGTACGCGACGATACAATGATGCTGTGGCTATATAGCTATATATATATATATGTTTTGATGGAGGTGGCGAGGCGGTGACGCAGAGTTGGATGCAGATAATGCCAATGCGGAAATTGTTACTGCAGCTGAGGGGAATGACGATGGATGATGATTGCGGTCGAAACTAATGTTACTGCTAATGATACCTAGCTTTTTGATAGCTTTTCAATGTGATCTGGATAGGTGGTAGTTATTTAATAGTTAGTAGCAATGCAGGTTGTAACCTAACTTATATCTATTGGGTGATATTGGGTAAAGGTGCAGAATATTATAGGAAATACAATATTTTGAAAATAAGGAACTATTGTATAAAAATAATGCGTAGTCTAGAGCATGTACATCTTTAGACATGAATACTGATCATATAACTTGTATGAGATAAGGTTCTAGCGATGCATTGCCTCCTTAAGGTATTAGGCAGACGGTATTTGGATATATAATATCAGGGTGAGGTGAAACATGGTAATCACTGGGATATAAATACATAAAAAATAACTGGGTTTTGGTTCGGCTGTGGGTTAGGCTGGCATGGATTAGTCACTGGATGCATTTGGTTAGAGGTGATAATGACGGCCCGTCGGGGATCTCTTGTAGCAGTCGATCCGCTCAAGCCTCTGCAGACGCTCGGCCAGACGCTGGGCCGCCAGCGTCTTGGCTTCGATGGCGCCCTCGAGCATCCGACGGCCCAATAGGTTGTTGAAGGCGTGCATGTACTGGAACAGCTCACGTACTTTGCCGCATGTCTTCGGAAGCTGGGCTGGCTCGATCAGCTGCTTGCTGCACCAGCAGTTGTCACCGATTGGCGACAGGTTCACATCGCTGGGCTCGTAGTATCGGGGCTTCGGTCGCACCACTGAGGCGCCCTGGCAGCTCTGGCAGAAGTCCGTTCCCTTCTCGGAGCACACGCAGGCGGCCATAAGCTGTTTGGTATAGAGAACACGCGGTTAGTAACTTGTTAAATTATTGATAACTAATTGATTTCACTTATTTTCTTAATCATTTTATTTTGCACATAACTTGGAGGGGTTTTTTGGGTCTTGGATAAGCATTATAAATGTAGGAAATTGTTGTGTGACTATCCTTATTGGTCTTCCTAGAGCCTTTTCACCATCGCTGCGACCTCAGCTGTGTCTCACTCACTCGCTCACTGAAACACCAGGCCGCAGGGTTCTTTCGCACTTTTTTTTCTTACTCACCACTTGGATGCAGTGCATGCCCATGACCAGGCAGAGAAGAAGCTTGCAGGCTTGCATTTCGGGTTACTTTATACTATGGAATATCAACTCGGCCGTATGCTGTGCTGCTCGTCGCTCGTTAAAAGTTTGAACTGACTGTGGGAGCGGTCCACACGGCTTATATAACCGTGACGTTACCCAGAAGATCGCCACAAGCTTGGCGTCTTCTCAGTGCATTAGGGTCTCTCTTCGAGGTAAATGAAATCTTCGCTCTGGTTTCGTAGTAAGTGAAATCTTCAAATCTTTGGTCGCAGCAGATTTTGGGGTCACTTTCGCCCCTCGTGACCTTGACTGATGGCGAGGGTCAGGTTCAGGTACAGCCTGTCCCAAGTGCGCTTTCCCCAGCTAATGATCATGATGGTCTTTACGTGCCTGGGATGGACAGAGATGTACTTGGTACACCGATAAGCTCAACCCAAATCAGAGCAAGCTGTCGGAATAGCTGAATTCCACAAATTTTGGAAGATACAAAAGGCGAAACTTAACAATGAAATGTTCAAGTTGCCATTAAGCCAAATAATTTCATCAACATCATAATTTTCACAGTCATTCCATACGATAGAGCTAATAGGTTACTTAGTTAGTTGGAGCCCCAGAAAAGCATATATTACGGCATATATTTATACTATGCATATATTTTTATATTTTTATACATAGTAGTTCCCATATAGAAATCATCGAACGAAACCGCGCAATTGCAAAGAATTCGACTTGAAGAACTTGGAATGTACATACATAGGAAACCGCGATTAGCTGTATAGATCGTTCCCGATTCCTAAATAGGTCAGCGTCATCTCAAACGAATCTGGAAGTGACCCGGGAGTCGGGAGCACTTCAATGAAACGAAATTGGGTCATTAACCTAATTCGGGTTTGTTTTTAGCGGATTTTTAATCACAACAACATAGCTCTGGGGAAAACACGGCCAGTCGATGAACTTTTCTTCTGATCAATAATGATAGCGGTTTTTTGTAGCGCTGAATTTAAGATAAATCGATTTTTTCTAAAAAATTCTAATAATAAATCGATTAAAATCAATAAACTAAAAAAATGCAGTCAAAAAAATCAATTAACTGAAAAAAAAAACATGTGCCACGACTTTATATTAATTTTACAAAATTTAAAACCTATAGCTCTTGGTTAGCACAATACTTGGTGCTTAGATCGATTTTGTGCAATTGTTCGCTTTCAAGAAAATTTCAAAAACAAGAAAGGAAGCTATCTTCGTCATGCCGAAGTTTGTATACCCTTGCAGATAACATTTCAATACATTTTACCCATACTTATGTTTACACAAGGTATAATAAAAGGCATTCGAACGCGACCGTACAAAAGTCACTTTTTCGAAGAAATGCCATGCCAAAGTTAGCTTCCTTTCTTGTTAATGTTGTTTTTTTTACTTTATGGATAAGTTAGAAAAACTTGTAAACTTTTTATTTCTACTCTGGGATTCTTCAAGTGATGTTAGAAAGCAAAATTCTAAGCATAATGTCTCTGTTTTATCAAAACTGAACATCAAAATAATTAAAAATCGCCTTTGCTCGAATTCGCATTCGACCTTTATCGAAATTTCTTTTAGAATATGCTGAATTCGTTCACATTTGAACAATCGGTGAATTTTTTAAGGGGGTCTTCTCATTGGGCAACTTTTTTTTTTCGATTTTTTTTTTTTTGCATTTATTTATAGCTTGGGATGGTGTGTATATGTCCCCAAAAGGATTTTTAGAAATTCGAAATACTTTAGAAGATACAGCCTTTTTTGTGAAGCAAGATCTATGCAAAATGAGCTTTTTTCAAACTTCAAACGCGTTTATCTCGAAACCACGTTTTTCGAACTGGCGGCCATGATATCTCCAGTTCAACTAAACCGATTTTCATGAAACAAAGTGAAATCGACGCAGAATTGTCACCATTTTCGGGTGACGGAACAGATTAAAAAAAAAAATTTTGTTTTCTTTTTTTTGTTTACACTAAACTACAAAAAAAAAGCCCGAAATCGAAATTTTTTTTTTTGACTGGCCGCCATTTTGTTTAAAAAAATTTAAAAAAAAATCTGTTCCGTCACCCGAAAATGACATCTATTCTGATTATAACCCCGTTTTTATTTTTCATTTCGGACGCTCTGGAGACCCTGAATCGTGGCCGCCAGGACGACACCTTTTTTTTTCGACCACCAAGTTTGAAATCTCATTACTCTTTGAACAACCCTCGTATCGAGGCAAGAACAACTTTTTTAGTTACTTTGAACATTTTTGAATACAATAAATAAAAAAAGTTTTCAATTATTCTTTGTGTTTTCAAATAAGAATTTTTTTAAAAAGGGTCCAAAAAACGGCTTTTGAATGAGAATACCCCCTTAATGAAACTACATATATTGATCAAAATCAATTCAGAGAACTTTGCATTTTTTGGCCCCGGATGCTGTTTCTGTTTCACTATAGATTTTTATTTTAATGTTTTTTTTACATTTTACCAATCAATGTTTGTATTTCAATAGCAACTTTCTGGTGTTCTCAACCTTTTTATTGCATCGAAAAAATGTATCTCTAGTCTTTGGGCTAATGATCGGAGTAATCGGAAGTACGTTTCCCGACAATCCCACATAACACATCAAAATAATCACGTTTTTGCGGTATCTCGGTGCATGTATGCCACTGATGTAACTCCGATTGTTTTGTTTACTAGTGTAATCTTAACAATTCACCGAATTCACATGTGTTTCTATAATCGGCAAATGTGGTTTTTAACAATTACTATATAGGCTGCCTGTTATGTAATGGGAAATCCATTCGAATTTAGTTTTTCTATAGAAGTTCAATAACTGACGGAGATAAGGAGGGTGTCAGTGTATTTTTTTTAAATCTGAATAAACACTTTTTGTAGACTATAGTTTCAGTCTGAGTATAAATTCTTCTTGTTAAATATTTCCAAAGTATTTCTTGGACTCTTAAACGCCTAAATGATTTTATTTATTATTTTATATTATTGTTGTCAACCAGGGTGCTTACAAACATATACAACGACCTTGACTAACCGCCATATCAGAGGAACTTTCTGTAGGCAAAAGATCACAATCGATCAGCATTTGGACTCATGTGAAGCAGTGCCGTAATTGAGAGAGACTTTTGGAGGGTCAAGACCTCATTTCTTAAAATTGTTTGGTAAAAACAGTCGCTTACTGGCTTACAATTTGGAAACAAATGCAGAACACAGTAAAATTGACTAAATAAAATAAATTATAAATGATTTTAAATAGGTTTAGTTACTCTAAATTGTTTAACTAATACGATTAGTACTTTTTTCTAAAACTCAAAAATTGTATATATAAGATAGGTAAACGTTATTATAACCTGATTTAAATCCCTCCAGCGATCTGGTTTTCGTTGCCCAAATCCCAAATCCCCAATTCCAAATGGGTAATGGCCCGGCAACAGGCCCAGACAGATGATGATCCCGACCTTATCAGGGTCTGAGTTGTATAAAAGGCCCGTTCTGAGCTCCCCAGAAACTCAGAACGACGAACTTCGCTCAACCTATATACGGAAAAAAACGCGAGTATATACAAATATATATATACTTGGCCGGTCGCGAGAAAGCTTATCAGTCGCAAGCCTAGTCCAGCTGGCAAAGCCCGCAAAAGTCTCCGCACAGTACAGTCCAACAGCTCCAAGTGATCGCAAGTAAAACCCAAATAAAGTCCAAACCAAGGCTTAACCAATCTCAGAATGGCAGCAAAAAGAATGGATTTAAGTAAACGCACTTTTTTGGTGCTGAGCGGCAGCTCGAATCCTTTGGGTCAGTCCCTGGCCCTCGAGTTCTGCAAGCGCCTGGCTACCGACTCCATGGCCCTGATCCTGGACGAAGACGAGCAGCAGTTGAGCCGTCTGGAGGAGTACCTGCAGCGTGAACTGAAGCCGGAAACGGTGAAAGTGAGGATGGGAAAACTGGATGCCAGCCACTCGAATGGCGCGGATATCATGGAGCAGGCTTTGGAGGCGGCCAACGACCAGTTCGAGCGGACCATTATAATCCATAACGAGGGCGAGGCGGCCACCAAGGTGCTCCAGGAGCCTCAAACCACCCAAGACTGGAAGAGCTACGTCCAGCAGCAGCTGTATGCTCCCGTGGCCCTCAGCCAACGATGGCTGCAGTCGAAGACCTTGGAGAAAGTCGAGAAGCTGGCCGTTAATGTGACCTCGTCGCTGATGATTCGTCCGCTGATCCATGTGGGACTGCTCTGCTCCTGCAAGCGGGCCAGGGACATGTACTTCCGGGCCATGGCTGCGGAGGAGTTGCGGTCCGGAGTCCATGTGCTCAGCTTCACACCCGGACTGCTCTCCACCCACCAGACGCAGTGCGATGTCAACGGCAACGAGATCAATCCCGAGGAGCTGGTCGCCTCCAAGCGACTGCTCCAGTTGCCCAGGGTCCAGCCACTGCAGGCCACCCTCAAGCTGATTAACATACTGGAGGAGATCTCCTTCGTGTCCGGCCACGAAGTCGACTACTACGACACCTTTGTTTTATGAGTAGCATCGTGGCGGTGGGCTGCGTCCCTGCCGAACTTTATTCTGAACCTGGCCAACGATTTGGATGCTTTTTTTGATATGATTGCTCGTGAAACCCTACAAAATAAACTCTGGCTGCTGACCCTGGTCCTGATTCTAAAAGTGCTTCTCCCCAAAAAGGATTCACACGAAAAGGAAAACGAAATCAAAATTGCTATTTTTATTTATTTTTCAAGGGGGCGAAACTGGGAGTCTACCATACAACTTGGTTTATCTCTGACTGGATGGGTTTTATATCTCTTACATTTTTGAGGTAGTCATTTTTGGTTAGTACACAAAAGTGCAATCACTGACGTTGTCCTTGCTAAAGTCAATGTGCTTTGCTTGAAGATGTTAAAAAGTCACTGTTTTAAAGGCAAAATCCTGGAATTTTTTAACAGAAATTATTTGAAATTATCTTATTTCTTTAAAAGTGAACGTTTTTTCAATAACTTATTCGAAATTTGCTAAGCAAAATGAAAATAGATTTGATGGTAAAATAAGAAGGAAATAAGGAAACATAATTAACAAATTTTGATGTTTGGCAGACGGAAAGTTTAAAGAAAACCATTGATTTCCTAGGAAATTTTTATTTTGTATTATTTGGAGAATGTCAATACATTTCATGGCATATATCATGGAATATCATGAAATATACATTCAAAAACGCAGCGCATGACAATCGTTTATTAACCTTTGATTTCCTTCATGACGTTATGAATCAGCTTATGTGCTGGCGCCTACATATACATATATAATTGATTATATAGTCCCGGTGAAATTAATTCAAAAACAGAAACAGCTTCCAGACAGCAATGGCGATAAGGGAACTTCTAGATTGCAAGTTCTACGGAAGACACGTGTCTATTTACAGTTGCCTGGGGGTGTTTGTATATATGTTCATATATATTATATATTTTATAGAAATACACTTAATTCTATTAGGTACACTGTTGCTGGGCCGGCAACGCAAAGTAAATGGTATTTGCTTTTAAAATGTTTTGTATGTATTTGACAAAAATTCAATAGTGTTTATAAATTTTTGGCTGTTCCTCGAAGATTGTTGTGACCGAGGAACTTCTCTCCCTGCTTTACTCGATCTTTGAGATGGTAATGCCGCACAGTAGGGCCTCTCGAACAATTAGCGTTGCAAAAATCTAAAAAGTTCGACAGAACATTTTCCAAGGATTGCGAATCTGTAATAAAACTAATTTTAATTTTTTTTTTTTTAGAAGATATGAGCATTCAAAGTTAAACTTTGTTTCGTTTTTCCATCAAACAAAAAATGGGTAAATTGGTCGACTTCCAGATAATATTACACAAAAACCATAAAACCAATGGTCAGGGTTTTTGCTTTAAGTGATAGATACATTCATAAACTGTCAGATACCCTAAAAAAAGCTCCAGTTTGGTTTGGGGTTATACAGGTAAATCGCTACCTGCCAGGTGACAATTTTTTTCACCTTTTTCTGGCTTAAGTAGTCTATAAAAACTGAAGCCGATGAAAGTCACCGACTACACTATGCCTTTAAGTTTTGTAAAACTTTCCTAAATCAGAATCATTAACCATCGCACTATGGTTTTTTTCGCGTTTTTTTTGGCATAAACTCTAATTTTAAACCTATTGATCTGAAATTTGGTATGTATACATTTTTTAAGCTTCTATGATGGCCTACCAAATTTCAAATGATTTGGGGCACTATTTCATATAGCTGCCATATAACCGATCTGGCCGATTTGCACCAACTTTTTTGTTTTTCAAGCTATTGCTTTGAAATTTGGTTTGTATACATTTTTTAAGCTCCCAAGATGACCTACCAAGTTTCAAATGATTTGGTTATATTTAAAAAAAAAAAAATTTTTTGGGCGAATGGGCCAGATCTGTTATATGGCAGCTATATGAAATAGTGCCCCAAATCATTTGAAACTTGGTAGGTCTTCTTGAAAGCTTAAAAAAGGTATTCAAACGAAATTTCAATACAATAGACCCAAAATTGGAGTTTATAGAAAAAAAAAAACGGAAAAAAACCATACTGATATGGTACTAGAAAATGTTGATTTTTTCGAAAACGTGTGGATTCGGACAAAAACGGTTAGTTTCTCATTAATCTGCACACTTTGGTTAATAGTTTCTCATTTACAACTTTTTGCAACTCTTTGCCATGCAAAAGTACTGATCCACGAAACACAGCTACACTTGTTAAGCTCGCTCTAAAAATACACGTAAACAAAAGACGGTACAATTGGACAAAAACACATAACAACGACAGAAACATTGGTAAACTTTAGTTTTATATACCTGGACAATCGTTTTCCATATTTATTCATTTAACTTCTTCGTAAACTTTTGCCACAACAAACTATCAAAGTCGCACAATTTTTCGCGCCAATTTCATACAAAACAGCTGCTACATAATCAGCTGACTTTAACAGCTGGCCAGCAGAACAGTGTTGTTCCATATGTTAAAGTTACATATTTTTTTATTTGTCTATGGTATTTAAAAATTAAAAATAAAAAAAATTTTAAGATACATAAAAATAAAAAAATTGACTTTATGCCAAAAAAACGCGAAAAAAACCATAGTGCATCGGTAGCGTCAAGTTGCGTTTGCGGAAATGCGAAGTAAAGAACTAAAACAACTCGGGGTAAAATATACCAGAATCTAGCAAAAAGTATTGCAACTGGAAATGAGGACCTATTCAACATGTTGGCTGCATTATCTGACCCGTTTAATACATCTCCACGGCATATAAATTCACGAAGATATAAAATCAAATGATTATAGTCCTGCAATGTCTAGTTTATTAGAAATTCCCCAAAATTAAGACTTATTTTTAGTAATAAGTAGCCAAAATGACAAAAGAAAAGAACATTAAAAATTAAAATATATCACAATTTTTTTTACAGTACAAAATATATTTATTTGTGGTTTACATCGGTTCATATCGGTTATACTTGTAATATTTTGGAAAAGTTTTCAATATTCGTTCGGTATCTGGTACAAACCGCCACGTTTTGAAGAAATCTATAAAACGTAAATTTTAGCTTTTAAATTAAAAATTGATTAATGTGCACTCCTCACCATCAATATTTTAAAACGTGAAAGGGTTTTATTCATTAAATGTTTTTCGTTAAAAAAGTTAGTTATCTTTGGTATCTGTTATGCAAATTAAATGTTTTAAATTGAGTAAAAAATTAAATTAAATGTGTTGTAGTTCTCATAATTTTTTCATAAAAATGGAACCATTTAAGGTACCAAAAAAAATTAATCGCCACGTTTCATAAACACTCTACAAAATATACATTTTGGTTTTTTAGTTGAAAATTAATTAATAATTAATATGCACTCACCTATTGTTTTTACCACCTGTCTTTCCACCAGAAGTTACTCCGCTTTGTGAAACCTACAAAGCCATAAATATAAGCAACAAGAATTGAGGATAACTTCGCCGAGAAGGCAAAGTATTTATACCCTGGACTGGGAACGCAATGGGTGAGGGTCCTCCTGGTTCACCTCATCAAAGCTTGCCTTGATAGCTCCACGCTTCGATGACTTCTCCCGCAGCAACTGAGCATATGACGGAATAACCATTGAGGACGGATGGATGTCTATAAGAGCAGGGTCAGTCACCCTTTTTCTTTAAAGAGGATGACCAAATAAAGTATCTCTTAATGTAATTTGAAACTTTTAACTTACCGCGCTTAGCCCAGGACATATTTTTGAAAATTTTGTGCAAATACTGCTAAATAAAAAGACAAAAATTTTTCACAAAAAAATGGGTAAAACAAATACTACTAAAAATTTGGAGCGATTCAAAATATTTTCAGTTTCACGTTCACTCGACCGAGATCTAAAGCACACTGAATTTTGTTCACAGCCGTGTCTGAAATGTTATTTTTCATTTGACATTTGAAGTCCATGGACTATGTGATTTTTTTTTTTTTTTTTTTTTTAAACAAAGGTTGTATCTCGTATGTATGTACTTATGCATTTGTGATCTATGATCAAGCTATGCTGGAGCACATTTTGAATTGCCACGTTAAAACATTCATATCCAAATCGTCAAATTCAAAAATGCAAATTGGGACCTCTTTAGAGAACTTATCACCAAACAAACTCAGACAACCCAGTAACAACACAAACAAAGAAGCAGCTATTATTAAAAAGTCGCTGATCCAAAGTGCCCACCCATCCGTACCACAAAATACAACCTTCTCTATCCCTCGTACTGTTCCCTGGTGGAACCAAAACCTGAATGGAGGACCCTTAAAAACAATATCAATACAGAAAACATGATTAAATATAAAAAGGTAATGCAACATTCAAAAGGTCAATTGGGAATGCTAAAAAAGGCTTTAAACTTCACTTCCGAAATCCAGCCAATCTCCGATCCTGCAAAAATGTGGCCAAACATCAAACGGCTCTGCGGAATCTAATAAATAATCGAAAGAACAACTCCAGTTAATCTCACATCTCTTTTCCATCAAATCGGAGAATGGTGCTCTTACTCAGGTTCTTCACTCTCCCTTGATAAATGTCAACTATTCCACATATGCCGGAAAATAAGTTGCAGGGCTAACATCATAACAGGCTCCATCAACGTCCCAAACGCTGATCAAAGAAAAATCCTAGGACTCACATACAGTTTTCCCGACCCCTTAAAATCATAAAACACCCCTCCTCAAGGAAATACAACTGCAACACAACCTCCCTCATCCAATTATAAATATGATATTCAATTTTGGGAAGTATGTAGTATCACACTTTCATTGATCATCGTCAAATTACAACGTCAAATTAGATTACACCGGTAGGTAGATCGTAAAACAAATAGAATTTAATTACTAAATAACTGTATATCCCCCTGACTATGGAAGCTCGGAAACATTGAATTCGAGGTAAGAATTTAAAGTTTTCGAGCTTCCATAATCAGGGGAATATTCATAGTTATTTAGTAATTAAAATTCTATTTACGGTATTCAGAGCTTTCGATGAGGGGAACCGAGACAGCAATTGACATAGATTCTAGAATTTTGAACTTGCCAACAATGTTGTGCTGTTGATCTTTCATAATCATTGAAAAGCAATAATTTGTTTATATTTTTTCCTCGCTGTTTAATCTTAAACATTCTCTGTTATTAGTTGAAAGGGGCTTTTAGGATTCTTCTTGTGGTGTGTGGTTGTTATTGGGTTTGAAAACCGATTAAGTGAACTTTAGATAATTTTATAATATGTTAAGTAATTCCTCAACAAAAACATAAGCAAAATTTATTTAAATGAGTTCTTATTTCGTATTATTATTTATTCTTGGACATTCGAGGTACATATTATTTGCATTATTTATATACCTTTGTATGGTATTATACTATAAGTCATAAGTTTTGCAATGCAGTGAAGAAATCATTTACATATATCATATGTACTATGTACTTTATCAGCAACCGAGACTAACTATCTTAGTTTTTATGCAAACTAGTCTCTCAATTTTGTAGCTGAATGAAATTTTGCAGATGGTCTTTTTTCTGTTTTTATTAGTATATTAGTCGGCACGCTATAGATCATCAATCAGCCATAGGAACAATCAGGAATTTAAAACAAATTATTTTTATTTTGCCCATTTTTAAGATAGTTTCGTTTACTTTGAGGTATGATAGTTTTTATTGGTTTAGGAACTTGGATTTTAAATATACAGTGTAAATATAAATGAAGTAAAAACGTATACTAGTTAAGTTTTTTTTTTATTTTTAAACATGTACCCTAAATACTGGGATATATGTAGTTATTTTATACCATTTTAAAATAACGTTTTCATCGAAATTAACTTATCTAGCTGGTCAGGAGAAATCAAACAATTGAATTTATACAAAATTCTGGAAATATCAGTAAAAAATACGGTATTTTAAAATATAAATAGCGTTTGGATCTCTTTTAATATGAGTTTTTCCTGTGGCCGAACTGCATTGAGTTTAATGATCCACTTCCAAACTGCTAGGGTATACAAACTTTGGTGTACCAAAGTCAGCTTATTTTCTTATTAAATATTAAATATCATATATGTTTGTATGTATATATTACTGCTACAAAGTTGCCGAGCTTTACTGAGCAGATTGCGCGAACCTCGAGTCGAGCTCAACTCTTCTTCGCTTGGCAGTCGCTGGCCGGTCCGACCTTGACATTGACTTTATCGCCCGCTGATTTCATGCATTCCATTATTTAGCTAAAGGTATTACGATAAAGACAGTAATTTCTGCGATATTCTGCCGGCATTTCAGCCGCGGACATTAACGATGCGATTAATAAAACATAGACAATTAATTAACTGAAACCATTAAGCAAGAGCCGGCGATAACCTTTCCCCATTGGGGCGGAGCTTTAAGCGCGAGAAAGCAGGGCGCTTGTGGAGAGAGGAGATTTAAGGGGGGACTAAAGACGGCGCGAGAGAGTCTGTGATGGAGAGAGAGAGAGAGAGAGAGAGAGGAAATGGCACGGGCGTAGTCATAGGGATACAAATTCCTGGATGTATCGTATGGCCAATTCTGAACCAAAACCGAACCTTATATGATTTTTTTTTGTATTTACAAATACCCCTAGATAACGTATATTTTTGGGACATGACTGATCACGTATTTATATATGTATTCTTCCCACATTCAAACCCCTACGAATTTGTTTCCGAATACGCTCCTGGCTAAGTAAAGTGAGCTTTGGCCAGCTGAGAAAAAGCTGTCGGCATCAGGTAAAAGCGAGTTAAAAAACCCCAGTAAAGAAGGCAGCCAACTGTTGCCGCTGGAGCGTGTGTGTGGGAAATAGAAAGTAATTCAGTAAAATAGCTGGTCAAATTATGAATCTGAAGCAACGCACTTTCCTCCTGGTGACCGGAGCCTCTCGTGGCATTGGCCGGGAGTTTGCCCACCAACTATCGGGACAAATCAAGGCCAAGGGGTCCGTGGTCGCTCTTTTGGGACGAAACCAGGCCTTGCTGGAAGAGGCGAAGACGCAGATCTTGAACTCGGAACCCAATCTCGCTGTGCACACATACTCGTTGGAGTTGAGTACAGCCAGAACAGAGGATTTCACCAAGATCCTGGAGACCGCCCGTGGCGGAAATGGGGATTTTGAGCGCGCCATTGTGATCCATAATGCCGGAACAGTGGGGGACACCTCTAAGCGGGCCAAGGAGATCGGGGACACACTCTTCCTGCAGCAGTATTACCACATCAATGTCTTCTCCGCCATTGCCCTCAACTGCGAGTTCATGCGGCTGTTCCAGGGGATCCCCAAATTGGTGGTTAACCTCAGCACTCTGGCAGCCATTGCGCCCATATCCTCAATGGCCCACTATTGCACCGTGAAGGCCGCCCGCGAGATGTACTTCCGCGTGCTGGCCACGGAGGAAGCAGCACCGGAAACCTTGGTGCTCAACTATGCCCCAGGTGTCATCGACACCCAGATGACCGTCCAGGTTCAGCGCGAGGCCCACGATCCTGCCATAGTGGCCATGTTCCGAGAGCAACGGGAGGGCAAAACCATGCTGACACCAGCTCAAACTACGGCACGTTTCATCCAGGTTCTGGAAGCCCAGAAGTTCAAGTCCGGGGATCACGTCGACTACAGGGACGAAACATATTAGACCCTAAAAATGATATTTTGGTAATGGAAGTTTTGTTTAATTATACATATAATAAATGCAATGCAGCTAAATCTAATTTAAGAAATTAAATTAAAAAAAAAACTTTGAATTAAACTTGTACATATATTTAAGGAGTTTCGGGCCCTTTACTGATAAAAATTATAAAAATCTTCAATTGTACAACACATAAAACACATTTAACTTTTTGGAAATAAGAAACCATTACTGGCGGCTTTAACACGTAAATTAGGGAAAACTGTGAATGAAGAGTACAACGCACATACTATGAATATGCACACATGTTTCTAGCCGATAACAGATCTTCTAAGCCAGCGATAATACTCTTCTTATCAGTTTCTATTGAAACCAAGAGTGTGCAGAGTTTCAAAATAGGTTTTACGACCAAATCTCAAAAATCCATTAATTTAGCCAAGGTATCACAAAAATAAACAGGCACTGAACATTTCCTTTGCCTTCCTTTCATATGCAAAAGCAAAATAATGCAAATAAAAAATTTTTAATAAAAAATTTTTAATTATGCTTCAGGAAATACTGAATTTTACTTTTGTGAAATTTATTTAGGGTTTTTGTCGCATAGAATCCAAGGATTCGAATTTGCTAGAAGAAATCTGCGGCACTGCGTCGCTTGGTGGGTATCTTGAGCAGATCGTCTGTGAGGGTGGAGCCCGTATCGATGGGCGTGCTCCTGGCTGGAGTGCGAATCTTTTCAGAGACCTGCTTGGGCGGACCCAGGGGAGTTGTGCCCTTTACAACGCCAGGTGTAACCTTTCGCCTCCGGACACTTAGGGGCGATGGTGTGTGTGATATGACGGGCGTTCCGCGAATACCCAATTTCCCGGTGGCCAAGCGCTGGGCTGCCGGCGACATGCTCGCCAGGCGCTCCATATTGGAGCGTATGAGCGGAGAGCCCATATTCCGACGCGCGGTGTCCAGAGCCACTTGCTTCTGGTTGCGCATCTTTTCGCTGACTTTTTCGGCCAAGGCAATGGCAATGTTCTCGCGCCGGGAGTTCTCATTGATCCGAAAGGAAGGTCCCTGGGTGGGGCGTAGCGGCGTGTCGCCGCCATCCAAGCGGAAGGGAGTACCATCGATCTCGCCCCAGGTCATGATGGGTGAGAAAGCCTCGCCGGGTCGCGGCGATGGCGAGCGCAGGAGATCAAACCCTCGTATCCGCGGCGTGGCTATGCTCTCATTAGTTCCAGCAGCTGGTGCCTCATCCACCTTCTCCCTGTGCTGAGCCTCGTGCGGAAGCCTTGTGGCCCCGTGATGAATGCTTTGCTTCCGCTCCGCCGCCTGGACACGCTCCTCTTCGGTGAACTCTACACCTTCGGGCACATACATGATGGAGTTCATGTTGGTGTACTTCCAGGTCTCGATTTTCCTGAGGGGATCGGGCTCCTCAAACTGTTTCTCTATGCTGGGCAACATCAGGGCCCGTTGCAGCTGCTCCGCGGACAGTTTTTCGTGGCTGTACAGCACTGCGTACTTCTGGCGCAGCTTTGCCTCCGCGGTTTCGATTATCTCCTGGAAACTGTGGTTATCCTCGCTCGTGTAGTTCTGCAGGAAGGCGTCGAGTGAGAGCTTCGAGGTGCTGTCCGCCCCGCCTTCGGCGTCGCTTTTTTCGGAACCGGCCGTGGAGCCAGGAGTGTCTGCTCGTCGCGAGGGTGGCAATGGTGTGGTGTTGCCGTTGGCCTGGCTCACTGGCGTCTCAAACGTAGCTGGAGACATGGCTGAAGGAAAGTATGCTTGTTAGTTAAATAGAATTATCCACAATGATGTCGCCACTAAGTACTCACCATTATTGCGCTGATTCTGGCGTCTGCTGCTCCTCCCCGTTCCTGGAATCCTGCCAAGACTGTAGCGCTCCCGGATCTCAGCCATCTGAACGAAATCTCTGCGTGACTCCGCGTCCAGGTATTCGTTTTGCGCACGAAGTTTCTCTAGATCCGGGAAGAAATCGCGCTGGATGATCTTCGACATTTCCTCGATGTACTTCTCCTCTGTGAGAATCTGGGGCTTGTTCTTCGCTCGCACCGTACCCGTGGGCTTCTTGAACTCCGCCAGCGCTGTGTTTTGGACGCGAGCTATCTCCACCGCCAGGCTGCCGGGCGTCGCCGGTGTTCCGGGTGTCGCAGGCGTACGCGGCGTCATATTCATGGCTCAGTTTTTTGCCAGGAGATAGTGGTAGAAGTAAAGAAACATGAATTAAATGTTTTTAGATATTATTTTGTTTCCAGGAGATAGTGATGCCGAAAACATCGATGCATCGAACATCGATATTTTTTTAGCGATGTTTTTCGATGTATTCTGACATAAACGGACATCGTCATCAGCGTTGTCAATTTAGCTTATTGCCCGCTAGATCTGGCGGTTTTCTAAAGCATAATGCGAGATAAATTGTAAACTAGCGGCTAACGTGAATAATAGCTTTTTCCACAAGGAAAAATTAACGTTATTTTGGCTTTTGAAAAATAATTGGCAGCTCCGTGCTTTCCTAAATACTTTATAGAATTTTTCCATTTAAAGGTCAGGATTCTTACTCTTTTTCAATACAGAAACTTCCATCTAATAAAATAGTCAAATCCAACAGATACCACAAGTTTTCGAAGTATCCAAATACGTGGATGCTGTAAAAACAAAAGATTTTTAGCAATAGCTTTATTTGCGTTAGAGCAGTTCCAGAAGAGGATATACATAATTGACCCTTTTGCCAAGTTTTCAAATATAACACTTGCAGAAAAAAATAGAAAAAAATCTCAAAACCAAGAATAGGAATATACTTTTCAGAAAATTTCTTATACGTCAGGTTATATTACGGTTTTTCGTACCATCTTTACGGATCCCCGAGATACTGTTTTTTGAATTTATATCGTTATTTTTCTATATTGTCAAGTTCGAAACATTCAGAAATATTGTTTAACTACTCTAGTGAAGAGTTGGCAACACTGTTCAACATGGAGTTTTCCAGTCGAGCTAGCATTACCTGGAGATCAACTTTGTTTTTATAAAATTGCGATGATTTGAGTAAGCTATTATGCGTTGCCAATTTACCTATTTCCCCAGCTAGGTCTATCGTTTTTCAATTGCCAAATTGTGTTTTCGGAGAGTATCTGGCGAAATTTTACGCTTAAATTAATTACGAAAATTATAATGTATATATTTCGGTTATAGCTTGTTTACTTTAATTTATTTCGGCTCAGAATCTAGCTTTTGCGGGTGTTCATAACTCGGCATCACTGAAGCGATGAAGCAATATATCGATGTTTTGGTATTAATACGGAGTTTTTCAAAATGCGGAGCAGTATGACCGTTAATCCGAATTTCCAGCGATCTGGCAAGGATTACATGTATCTGTGGAACGTATTCGCCTGGCGCGTAAATTATTTTAAAAGTTTAAGCCTAGTACTCTGACGAGAAAAATCCGCTGTCTAAATTTTTCTCATCAGAGTATTAGGCTTTAAACTGCTGAAAAATAAACATGAACTATAAATACACTCTTTTGAATTTCACAACCTAAAGCCATACTTAATAATTTTTTCACCATTTGAAAGCTAAATTCACCTTGAGTAAAGGAAGCTACATTTATTTCCGTAAAAGATTTGGGATTCTTATTAAAACTTAACTTACGTAACGGAGAAAGTAATTTATATTGGAGAAACATCTTCTGAAAATTCAGATCGCTTTGCAAATCAGAAAGCGTATATGTACATCGTAATCGCTAATTGTACTTACATAAAACTAAATATAATTACACAAGTTATAATGTATAAAATATAGTTAATTTTCTTGTTTCAATCTTTCTCCAACTTTTTAAATTTTCTTGTTCTATTAAAGATTATTTTAAATATTTTTAAAATCTAAATCATTCTAAATTCATTAAATAAGGTCTCGAAGGTCTGAGTCACTAATAATAATATTATATTTTGAAATCTTATCTTATAAAAATTATTGAACTATTTATTAATAGGTTAATTTCGCAACGTGTAGAAATCATTATAATAATAATCAAAGGGATTTTTTATATATAAATTATAAAAATACAACTTATATACTACATATTTAAGTGCAGTCATAGTCATACTCATACGTTATAGGCTCAATCTCGAGATATAAAACAATTCGTCATTTTTTATTGATTCACCTACTTAAAAGAACCGAAAATAGTTCATACAAGTAACTCAAATGGCTAAACAAAAAAAAAACACTAAATATACATACGTATTCTATACATAAAATATAGTTACGACTTACCACTGAATCACTGGTCGTAGGTTTCAGCACGCTGTATCTTATCAGCTGCATTACCTGTCGCGGACCCTATCAGCAAGCTCGCAGCAAGCTCCCAATCCGAATCTCGCCCCACCTGGCTGGAGCTGGAGCACACAGTCCGCTGGATTTTCAGTCAGTCAAGAGCCAGCCCTCATCGTAAGCCGATCGCCGTAAATTTCACAAATTAACCATTTAGCTAGCCTCCGAGAGTGAAATAGATTTTCAGACATGAAGTACTACCTGTTGGTGATTGCGGCCGTGTCATTTCTGACCTACATCAGTTGCGGTAAATCTTTGGCCTTTGGCCTTTTTCTATACCAAGTGTTTTTTTTTATACATTATTTCTGACGGTGTAGTGCATTATGTAAGAAGGTGCGGTGGTCTCATGGACACTAAAATAAATTCGAAAAGCGGCATATCTTATCGATAGCCTATACATACATACATACATATATGTATATAGCGGCCTTCAATTGTTTCGACTTGGACTAAACTTAATTTTTGTTCAGTGTATTTGTACCGGAAAAAATGAAAAATTTTTAAATAATATAAAATTATCAAAGGATCAAGATCCAGATGGAAAAAGTTTGCTCTTCCCTTACAAAAAATTCAATACCGATTGACCTCGAATCAGCATTCTTTTTTTTATGTGTATATCTATGGTGAATGTGTGTGTATACAGTCGCTTATATATATTTTTTTATTTTATTTAAACAGCAGGTTTGGATATGTATATTAATTAGCTGTTTCTTAGATTTTTGTTTATTCACCAGAAAACCTCAACAATTTACAATGGAACTTGAATATTATCTGGGAATAGCCTAAAAGAATATATAGAATAAAGTCAGCCATATTATAAATAAAGTTCCCGCGTTAATATTTTTTAAATGCATTTAAGCGGACCGATTTCAAGTTTTAATGTTACCAAGATGGCTTTAGTTTATGCCTAATTTGAACATTTAAGTACTGTGCCAACATACATACTTCACCCTGCTTTCCTAATTCTTGAACTGTAAATTTTCTTAACTTATCTTGTGTGTGCGGTATACACACTATGTATACCGTTAACTCACTTTGGGCCCATGTACATTGTCGATAAGAATCAATTGCGGTAATATGAGAAAAAGTTAAAATAGATAACCAGAGGGGCGCAGTACAGTGCGTGACATTAACAGCTGGTGGAACAGTTGAGAACCTTTTATAAATCAAACTGATATAGAAAGCCTTGTTCTAACTTTCAGTAATCAAAATGCAAGGTTTTAACTTACTTTCGGCTAAAAATCCAGTGAAATACCTAAGCTTAATTGTGCTAAGAACTCCAAGAAGAACACTTTGTTCACATTTTAGCTTTCTTCTAAATGCCATTGACAATTTCCAAGTCAACCCAGAGCTAGTCAATCTTAAGAACCCTCTATAGGGGTTAAATACGCACGGAAGGCACCATGAGAATGTGGACCTTGAACACCGGATGAGAGAGTAGTTGTTACCATTTCTGTTTTTGTGGAAAAGCTGAGTACAACCATTACTGTAATCTAATCAGGCTCGCCCCGGTCCGTTCCCCTCGCTTCATTCGCAGATGGCTGCATTCAGTGCAACTCGAAGACCAACGAACGCTGCGCCACCGATCCGCTGAGCCTGCTCAATCGCAACTGCTCCGACGGATCCTCCAACTGCTACTCCCGCGTCGTGGGTAAGTGACAGCCAAATATTAATCTATTTAACTTTAAGTGCATTTAGAGCTATAAGTTAAACTTAAACTTAACTTCAGATGGCTACACGATCCGCGGATGTGCCGCCGATCTGGACAATGCCACCCGATCGACGTGCAACAATGAGCTGGTGTGTCAGACGTGCACTTTTAGCGAGGGCTGCAACCGGAACCTCTTCCCGCTGAGCCGCGCCCAGTGCCTGCAATGCTCGGGCAATTCGACCTGGTCGGTGTGCGCCAACGAGACGTACAAACTGGCCTCGATCTGCCCGATTTACAAGTTCGGCGATCAGTGCTACATCCGCAACAGCAATCGCACCGTGGACGGATCCTTCCAGCGCGGCTGCCTCACCTCGGCGCGAGCCAACAAGCAGTGCGTCAAGGACGGACACTGCTTCACCTGCGAGGGACGCGGCTGCAACTTCCTCGCCGCCAATGACACCCTCATTCCGCTGGCCCGCGACTCTGCCGTCCAGGTGGCACTCTCTGTCTCCCTGCTGATCGTCGGCCTCCTTGTCGCCGGACGAGTCTAAGGACCGTCTCCTGGGAACGACCACAGCTTCCTCCTGCTCTCTACTCCTCCTCCTTTGTCGGCGGCCAGAGCATTGAACGTCACATTTTCCCCAGCAGCATTATACATTTACGTAACCCAGTTTTATTACTTGCTTTTGAACAAAACGAATAAAGATGAGGAAGAGAATGAGTGAAAAATTAATTAATTGGGGAATATTTTTTGAAAAACGTAAAATATAGACATTAGAATGTATTTTGTTCTTATTTTTTCAAGCTTTCCCCTTGCTGGCTTTAAAATTCAAACATTATGAAGGGAGAGTGGTGATTACATTGATCAAACGCTTTGTTTGCCTTCGGGTCTTTACGAGGTGCCAACGGGCGGCACTTGACGGCATTCGGAGCTGCCGTTGACACTCTGCTCCCTGTGAATCCCGTCGAGCCCAGCCAGAATCGGACTCGAAACGAGAACGGGAACAAGAGGCAGAAGCAGGACCAGATCCAAAACCGGAAGTTCTCTGCGCCAATGAGGGTGCATAAATGTGTCGACGCCTTTTGAATATTTGTCAATTAATTTTCATGGCTCTCTCTTCCGAGGCAATTTCCAATCGAAATGGATGTGCGGAAATAGATCAGTGGCTTGCAGATGGATAATTTTGGAGGGAACACGCGCGAGCAAAGTATGCTCATAATCGAATATTTATATTTAAATAAAATTAAAATGGTTTGTATTGAGTAAAATATCGTAGGAAGCTTATTGTATAAACACGCAAGGGAAGAGTGTGTCCGGCTGTAAAAACTACGAGTAATTGCGGTGGAAAGGGCCAAGAGTATGACAAGTATACTGGCATTAGGCCAATTACCACAACGTTTCATCGACGTGCCGACTCTGCCGCTCTTTTATTTTCCCTCTTCAAAAAAAGTTCGATGAATGTCTGATAAAAAAGGGTTACAATTCTTCGATATTTCATCAGTGAAACGCGGTATGTAGGTATCTCTCTCTCGCAATCTCCAAAGGAAATATTAAAATAATAAACAAACTCCAATTATCGCGTAAATATTTGTTTAACATCAGTAAATGGATATGGAGAACAGTATAATTATACTTAAAAAGAAAACTAAAAGTCAAAACTAAACATTACAAACAAAATTATTAGCAGTAAATTATATTATATATAAGTAAGAAAAAGGAAAAGTTTTTTTTGTGCCCAAATAATGTTGATAAATTAAATTATAAAAAAAAATTCCCAATTGTTGGGGTGTTATTCCATACCGAAATAATTGCCCAAATTTAAATATGAAATAATACCCTAATCATAAAAAAGACAAAAAAAAAAAAGTTACCAAAAATTTGTATGGAATACAACAACAAAGATAAGATAATTCCCAAAAAAGAAAGAAATGAGTCTTCAACTAAAAATGTTTTGGGTATTATTTTATTTCTGTTTTAATGGAAAATACGTAAAAAGCTATGTTTGAATCCCTTAATTAAATTAAATTATAATTTTTATCAAAAGTTTGTAACGTAGTAAAGAGACATTTCCTACCCTATAAAGTATATATATTCTTGATCAGCATCAACAGCCGAGTCGATCTAGCCATGTCCGTCTGTCCGTCAGTATGTCCGTCTGTCCGTTTCTACGCAAACTAGTTCCTCAGCCAAGTTCGAATTTCAGTATTAACTGTTTGAATATGAATAAAAAAAAGTTTTAACTGTAACATATTTTCATTTATGAGCTATGAGAATTGGGTTTTATTTCAGAATTTTGCCTTTCATTTTATGAAAATAGCAATTGATTAATATAGAAAAAAATGAAAAGCTGTGAATGTATGGTATTATTGGTAAATGTAATAGAAGTTGTTATTACTTTGCTTTTGTTCAGCATATATGTATATTTATAATTCATATTTTATTAGCTATTTAAAAATTATGTTTTTAAAATAAGATATTTTTTTTATATATATTTCCTTTTGGTTTTTCTTTTCATTTGATGTTTTAATGTCTTTCACATTTCACTTTTCAAAAATTCTCATTTTGAAACATTGAAAAGACAAAATGATTGAAGGTTCAACAAAACCAATAAGCAAGGAATGTTAAGTGCAGCTTCTTACTTTCTAGGATGTTATATAAAAGACAATGACATTTTCATTAATATGGAGCCAACAAAGAATATTTCTAGTGAAAAAGATGACAATAACGGAACGAAAATTCAGATACAGATTCAAAATACAGATGATCGCAAATGTACAATTTTTTAGGACTAAACAACTTTATTTCTCCCGTGCAAAATTTAAAAACTTGTGCAGAATGCAATTTAAAACTACAAGAATATGCAGTTTGAAATAATTCAGATCCAGAGTTCAGTTGAAAATTTCAATGCAAGTTTTTATTTAATTTATAATAAATTAAAAACGTTTCACAAACATTTTTGAATACGGAGTTTTAAACAGTTTTTGAATTGGTGAATTATTTCCATTATTATATTAATAATTTTTTTTATCAAAAATGTAATGAACTCCCCAAATTCCATCAAAAAAATAAATTTTTGGGGACTTATTCGTTTATTCTTTACTTAATTAATTGGGGGGTTATTTCCTAGCGCCGATAAATCATCAATTGTTGAATTTGTCAATGATGACAGCCTATGACATGCCAATGTTAATTTCATCGGTAATTTTTATCGTTTAGCGTTATCGCCGACATGGATGTTAATGAATTCCTAATGAATTACTGATGACTGGTACTACAGTTTGCATCTCTTTTCACTCGCAAAAATAATAGTAACACCTGGTGTTGCTGTAAAAGGCTTATTCCGGTTTCTGGAAGCTTACATCAAACTTAAATGAAATTAAAATTAATTAAATAAAACGTAGAAGCGCAGAGCTGTCAGCCCGTTTCGACGAATCGAAGGTTTATTCAGTGTGAATGGCGACTTTAGATTTCAAATCGTCGAAATAGTTCGTGCGGAATTGCCCAAAATTTAAACTAAGAACGCAGTAACAAAGAAAACGCAGAATAGAACAACAATTCTTCTACTTATTTTTGCGGTTCTTCTTGGCATTTTTCTTTTTGCGATTGGTTGACTTGGAGAGCTGCGGATCGCTGGACTCCTTCGTCTCCTGATCCGGCACTAGTGGACCCTTTGGCGGCAGAGCACTCGGTTTCTTATCCAGAAGAACCTTCCCCTTCCCAAGCCCAATTGCCTCAGCGGACATCTTGAAGTCCTTGGGAAGTCTAAAGAGGTCATTTGGTGGCAAAAAAGTCGGGTCCTGGTCTAGGGGCTCTTCCTCGGTCTCGATGAGGTCATCGGACTTATTTCCATTTTTTGGACGTCTGTAGAGGGCCAGGAAGTCCAGTTCGCTGGAGGAGATGGATGTGACGTCCTCCAAGTCCTCCACTTCCATGTCTGGCAGTTTGCCACAAGTGAGACTGGCGAGAGACAGATGGAGCTTGTGGCCCCTGGCGGAGCCCGGATCGAGGCCACCGCCCTCCTGCTCTTGGTAGGCCTCCTGCATCTTGCTCTCGCCAGCTCGCTGCAGTTCATCCAGCTTATCCAGTTCGTCCTCTCGCTCGCGCAACTGCTTGGGCGTAAACACCAACGGCTGCCAGTAGAGGAGCAGCGTGGACATACGCTTCACGCCCACCTCCTCCAGCACACTGTGGTTCTCCAGCAGGGCACCCTTGTACGTCAGCCGACTGAAGCCCATGGGCACGGTCATGTGCAGCCCGATCCGGGCCTTCAGCTGGCCCACGGTCCCAAAGTGATCCAGCTCGTACAGGGTCTTTCGTCCGTCGCGGGTCACCACGTGGACAAGCATCTTGCGCATTTTCGGAGTGGCTCAATTTTGCGCCGTTTACTTATTGGTCAGATCTGGTCAAGGAAAATTTTAGTGTGAGCTAACTTGTCCGAAATCCTGTCATCGAAATAATATCGTAAAGCCAAGGCACTCTGCGGCGGCATCTGAATCATTCCCCCCGAATGAAAGGTCTCAATCTGAGATTCTGCATTTTGAAATAAACTTATCCTCAGGGAATGATGTACCTAGACAGCCTGCAGCCTAAGCCAAGTTGCATGTTGTTCATTAATTTGTACATGAATTTGTTCTTTAATTTTAAATAATATTGAATTTACATTTTCTTAAAATTCCATCAGTTTGCTGTCATTTTCAATGTTCTCTCTGGGGCAAATCAATAACGCATTATAGATCTACGCACTTATCGAAATGTAAATGGGTTTCATTAAACTGTAATAGTTTAGTTCTCCACTATTTGTACTTGAACAAGTAATTAAAAATAAGAATGGCATTGGTAATACCAAAACGATTAATCAAATTTAAAAGCTATATGTATATCGACTTTACTTGGGTCGATCAATGGCGGCGGTACTGAATATGCAAAACAAAAAAAATAAAAAAACAAAAAAGCAGCCACTTAACTCAACTCAATGGCGGCAGAGCCAAAAAAATTAAGGAACAACAATAGCACTAACGGAGGCAAACAGAAGCGGAGGCAGATACAGACGCAGAAATGGCAGTTCCATAAATGGATAATGGATAAATCCTGGGAGCAACTGGATGCGGAGATTTATATTGAGGAGGAAGGTAAACAAATCCGCTCAGGTGGAAGCCCAAGCCCGGGCCCCGGCCCCGGCCAGGTACCTAGCGTTAATTGAATGCCCGTGGCTGATGGAAAGCAGACCCCTTTTCTTTAATTTCCATTTTGTGATGCCAGGGGGGGGGGCAAGGGAGTGTGGCATTCTGCCGCAGGGCAGGGTCCCCGTGGATCTAACAGCAAACAGACGCCATTTTAATGGAGCCCCAACGCCGCCACCCCTTCACTCGCTCTTCTATCTCTTTGTCTTTGTCTTTGTCTCTCTCTCTCTCTTGGATTCACTCACACACCTGCACTTGAAAGAAAGTTTTCCTAAAATATCTACTAATTTCCATACTAAAGTTTATAGTAATTATAAATTTTGTCATAAAACAGCATTAATTTTGGAAATATTTTGATGAATTTTATAAAATAAATATGTATTGAGGTATGATTTTTAGGGAAGCTCCCATGGCCCTTTAAAGAAAAGTTGGTTTGCGGTGTATATCCAAACTGTTCACAAGATTATCAGGAGTAAAAGCAGATTTTTATAACTCTAATACTAATAGATTTTAAAAGTAAATTTTAAAAAGACATGCAGATTTTTAGTTATCGTGTGCATCGACTTCCAGTACTTTTTGATGCATGAAAATGATTTTACATATGGGCATTTCCACAGAAAGGTCAACCGCGGCCAAAACACTAAAACTTCTCTAAAGTGTTTTTTTCCAACATAGTAACATTAGGAAAAGGCCAATTCATTAAATTTGAAGGGCTTTATCATATTCTAAAACAAGTTTCGAAATATTCGAATGCATATTCGCGCAAACACGATTTTTCATTATTTTGATGAAAAACATCATAAAAATGGGCCTGTTTTCTTTTGATAATTACATCGAAACCGAGGCACTAACTGTTGACTGTTGTTTACTAACATCACTAGAAGAATGCAAAAAGTCGAAATAAAATGGATATATGCTCTTCCAATTTACTTATAATAGTAAAAATTACCTGCAAAGTATGATGATAAAAACTGTCGCGTGCGAATCTGATTAAAATTAAATAAAAATAAACTACGCTATATTTCTGATTGTAAATTAAAGCATATGAAACTGGCATTACTGCATCACATTTTAAAATTTGTTTCATTAAAATAATCCCTGCCGTTTCGCTGAAATCAGTGTTTAAACAGCTCGCCGCAAAAGTGACTTCTGTTTTTGTCGCGTGCGAATCCCTTAGTTTTTTTAAATGTTCTTAAATTTGGGCAAACACTCAAAATCAACATTTGCACCAATTATAGTCCTAGGCAAGAGCTATAAGTTAACATTTATAAAAAAAATAGAAATTAAATGTACCATACTTTTTTTTTGCTTTGAATGCGTACGAATGTCGCGTGCGACATTATGGAAATGCCCATATTTATTCTTAAAATTAGAATTACAAAAAAAATGAAATACTTTTAATATTAACGATATATAAATTATTATGCAATCGTAACATAAAAACATACATATTTTCGAGTAGTAATAGTTATGTGAACATTTACAATTGAAATACTTTTCAAAAGTCTTATACAAAATTGGCTAGGTATTTATATCTAATACACATGGAACAGATTTAGCCTTAATATTATATATTTAATCTAGTCACTTTCAATTTTTTTTACAGTGCCCCACTTTCCTCTGCCTTAAGATTCCGTTCTTCTCTTTACGGTTTATTTAGTGTCGAGGTTATGGCGCAATTTGTATTTATGGCCACTGGCAGTAGCACTGCCACCGCGAGTCTCGGATCAGATCCCAGATCCTCTGCAGCACGGGCCTGAGCACCGCATTGGCCGCAGTTAAATTAGAAGCGTTTTCCAAATGAGGTGCATGACTCAGGTCAGCCACCCCTCACCGCCCGGTCACGTCCATGACTCTCATTCCCTTCCGTGAAAAGTAAACAAACAAAAAACATAAAAAAAAGAAGAAACAACACCCCTCGACCTTCTCCTGATTCTCCACAGGCCACGCCTCCTCGGAAAGATCTCTTTCTTGTGATTCTTCAAAGAATCAAAATAGAACATCATGAAAGCGAAGTGGAAGAGAGTCTGAGGAGAGACTACAGTGAAGAGTGGTCTTCCAGAGAAACTTACAAATTTACGTTTGACTCCTGAAATGTATTCTTGTATTTGTTTTAGGGTTCGGGAACGGTCTATATTTACCATATACCCGAGGTTTGAAAAATTCAAAGGTACATATGTAAATCTATTCTTGGTCAACATCAACACATCAACAGGCGAGTCGATCTATCCGAGTCCGGTTAAATGTTTCTACACTGATAAAAAAATAGAATTTTGGTCATAAAATCGTGACCATTTGGTTATGAAAGTAGCGCAGGAATATGTTGATCCTCTTTTAAGATTTTTGGTCTTTATTCAAGAATTTTTGTATCATAATTCAAGATTCTAAGGAGTAATGATTTAAGCCCAAACATTCTATTTTTAAATTTGTATTATAGACATTATTAAATCACTTAGATTAGAATATAAAATCCTATTAAAAGCTACTTACATTTCCCAATCTCCGGGCGGGATTCGATTCGATTCGATTCGATCTGATCAATCGACTACTAATGTGGAAAATGCTAATTCATAAAACTCCAAGGAGAGAGCAAAAAAGAAAGTATCTATCTCTCTGTATCTATTAAGAATGATCGTAAGAGCGGGACGACATTATGACTTCCATTTTTAAGTAAGAAAACTTGGACAACAGTAGTATGTACACTCTTCTAAAATTTTAAGGATTACAAGAATCCTAAATTAAGTTTTTTAATTTATGATATTAAACGTTTTTGGTATTGTTTTAAGATTATTCGAATTGTTTTTAGAATATTCGGTCTAAATTAAATTTTTTTTTTAAGATTGTGGAAAATCTTAAATGTAAATATTTTTTGTGCTTGAATAAACCCTAAAAATCTCAGTTCTCGAATTTTCGGTCTTTTATTAAGTTTTTTATTTAGGATCGCGCAATCTTAAAAGAAGAATTTTTTATCAGTGTATTATATAGTCTCTCGTTTTTAGAGCTACTTATGTTTATGAAAGCAACTTTCCATGTAGTCTTATTTTAATCGCTGGTCTTTGATTAGAAAAATAAAATAAATGAATTAAATAATGCTCAGATTTATGAAATACTCAAATTAAAGTGTTTTGATGCCACCTGACAGACAAAATGTTATTAGGAACATGTTGCGCAACATGTTTATATGAACTTGCTTAGCAACATTATTTGGTCCTACCAACACAAATGTATTTGTTGCAAAGAGAAAAACTTCGTTGTCTAATAACTCTCACATTTTTGTTATCCGTCTCCATTTTTCAGAAAAATATGCAACTCTGGGCAAAATATCCTTGTACCTTATGGATAATAAAAAAGGTTTGTGATTTTTTAACGAACTTTCATTTACTCCGAGGTATATCATTTAAGACTTACAATTAATAGTTAATATGAGAACGTTTGGAAATGGAATAAATAAAAAGAATATGAAAATGTATTAAAGTTAGTTCTTATTTTACATACCAGTAAGGATATACAAGTTTCTGCTTCCAGGAGTAAGCCTTTTTTCTGCTTTTATTTATATATTTTCATTTCGTCTGAGAAATCCTTCAAAGGATTCATTTTGAGATTTGGCATACATATCGTTTGACTTACCGCATATTTAAATTTTCAAAAGTCTGCAATCCTCACTGTATCCACACATCTGGTGGCTGCGCTACTTGAGTTCCGCCGGGGATTTTCCTCAAAGTGTCCATCTCACAAGACACAATCGGCGGAGGGGATAACACATGTCGACATCGACCCAAGCGGAGAGCTCGACAAGGAGGAGAGATCTCGGTCCCTCGGCCATTGGTGGATCGCTTGGCACTGGGATCGAGTCTAAATTTGGATGCTGCTGCCCGACGATTGGCTGGGAGACTCTTGAGGGACCAGTGGGTGGGTTAGAAGCGACTCGAGAGGATGGGATCGGCATCCGATGGCCCCGATGGGAACTCTCATTCGGCGGACAAACGCTTGTCGGAACGGATGTGTGATGTGCGATCGCTGCGACCAGATCAGTGTCAGTACCAGTGCCAGTGAGGGATTGTGATCAGATCGTCGGAGATAATATGCCAGATACATACGGATAGTGCATCGGCGGAAATCAGTTCGCACTTGGCCGGAAAAAGGTGGCAATTGAGACAACTCAACGCCTTCGCCCAGACGAGGTTCAAAAGGAAAACAAATAAAACAAGTTGAAGTCTATCAATCGGTCGATGGTGGCAATTTGGCGATCGATCACGGACAAAAAAATCGCCAGTCAACGCAATCGGGCCATAAAATTTAAAATAAAAGAAATAAAGCTTGGAGAGCAACACTTTTTTTTGTTGTACTTGTATTTCGATTTCGATTTCGATCTCGATCTAGATTGTGATTGACAACTGCGAAAGGTTGTGGTGATTTTTCAACAAGTCCCCCTCCCCCCTCCCTGAATACAATTTTTTTGCAGTGCCGCGAGTGAGTGATGCTGTGTGTGTGCAATAATCAAATCTGACAACTGCGCGAAAAACGTTTGAGATCAAAACAGCCAAAAGTCAAACAAATCAAACCCATATAAATGGGCCAAGAATAAAGAATATTTCGTGTTTTTTTTTTCCTGTGACCCCCACCTGATATATAGTAGAATGACTCACCTGATGGGTCCCACGGAGTGCGCCAGTGCCATGATGACGCCCTCGATGCAGTTCCTGGACAATGGTCTGGGCGCAAATCTCACGGATTACAGCTGCTATGCCAACGATTACTGGGTCACTCCCTACATGTCCGGCGGCCTGAGTCCCATGAAGCAAATCGAAGGTGAGTGTAGTCCTACTCTGGCGGAAAATCTGATCTGATGAGGAGGAATCCTTTACCCCATTTTTGTAAGCAATCATTTTTAAATATTTTTTAGGAAGGATATAATAACAAGTAATCCAGCTTAAGTTCTCAATTCTTAATTAAAAAATATAAATTGCTTAGACAGTTTCATATGGCAAGTATATTAGTAAGACCCTTCCTTTCTAAACACTTGCGCATGGTGAATTTGTTTCTGAAACATCAAACAAATCTAAAATTATAATGGTTTTCAAATGCACTCAACATGGATGAAAAGAATTGTGCCCTTAAACCTGATTTCTCACATCACTGTCAAGGTTCCTGATTGCTATTTGGCAGAAAAATAATATGATTTCCAAATAAATTTGACGTAAAGCAAGTCAATATCCTCTTGTGAACTCTTCTCCAAGTTATCTTATTTTTTAGTTGGCTAACTGAAATTATGATTTTGATTTTTATTCATTTACACATTTAGACAGACAACTTTTCTAAGTTGTATAATTTTTAATGACCCTTAATATGATAATACACCAGTTTGAAAAACTTAGTTTTGGGAAAACCACAAAGGAAAAAACGTTGCTGGAGTTTTCTTATACCTTTTGGATTTATTTTAATTCTTAAAAGTTCAAAGAATTTTTAGAGACAACTAAAGCTTTTTAAAAATGTACACGCTTACACTCAAGGAATTAGGAAGATAAGGCTGTTAAGCCCAGGATTTCCTGAGTTAAAAAGAGTTTCTATCCATATCCATATTCATGTCGTTCATAGCTAAGATTGATATAATAATAAGGAATACTTGTTTGACAGCCTAACAATCCCAGTCATTCCCGGTTATTTTTATGAACTGGAAAATATAAATAATATATTATAAAAACAAAAAACAGAAATTATAGTGTTACAACCTTAGAGTGATATTTCTGTTTCGGGGAAAAGATCTCTATAAAGAAATCTTAAGTGAAGAGTTGGAAAGCTGGAAAAATGTTATTTTTTCGTCAAGAGAAACTTTCAAGCTCAGAAAATGATACAAAATCGTAAAATTAGACCAAAATCGCTTTAAACAGCATCAACTCAAAAGATAGAATACAAATATTATTTTGCTATTGAGGACTTTCATTATTTTGTGAGAGCTTTTCTTTAAAATCCCAAACACTCCCTTTGCTTATTTAATATATAAATATAAAAAAATGCTGTAAATAATTATACAAATAATATTAATATTTTTAAAAGTATTCTTTATTTTTAAAGTCAATAAACCAGAGAATATTTGACATAAACACAGTTTGATAATAGTTAATCATTTGTTAAGCCCTGAAGAGAGAACCACAAAGACCGAGACGGAGACCGGAGCCGTATTTCTTTCGCTGGATTTGGTTTCCGATACAGTAATTACCAAAATACACGGACCATGGCAGCTCGGCGGAACAAGCAATGAGACGCCACAAGACCAGAAAACCAGAGCAATTAGCTCCGAATTCCGGGATCCCAGATTCTCAAGTGGCATTTTTCCGCTGGCCGGGCCGGCCCTTGTTGTTGTTTGATGTGACAGAAAAACGATTTGTTGTGCCAAACGGTAATTGATTTTAGAATTCATTCGTGAAGCGGTACAGTTCAGGAGATGTGCGGCAAAAAACAGCAAAGAAATAAAAAAAAATAGCGTTTCATTAAGCGATAAAACAGCGACCTGTCATGGGTCATTGGTGGCGATGCCACAACTCTCAAGAGAGACATTTAATTGCAAAATTCACCCGACTCGCGACCGCCAGGCGTACTTATTCCCTCAAAACAAACAAAAATAAATAAAAGAAATTACAAAAAGAAAGGAGAACCTAAATTTAGACGCGAGCAACTCAATCAGCGGCCGCTGCCTGACGCCTTTTTATAATTGGATATGTTGTCCCATTTGTTTCGAAAGTCGGCTCATTATATGGGGCTGTGGCATCGCCCAGGTCCTGGCTCGGGCGGAATCCCAGGGATTCCTTCTGTATCTGCGCCGGCGTGGCGTCTCACTTCCACTTTAAATCGCATAAATCACATTAAATGCGAAATTAGCCTATCTCGGCGGCTATATATAAATCCATTCACTTTTCTTACTCACTGCGGACTTATACCATGTGCGACACATTTGATTTATAGGAAAATATATTCCACCCATTTTAATTTTCTTCTCATTTTCCCTCAACACTATTTGATTTCAGGGCGCTGTAGTTGAACCAAATCGGAATTTGGAGCTAATACGATTTTATATGTTTTTAAGCTAATGTTTTATTTAGAACTATACGAATTATTTGCATTATCTGCAGTACGTATGTAGGGTAAAAAAAATAGGTTGTAACTAAATATTTCGACGTAGTTGGTAGAGTTTTATTTATTTTTATACCCTTGCAGCGTATTATAATTTCAGTCAGAAGTTTGCAACGCAGTGAAGGAGACATTTCCGACCCTATAAAGTATATATACTCTTGATCAGCATCAACAGCCGAGTCGATCTAGCCATGTCCGTTTGTCCGTCCGTCCGTCCGTCCGTCTGTCCGTTGCTACGCGTTACCTTGGACCGTAAACTTACGTTCGGCAGGCATGTTGCGAACATTCAGCATGCTTTTAAGGCTAAAGTTTCCCGGATGGCATGGCTCCTGGCACCCCGCAACAAACTATCGCTTTACTCCAAGGTCATGATATATAAGTCAATACTAGCCCCCTCCCTGTTTTATGGCCTTCAAGTTTATGGAATTGCTGCAAGATGTCATTTGAACAAGATACGGATTCTTCAAGCAAAAACATTAAGGAGGATCTCTGGGGCTCCTTGGTATATGAGGACTAGAGACATTGAACGAGACCTAAAGGTGCCCAAGCTTGGAGACAAACTTCACACTGTTTCAACTAAGTACATGGAAAAACTTAACAATCACCCTAATAGTCTGGCTAGAAGATTAGCCACCGCTGAACACAGAATACGAGTCAGGAGAAGACTTAAACGTCACCACCCTCAAGACCTCCCCGACAGGATCTTGACATAAAATATCAGACAAAACATGAAAATCATTTCAAATTATGTAAACATAACTTAACTTAATACTCCTCCAAAACAAAGCATTGTAAACATAGAATTAACTTCCAATTAGGTTTAGTTGCCAAATATCTAGGTAACAGTGCACTAGTCAAATAAAATTTCATTATTTTTTTTTTCCAAAAAAAAAATAGAAACGATCGGTAGATGTAGAGCTGGGAATGTAAAACTGTAACTGTCAGACTGTAGACATAATAAATATAGGTAAAATGTAATGAAACTCTGTTTTGTGTGTGTTTTTATAATAATCATTTTATTTGTTCTATTAATTTAACTAGAATAGCTCGATTCTAATGATCCTATTGCAAACTGCAAGGGTATACGAACTTCGGTGTTAGCTTCCTTCCAAAAATAATAATATTATTATTATTAATATTAATATATATATATATATTGTGCTTAACGCGCAATGTTATAAAAGTTATTTAACTCGCTGTAGGGTTCAGTTCACGCAGGACCCGAAACAGTTTTATAACTTTGTTAATACTAAGCGGAAACCCAATTTACATCCTTCATCGCTTTCGTTCAAGAACGCTACAGCAAACTCTGATCAGGCCATCGCCGATCTCTTTGCCGAGTTTTTCAAAACTACGTATTGTTCCTTAAATTGCTTAGATCAGACTTACTCTTTTGATTTGCCCAAGTCGAACCTAATTTTCAGTCCTATTTTAACCGAAAGCTCCCTTAGTTCGGATCTTCATCGTGTAAAACCAGTTTACTCACCGGGTCCCGATGGAATACCAGGCTGCGTGCTCAGGTATTGTGCCGGAGCTCTGTGCAATCCCCTTCTGAAATTGTTTACCTTATCTTTAGAAACCTCAGAATTTCCCCTTATTTGGAAGGAATCATTTATCATTCCTCTCCACAAAAAAGGTAGCAAATCGGACGCCAGCAACTATAGAGGAATCTCTAAGTTGTCGGCAATTCCAAAACTTTTCGAGAATGTAATTACTCCCCACTTGCAGCATTTATGCAGATCCGTAATTTCACCATGTCAGCATGGTTTTATGAGGCGAAGATCGACCACTACAAATCTTCTGGAACTCACCTCCTTCATTATTAGAGGTTTCCAACGTAACTTACAAACCGACGTGATTTACACAGACTTCAGTAAAGCTTTTGACTCGGTTAATCACTCTCTTCTTGTAAGGAAGCTTGACTTAATCGGGTTTCCGGTCGATCTTCTTAAATGGATTTTGAGCTATTTGAGTGACAGAACTCAAAAGGTTCTGTTTAAAAATGCTCTATCCAAATTCCTCAGAGTCACTTCTGGCGTCCCACAGGGTAGCCACCTCGGCCCGCTGCTATTTACATTGTTTATCAATGACCTCCCGCTGGTTCTAACGAATTCTAGAGTACTTATGTACGCTGATGACGTTAAACTATGCTTGCAGTATACGGACAGCTCTTGCCAGTCAGACCTGCAATCGGATCTTAATAACTTTCAAGCATGGTGTCGTGCTAATTTATTACATCTCAATAACTCTAAATGCAAGCTGATGACATTTTCACGTGTCACTCCCCAGTTTGCCACATATATGCTAAATGATTGCGCTCTTGAAAGAATATCTCTTGTTGATGATTTAGGCGTTCGCTTAGACCCTAAACTTTCGTTCTCTGAACATATTTCGTGCATGGTTAATAAAGCCAAAGGCATGCTCGGTTTTATTAAGAGGTGGTCGAAGGAATTCGATTCCCCTTATATAACGAAGACCCTTTTTACTTCGTTAGTTCGCCCTATATTGGAGTATGGTTCATGCGTCTGGAGTCCTCAATTCGGAATCCATATTAACCGTATTGAATCTGTACAAAAGAACTTTTTACTTTTCGCCCTCCGTGGCCTACCTTGGGATGCTGATGAGAGGCTACCGTCCTATTCAAGTAGACTCCTATTAATTAACTTACCCTCCCTAGCTAACCGTAGAACGATGCTTGGTGTCGTATTCCTTCATAACCTAATAAACGGTGATGTTGAGAGCCCCTTTCTTTTAGGGCAGCTTAACTTCCACGTTCCCCGACTAACATCTAGAACCCTAATCCCTTTATTTGTAAATCACTGTAGGCGGGAGTTTGAAGTACATGAACCCTTTAGGGTTTTATGTACGGATTACAACCGCCTCTCTGACATTATAATTCGTAGTGACAGCCCTTCCGTACTAAAAACTTTAATACTTGTTGAGTTAGCTCGTAATGTATCACCTTAATCTAATTTTGCATGCGTTTTTATTTATTTATTGTAGTATTTAGTTACATTATATTAATTTTTTAATATTTATTTTGCATGCGTTTTTATTTATTTATCGTAGTTATTAGTTAGTTACATAATATTATACTTTTTTATATTTATTTTGCATGCGTTTTTACTTATTATATTTATTTTGCATGCGTTTTTACTTTTATTTTACTTATATATATATATTAATAAATTTTATTTTTTTTCTTAGTAAATTTTACTCTCGTATCGTAACTCTCGTAACGTTTCCTCGTTCTTTTCTTCTTTCATTTACCGCGTCTATCTAGTTCGCGATTCGTGCCGTACGTCACGCGGCTGCGCCCCTCGGTCGGTTGGGCGGGAGGTGGAAGCGGGACCCCGCGCGAAAAAAAAAAAAAAAAAAAAAAAAAAAAAAAAAATATTATACAACAAAAATAATATTATTATTGCTATAGCAACAAAATAAAATTACAATTTCCCTCACTTACCTTCAATTCAAGAAAAATGACCCTAAATGAATGAAAAAATTAAACTTTCTTTTAAGAAAAGTTTTTCCCATATTTAGGGAAAATCGCCCTAAAAACAATACATTTTTTCTACATTCAAGAAAACTCTTTTTAAATGTTAGAAAGAATTAACCTTTAATTTTAGGAGAAAAGTTCCCATATTTTGGACAAATCGACTTAAAAACAAGAAAGGAAGCTAACTTCGGCACGCCGAAGTTTGTATACCCTTGCAGATTGGTTTTGATATTTATATTATAAATTCTAATGCTGAAGACACACACAAAACAGAGTTTCATTATATTTTACCTATACTTATTATGTTTACAGTTTGACAGTTACAGTTATACATTCACAGCTTTACATTTTCTCAACATCTACGGATCGCTTCTATGGCAGCTATATGATATAGTTGTCCGATTTTCAAATTATTGTTCCCAAAATTCTGAAATAATACTAAAAGCTCATGTCTCAAAGTAGATAAAAATACGTTGAAAAACAACGAAGTTCTAATTTTTTCTTTTACTTTCCCTATCGTTCCTATGGCAGCTATAAGATATAGTCGTCCGATTTTCATAAAATTTATACCAAAATTCTGAAATAATACCAGAAGCTCATGTCTTAAAGTAGATTAAAATACGTTGAAAAACAACGAAGTTATAATTTTTTTCGATTAATTTTCCGATCGTTCCTGTGGCAGCTATAAGATATAGTGGTCCGATTTTCATAAAATTTTTTACCAAAATTCTGGAATAATATAAAATGGCTATATCTCAAAAATGATTCAATAATATTGAAAAACAGCCAAGTTATAATTTTTTTTCTAAAAATTTATCGAACATTTGTATGGCAGCTATATGATATAGTCGTCCGATCCGGCCCATTCCGACATATATAGCAGTGAGAGTATATAGAAGACTATATGCAAAGTTTCATTCAGATAGCTTTAAAACTGAGGGACTAGTTTGCGTAGAAACGGACAGACGGACAGACGGACGGACAGACGGACAGACGGACATGGCTAGATCGACTCGGCTGTTGATGCTGATCAAGAATATATATACTTTATAGGGTCGGAAACGTCTCCTTCACTGCGTTGCAAACTTCTGACTGAAATTATAATACCCTGCAAGGGTATAAAAATTGTTGTTCTACATTTAGGAAATGATTCAAGAAAGGTTCTTTCGTAATTTTAGAGCAAATTTTTTTTTAATTTATAGAGCGACTTACCTTTGGATCCATTTTAATGGCGAATTTCTAAAACTACGGGCGAAATAAGGCTTTTTTATGGCGATTTCAGGTTAAAAATTTGATGGCTGTATATACTCTTTAGGGCCGGAAATGTCTCCTTCACTACGTTAGAAACTTTTGACTGAAATTATAATACCTTGCAAGGGTATAAGAAGAATATGATCCGATTTTTCTAGATAATCGCATAAGATTACATATCGCTTAGCACCAATATGACATTTTGATCAATCTTAAAATGTATACATATAAAATAAAAAAAAATAATAATACTAATAAATATCATGGGAGCTCCGGCATTTGCCTTTTACAGGTTCTAACGTTTTCAGTGCTTCCGTTCTCACTTTCCAAAGGTTTTCTTTTACGCTTTGAAAATCAAGCAAGTTTGTTTTTACACAGATAAAAAAAGCGGTATACTGTTGCCAAATTTAAACAACGAACACACTTAATATTTTCAATCATTTCAATTTTTGATTCAATCCCGCTAATCTTAAAAATTGTAATCCCTAAAAATGCAGATTTAATCACAAGTTGGCCTAAAATAAAATTTTAAAAAGTAAATACCAATTAGAGCTGACTTTAAATTCCTAAGCAATATCAAAATAAGATTCTGTTTTTTCTAAACTTCTTTGTGAACGATTTTATTTTATCTGTAATTGTAAAATAAACGAATCTTCAAAAAAGGAACTTACTTTCTTGAATCCCGTCCAGGTTTTGAGCCAATGTCTCAGAATTCTCAGACAGTCCGCTTACCAACTGGGTCACTGGGGCAATAGATTTTTTTGGATTTTTCAGATTTGAATAAAAAATGTTTGGGATTATTTATCATCTTTTAAGAGTTTGTTTAAGCTTTAGGAATTTTATTACTTGAATCCCGAAACAGGATTAATTCAAAAATTCAACCCCAAATCGAACTTAAAAATTATAAGAAATTATAATTTATCTATGAAGAAAATAAAAATGACGCGACTTTTTCGGACATTGAATCGTAACCAATGAAACTAATTCTCTACTCTCTTATTATTATTCCTAAATATTTTCGTTTTATCGAAAATGATCTTCAAACAAGATCTTTTTTTATGCATTTTGTGGAATTATGATTTTGATCAGAAGATTGCAGAGTCGCTATAGCCATGTCCCTCTGTCCGTCCGTCTGTCCGTTACTATGCGGTTTAGACTCTCCCTGTTTGAGCTACATTAGTAAAAGAATAAGTCCGGGACTACTTTTTCAAATACCTGTCAAATTATATTTTCGCAATTTTCCTAAATATTTTTATCTACTTTAAGATGTGTCATCTTTTAATATTACACGTTACACAGAAAACGTATGAAAATTAAACAAATATAGCAAAGAGATTAAATAATAATACATAAATAAATAATGAATAATAAATGACAAATACTGTTTTTAATCTTACAACATATGGAATGAGTGCCATGGGAATGATTGTTCAATTACAAATCTTGAATATCTCTCCTGTTTTTCTCCTTTGTTCTCAATTGACCAATATCAAAAGAGTTTAAATGAAATAATTGCAAACTGAAAGAGTAGCTTTCTTTTTGTTAAAATTTTTTATAGTATAAAAATTTAGATATTTTATGAATAATGATAAAAAAACAACACTTGCAGCCTGCATCCAAACGGCGGGCAAGGATCGAAGCTCCTACAAGCCGCTGGAGCAGATCGATGCCAAGTTGGCGGACATCGAGACTCTTAGCACGGGCAGCATTGGCACTGCCAACAGCAGCAGCCACTCCAGCAGCAATCCCCAATCCCATACCAGCTGCCAGGAGCAGTCCCTTCTCCCCGATTACCCCGGCGCCTCCAATGAGTCGTCGCCAGGATCAGCGTCAGCGGGTGCAGCAGCCACATCGCCGTCGGCGTCTGCGTCGGCGTCGGCGACGGCACCGGCGGGAGGAACTGCTTCCAAGAAATACAAAAGCCAACACAAAAAAGACAGCAACAATAGCACGGAGAATAGCTCGGGGAAAGCCCAGAACAACAATAGCAACAACATCGGCAAAGGGGTAAGACAAAGTTGGTTAAATTAAAAAAGTTAATGGGAGCATGCTTGTTAAATAAAATAAAATAGAGAGAGTGCTTACCAATAGAACTAAAAACAAATTTCTAAAGTATTCCCCACTTGTTGTTTGCTATCAAGGAAGCGGAGCCAGTGCATCCGTCTCTCGCGCAGGCCATCGTTGTGCTGGAGACAAAGGCTCTGTGGGATCAGTTCCATGCCCAGGGCACCGAGATGATCATCACGAAGACGGGCCGTCGTATGTTTCCCACTTTCCAGGTGCGGATCGGAGGCCTTGATCCGCATGCCACCTACATCTGCATGATGGACTTTGTGCCCATGGATGACAAGCGCTACCGCTACGCCTTCCACAAGTAAGCTTTTCTTTTCGACTTGAAGCGGTGATATTAAATATAAATAATACAAATAATTATATTGTCTATATAATATTTAAATTATATAAATATAATTTAAAATGTTTTTGTTAGCAACGACCTATAACTAATAAGAATTTGTAAAGTTCGTCTCCAATCGGTTCAAAAACAACAAAAAGAACTATTGCCGATTTTCGAGGTTTGCTTTTGCCTTCACATCGATGCTTAGGACTCCCAACGGGTTCCAGCTTAGATGGAAGGTAAAGTACCAAGAAAATGAGCAATTCTTAGCAGGTGGTTTGATGATTTGGGTAGCGCCAATGAAACGATCGTAACCACGGCTATTGACAAGCCCGAGTCTAAAGAACTTCACAAATTACAGTTTAAAATAATACGTACCATACGTAATATAAATATAATAAACAACACGAATAATACAATGCTTCTTGAATAGCTCCTGCTGGGTGGTGGCTGGCAAAGCGGATCCCATCTCCCCGCCCAGGATCCATGTGCATCCCGACTCACCTGCTGCCGGCTCCAATTGGATGAAACAGATCGTGTCCTTCGACAAACTGAAGCTCACCAACAATCAGCTGGACGAAAATGGACATGTGAGTTCTTAATTCAACTAAAACGATTTCAATTGGGCTAAAAATTGAAATTTAAAACTTCTACAGAATGCCATGGACTATTTGCTTCGAATTCTTTAGATTAATTCCTGATTTCCCCTTATTGTCCTTCCTGTATCCTTTAGATCATATTGAACTCAATGCACCGCTATCAGCCCCGATTCCATTTGGTGTATTTGCCGCCGAAAAACGCGTCCTTGAATGAAAACGAGCACTCCAGTCACTTCCGCACCTTCATCTTTCCGGAGACAAGTTTTACGGCCGTGACTGCCTATCAGAATCAGCGGGTGAGTAATATTCATATTATTATTATTATTGTTGTTTTTAGTCCGAGCTTTGCATTTAAGTTTCTATAGAAACTACTACTATACTACTTCGGAGATTTTTCTGTGACTTTTGTAAATTTCTTGTACAAATTTCGCTCTCACCAATTGCCCAATGCCCGCCCGACCCCCTGCTTTTTCGCCTGAATTTTCCAGCTTGTGATTTTCCCTTCGCATACCAAAGACTAAACAAGAGGCCGCGACCATTTTGCACCAATTTGGCCTCATTGTTTATGTTTTTTCCATAATTTATAACGAGCAGAGCAAGCGGACAAAGCTCGGGGCCCGAACAACAGCCGCACAAATATATTTGATTATATGTAACCATAATGTGTATGCCGCCCGGGAGAAGCGGACATCGACCCTGGAGATACCCTCGTCAATAGAAAATATTTCTCTTTCTTTTCTTTTTTGAGAAAATATTTGGAAAGCAAGATAATCTATTTTATTCTTTTTGATAATATTTATTAAAACTTTCCTATAAATATAAGACTTTTCTTTAAACTTTTTGAGTTTTTTATAATTTTAAAACCCATTTTGCGAATAGTATTTTCCTAGGAAAACCTAGCTTCATAATTTACTTAAAAATAAAGATAAAACTAACAAAAAGAGTTGATTTATGTTTACAAATTATATTTTTTCTCAAGTCGCCAAAGTGGCGTTAAAAGTAAATCAATATTGATTAGGAGAAAGAAAATAAAACCCTGTCAACCCAAGTGCGACTTGTGATTGATATATTTCCAAGAACAGAGCCACCTCTGGGCAGTGACTGCACTTGCTACTGCGAAAACTTGGACATTCATTCTCGGAAAGAGACTAAAGTTCTCATTAGTATTTCTGGAAATTAGGGAGAGTGGCAGACAAAACTGTGGCATTATTTGCAACGTGATATGGGGGTGAACAAACGTCTTAGTGTTCGATACCAGAGAACATCGATACCTTATCGGGGGTTTCCAGTTGAATGACGAGCCATAGCGACTCTGGCGCTGAGTTCCCATATTTGTCTTGCGGATAATTCATATTTCTAGCTGGGGGAATGGGGAACGGGTGACGGGTGACGGGGAATATATTTTTCGGGGCTTGGGTTCCGGTAATCGCTGGCCGAGAGAGAACATTTGCTATAAATACCGCCAGACATGCTAGAAAGTATTTAAATTATTTATGTGCTCGATGTGGGTGTAAACACTCAGCTCACCCCCTTTAAATTTATTGCAAATCATTTTCCGTGTCTTCGGGTCCCGCTGCCATGGCAGGCATATTTTCCAGTTGTAAACATTTTTCTCTAATTTGTTGGGGAATCTAATTTATTTGTTTTTGCTTCCAGCATCGCTGGCATAGTTCCCATACTCCCAGTCAGCCAGTCAAATAAAAATACGATTTCACATTCCTGCCGTTCACAGGTGACACAGTTGAAGATCTCCAGCAATCCATTTGCCAAAGGCTTTCGGGATGATGGCACCAATGATGTGTAAGTAACCGCCCAATCAATTATTATTAATAATATATTATATTTGTATTGAATATTGGTACGATCAAAAGCAGTACTTATTTGGGTTTTCAAAACTATTTAGCCAGTTCTTCATATAAAATAACTATAAGCTAAACTATGTACTCCCCACATTTTACTCCAATTTTACATATTAAAATGGATAATAAAATTTACCTTGGTATAAACGTTAACAAAAAGTATGTAAAGTTGTGTATAGTATTTCTAATACTTTCAATTAAGACTATATCCAATTTTAAAAGTTTTAAAGTATAGAAAAATGCACATATTTTCAATCAACTCGTTTTTTGATGAACATTGTATAGGGTCAGCAATTTCAAAAATAAAACATAATTTAGCTTATCAAAAACACCAACTTTTTGAGTTGTAGCATAGCGAAATGCGCTCAGACCGAGCAACATGTTTATAATCTCCCAATTGAACTCAGTGTCTGAATCGACTCGCCCTGTGATGCTGATCAGTATATGTAAGCTTACAGAGGTTAGAAATAACTGGAATACTTTTATAACTTTCAAGTACCAAGTAGAAAAAGCATTCCAAAACGATCTCTTTCGAATAAATGCTTTCGAAAATTTGACCTACATATCAGATGGCAACTTGTCGGTCCCATCTGCCGCCCAAAACTTTCCAGCGATCCCCAAACGCCTCCCAAATGCTTCAAACTCGGGAGAGAGTGCAAGTGGATCTAGACATTCGGTCGACGGACAAAGACTTTCCCGGAATTGCCGACGTGTCGCAAACAGAAATATCGAAAAAAAACAATAAAGAATAACTTCAGAATGTAGAACAGAAGCCCGAATAATGATGATGCTGATGCGAAGGCTGACAGATGCGCCGGCAGCATAAACAATTAATTTCGTTTCATATTTGTCGATTTGGAAGCCCCAGCTTCGTAGCATAGAGTAAACAAATCAGCTCAATTGTTTACGACAGTGCTTAGTGTTGTTTATTACAGAAAAAAATACTTCAATCACTTTCAGTTTTTTATTTAAGACTCTTGGGCTTTAGGGCTGGATTTGTAAACCCTTGCAGGGCATTATAATTGTAATTTAACCAGATGGTCTTGATCAGCAGCAGCGGCAGCAGCCTCGATCTAGCCATGCTTACAGTTGTATTTTTTCAATTCAAAACTATTACCTAATATTGTTACAATTATAATTATTTTTTTTGCTTGATAATGGCAATTACAGAACCGGCAACAGTGGCAGCAGCATGAGCCACGAAAGCCAGGCTCGCATGAAGCAGCAGCAACAGCAGCAGCAACAGCAGCAGCAACAGCAGCTGCAGCATCAGCAACTCAAGGAGCGAACGGCAACCAGCAGCCACTTCAGCTTGGGTTGCACCGACTTGGCTGTGGATCAGCAGCAGGCACAGCTGCAGCAGCAGCTCCCAGCCACACCGTCCAGCAGCTCTGCCTCCGGCAACTCGCCGGATCTCCTTGGCTACCAAATGGAGCAACAGCTCCAACAGCAGCAGCAGCAGCAGCAACTCCAGCAACAGCAGCAGCATCAGCAACATCCATTACAGACGCAGCAGCCTCTCCACCAGCAGCATCAGCAGGTACAGAGCGGGGGCCAATATGGGGGCTATCACCACACGTACCAGCCCCACCATCCCCTAACGCCGCACTCCAACAGCTCCGCATCCCCGCCTGCCACGGCAACAGCAGGAGCGACATCCCTTGCAGCCGTCGCAGCGGCAACGGCAACCTCGCCAGCCGCCGGCACAGGAGCCACCCAGGTGATGGCTGCGGCCAACCTATACTCGAGCATCGGGCAACCGTATGCCCAGGAGCAGAGTAACTTTGGGGCCATTTATCACCACAATGCAACGGCTGCTGCGGCCGCCCACTATCACCATGGCCATGGGCATGGGCATGGGCATGGTCCATATGCTAGCGCCTATGACAAGCTGAAGGTTTCGCGTCATGCGGCTGCCGCCGCCTACGGAATGGGAGCCAGTTACCCCAGCTTCTATGGCTCGGCGGCCCATCACCAGATGATGCGACCCAACAGCTACATAGACCTGGTGCCCCGCTAAAGAATCCCTGCCAAAGTCAAAGATATTTATCCGAATTGGACAGAACTAGCTGTGTATTCGATCTATTGGCCAAGGTGTTGATGTCGCTAGTTTCTGCAAATTAAGAAGGATTCAAAATCGGCCATAAATCAACGAGAAATTAGTTATGGCTAATGTGTAAAAAGGAATTGGTAACAATTAAGTGCTGCACAATTAATTTGCAAATCAAAGAATAAAATATTTGAGAAAATCGATTTGTAAATCGATAAACTTCGATATTTATCCAGGGAAATCGATGTAAATCGATCAACTTCGATATTTATCCAGGGAAATCAGAAATGCAATTTAATTTTTAAAACATTGTTGCAAGTAGGAGTATAATTTCCCGATTTGTAGAGATATCTTTAATGGAGATGAAACAGTGTGTGAGTGCCACGGATTATATTCTTGATTTTAGCAGTGCGGCGGATTTAAGTATTAGCAGCAAAGGAAAAACCAAAAACAAATGCAACAAGTATTACAAGTATTTTACAAATAAAATTACTATTATTATTTTTTTTTTAGTCTAGTTCTTAACTTTATGAATTTGTGTGCCAAACAATGGAAAACCCCAAATGCATATCTTGATGTAAAATGTAGCTGTTAATGTGTAACTATACTATGATTTTTCTTCTTTTTTTTCCTAACATTTTAGTCACTTGTTTTATTCAATGTAAATACAATACATATCTCTTAATATACACATAAAACTGAAACAGTTTCAAATAATAAAAGCAAAAAGAAAAAAATTAAAAGCATCACGAGCATAAATTAACAAAAACTCAATACGTTTTTTTTCTACATTTTGGTTTGTGGATACAAAATGGCCGGAGTCAATGCTGCAATTGGGAAATGGGGAAAATAGCTGGGGAAAAATACGACTTTCCATTAACCATTTTGTTTATGCTACATCACTTTATACCAATCTCACTTCAGCAGTCGTTTCATTTTCTATTTTTTGGGTTCTGCGTCTTTTTCTAAACAGAAAATGCCATCGTTTTAATTGAGATACATTAAGGAAAAGAAAATGGTAAAGAGGAAAAGTGGAAAATGGAAAAATTTAACTAACAAATAGAACAAACGAAGGAGGAGCTTGGAACGAATAGGGGAATGGGAATATAAATTCTACAAGTTGATGTATCCTCAAGATAACGAGCATATTGCAAAGATCCTTGGGATATATAGGTAAGATGTATGGTCTGATTGGAAACTGGATTCTCATTAACGAGCTTTGTCGAGAGTTTAGTTAAAAGTGTCATCATCAATACATATTCAATACATAATAGAAATAGAAGAGGAAAATGAAAGGAAGTATAAGGATGCCTTCCAAAGGGGAGGAAACCACAGGAAAACTCTGAAAAATTCAGTTTTAAAATTGGAACGAATTGGGGGGAAGCCGTTGAGAATAAAGGGTGTTAGAAGATTTGGGTGCAAAGACGGGGACGAAAAATAGAAAAAGGAAGCCATAAAACCGTATCTTCCATTTTCCTCTGCTTTGATTTCCATTTTCTCCCGCCTCTCCCCCCCTTCCTATTGTTATCATTGCGCGTCCATCGACCCTTGAAATGAGTTTTCCATTATGATAACTTTCCGCTGCGAAGATTGACGTGGCGGTGATCTTCGGCCAATGGAAAGTCGATTCCGGGTCTCACCGAATTGCCAGGCAGGCCTGCCTCGATCGATCTATTTAAAATGGATTTATCTGCCAAATGAACGCCATTAATTGGAGGGATTCAGTTAGCTGTCGGCCGTCAGTCAGGTGAATAAACGCCACGAACCGAAAACGATTTTTGGCGTTTTCATTGGTGCCAAAGATATGTTATTTGTACATTTTCTTTAACTAGTAATATTAATCACATTAATTTACTTTTATTTAATACATTTCCACAGTAAGTTCAACCGCGGACTAAAAATATACAGTCACGGACAAAAGTCCAACAATGATCGAATATGGTGTTTTCCTACAAACGATCCATATTACACTCGATAAAGGCCTAAATTCCTATTCCCGAAGCATCATTACTTTTCTTGTCAAATCTATAGGAGTGGCTAAAACCCAAAAAAGGGGTCGTACGAAGACTTTTGTCCGTGACTGTAAATTCTCAAATTTTACAGAATCTAGCAGATTCTTTAACAGATACCGAGAACTCGATTTTGTATTATTTTTATTAAAAACATCACAAAAAAGGGAATGTTTTCTTTTGATATTAACTGGTAAACCAGAGGCATTATACAAGCAAATGTTTAGAATATTGGGGCAAGCCCGTTGCCCACAATATCCTACGCCTGCACAATTTTTGCAGGAGGTTGGCAGCGTGGCACGTGGCGCTCACGGAGTTGTTGGTTCTGAGTGATGCAGAGAGCGGATCGAGACCAGGTGACGATATCGCAACTGATCTTCCTTGCTTGATCGGAATAAGCTGATAGTTGAATCGTAGCTTCGGCTATGATATTCGCAGCCGTTGATAATGACGCAAAGTGCCTTTATGGTTTATCTGCCAGTTCGGAACTAACTTTAACTTTTGCATTTCTCGATAGATACAAGTGTATAAAGGTTATAAGCACCCGAGCCGTCTGACTCAAAAAAGGTAGCAGAGCGTACACAAAACTTTAAACGCGATTTGTGGAAAACTACATTTTTCGAGCTGGCGACCGTCATGTCTCAGTCAATTTTGAACGAATCTTAATGTTTTTTATTTTAAATACGTGTAATGTAGTTGTCCATGGAATAGACTCTAATTACATGGATAGTAGCTTAAATATTGGATTTTTTATCAACAAAAAATGAAGAAAATGTTCAGAAAAATTACACTACATTTTTCAAACGCCGCCATTTTGTTATTTTTTATTTAATTTCGATAAAAGTAGTCTATTCCATAACCACACTCATGCTAAACAAGAACATTTTATTTAAAATTTTTTGTTTCAGAGGATTTTTACGACCTGTAGAAGAGTCGCCAATGGGGTTCCTTTTTCGTGCATTGGCCTACGTCGCCCTGTATCATGCTTCAGGATATGCTTTAAAATTGTATAATTTTTTTCTAAATCATCTTTAAACTATCAAAAATATACTTGAGAAGTTTGAAGTACCTATGTTTTTTTTTTTTGTCAAAAAAAAAAAATTCCTGAAGATTTGACACAACTAACCTGATTGGACCCTTAATCGTAACCCTAGTTCTCACAGGTCACGGCCGCCGACCAGCTTCTATCGAAAGTCTTCGTGTGCCGTCGGACGCTGCTTTTTATACCCTTGCAGGGTATTCTAATTTCAGTCAGAAGTTTGCAACGCAGTGAAGGAGACCTTTCCGACTCTATAAAGTATATATATTCTTGATCAGCATCAAGAGCCAAGCCGATCTAGCCATGTCCGTCTGTCAGTTTTAAAGCTATCTGAATGCATATATGCTATATGTATCAGATCGGACGATCATATAGCTGCCATACAAATGTTCGATACATTTTTAGAAAAAAAAATAATATAACTTGGCTGTTTTTCAACATTTTTACACCATTTTTAAGATATGGCCATCTTAAATTATTTCTGAATTTTGGTAAAAATTTTATGAAAATCGGACGACTTATGATATAGCTGCCATAGAAACGATCGGGAAAGTAATAGGAAACAAATTATAGCTTCGTTGTTTTTCAACATATTCTTATCTACTTTGAGCTTCTTTTATTATTTCAAAGTTTTGGTAAAAATTTTATGAAAATCGGACAACTACATATATCATACAGTTGCCATATAAAAGATCGGTAAATGTAGAGAAAATTTAAAGCTGAGAATGCAGAACTGTCACTGTCAAACTGTAAACATAACAAGTATAGGTAAATGTAATGAAACTCTGTTTTGTGTGTGTTTTAAGCATTTAAATTTATAATATAAATATCAAAAGCAATCTGTAAGGGTATACAAACTTCGGCGTGCCGAAGTTAGCTTCCTTTCTTGTTAAGTTTAAAATTTGTTGCATTAAAATATTGGCGCAGGATCCGCAGCAAATTTTCTGATTGAATTGGTTGATCTGAAAACCACTTCCGTTTTTTGTCCCATGCGGATCACTTGAATTTTCAATAATTTTAAAAATGAAAAACTACCCAAAATCAATCCCAAAAATCAAGGTCTTTCATCAGAAAAGAAAATTTTACAGTTCTTTAATTTAAATGCGTACGAATGTCCCATGTGCGGTTTTGGAAATGCCCATATGCTTAATGAGCATAAGTTTAATGTTGCTTACATTTATTTATTTATTTTATTTTTGAAACTAAAGGTTTCCATTATTGAAAATTGTTTTGTGGGCTATTCGATTACCTTTGTATTTAATTGAAAACGATTTAAAAAAGAAGATTAATTAAAGTAACGGAAATCTAGTATAGCGAACTAAATTATTCAAATAATTTAATACTTAAAATAAGAAAATAGAATTCTTTATAGTTTTATTTGTATGCTCAACAGTATTAATGGATATTTTCTGGATTTAGTGTTCCTTGCATACCCATCACTGCATTTCTTATGCCCTTGCAAAGGGTATTATTATTAGAGTCATATAATTTGTAACGTAGTAAAGGAGATTTAAAAGTCTGAAAACATGTCTTAATTTAATTTATATTGTCATAGTAATATGTAGTAAAAAAGAAAATAGAAAGAGAGATAAGCAAGTCCCTTCTTAGAGACTACTTTTTGTACCGTTCGCGATCTCAAAACTTGTCTTTTTGTCAGTACTTAAAACGCAGTCGGTCTTATAAATAATTCTATTATATTACTTAAATGGTCAAAATTGGCCAGAAAAGTAGTTGAGACCACCGGAATTAAAACTCTGAGAAATGTTGCAGCATCTTAGATCCCAAGATTTTCTTAACTCCACCATTTTCTGCTTCCCCCTGGCTTCGGAATATACAATTGCAAATACATACATATGTACATATGCATACATATGCAAAAACCGAAGCAGCTAAAAACAAAATCGAACGCTTTTGACCAAACCCAAATCGAAAAAAAAAAAATACGATTACCGAAGCAGACCTGACTAATCGGACGGAAATATCGGGAGGGAGGTTGAAGTGCTATCATTAGAAACGTCACTCGCCTGACGTTTAACCTGTACACACAAGTCAAATCTCGATTTCACACGCCCAAAGGAACACAAAGAAGTCAAAAAATGTGACAAGCCATCAAAATGCGACATTCATTAGTCACACGGAAATTGTGACACGACGCATGTTTTAGGGTGAAGCTAGATTGATTATTTGGCATATTGAACTTTGCCCAGGAACTGAAGTATCCTAAAAAAGAGACCATCACAAATGTCTAGGTATAATTATGCTAAGAAAACTACAAATATCCCAAAAGAAATTAAGAATCCCGAAAACCAGAAGCAGGAAGGAGGAAAAATTCCTTTGGGTCCACATCTTCAAAGAGCTACGCGGTGCATACGTATGTACATATGTATGTCTAAAATTGAATAACGCCATATATTCTCCTATGTATGTACATATGTACATATATATCTTGTGGCAAAGCCCCTCAGTTGTTGTCCTCTTATAAATAAGAATAAATTGGCATGCAATTCGCCTTTAAAACGGCGACCAAGTAAAGAACATAAATTTCTCATCACTTGCATAAAATTTTCACAAAAACAACGACCAAGAACAAACAGATGTGTCGCCGACTGATTGAGACGGGGCGGGGCAAAGATATTTTTGGGGGGATGCACTGCGGCTGTGTGGTATATCTTAGAATATTCATATGTACATATACACAGAAAAAATTCCTACAGTAAATTCAACCAATACCACTGTCAAAGTGCCCCAGCCCAACAGTATGGGTTGAATTTACTGTAAGCTACAGTATAACGAAGTTACGTTATATGACTGCTCTACAGTAAATCCAACCACGATTCTGCAGTAAAAAGGCCCCAACCTACGAAAATGGATTTTACAGTTTCACTGTAAAAAATTACAGGTTGACCAACAATTACAGTATACAGTACCGTTAAATACCTTTTAATTTCCACCCAAACAAGTCCACAAATTATTATTAAAGTAAACTAAAAACAAGAAAGGAAGCTAACTTCGGCACGCCGAAGTTTGTATACCCTTGCAGATTGGTTTAGATGTTTATATTATAGATTTAAATGCTGAAAACACTCACAAAACAGAGTTTCATTACATTTTACCTATACTTATTATGTTTACAGTTACAGTTTTACATTCCCAGTTTTACATTTTCTCTACATCTACCGATCGGTTTATATGGCAGCTATATGATATAGTTGTCCGATTTTTATGAAATTTATACAATTCTAGAATAATAAAAAAAGCTTATATCTCAGAGTAGATAAACATACGCTGAAAAACAACGAAACTATAATTTTTTTTCCTATTTATTTCTCGACCGTTCATATGGCAGCTATATCATATAGTCGTCCGATTTTCATAAAATTTTTACCAAAATTCTAAAATAATATAGAATGGCCATATCTAAAAAATGGTGCAAAAATGTTGAAAAACATCAAAGTTCTAATTTTTTTTCTACAAATATATCAAACATTTGTATGGCAGCTATATGATATAGTCGTCCGATCCGGCCCGTTCCGACATATATAGCAGTGAGAGCATATAGAAGACTATATGCAAAGTTTCATTCAGATAGCTTTAAAACTGAGGGACTAGTTTGCGTAGAAACAGACAGACAGACAGACAGACAGACAGACAGACGGACAGACAGACAGACGGACAGACGGACAGACGGACAGACGGACAGAACTTTGTTGTGAAAGAATTTTGCATTAAAATCTGTAATTATAGAGCTACAAATGGTTATTAAACTCACTTAAATTAGTATGTAAATCTTATTACGAAAATTTTTTCTGTGTATGTACTTCCATATGTAATTATTGGGGTAAGTGGTGAGACTTGTTGATACTGCTATCTGGAAATAGACGAATAATTTAATATACATATGTACGAGACATTTAACAGTGGACAACTAATTTAACCGGAAACGGAACTTACTAAACCAAACTTTGAAATGATTCACACGCTCTGAAATGATTCATTTCGTGACATTCACTCAAAGATAATCCAAATGTGTCAGCATAGGTAAACACTAAATCAAGGGGCAGGTTGGTTATTCCGTACCTCCTTATGTACATACAGCTGTGTTCACTGAAATAGCAGTGCGACAGAGGAACAACTTCAAAACGTTTTTTTGTACATATTCCTTTTTGCTAGCTGATCTATTGCACATTGTTTTTGTAAAATGGAACATAAAGATAAGAATCGAGAAAAAATTCCGTTAGATTTGCTCTATTTTAAAGTTTTATTGATATTTTTCACATATGCAGCTCGTTTTGGCCGATCACTGAAATAGCAGTTTTTTATTTTCTTTCGCAAAAAATGCCGAAATTTCTTTTAATTTTGTAAAAAATGAGTTAAATTAAGGTCGTTATTATAGTTTATACTATAATACACCTTTACAACGCAAAAAAAATTATTTTAGTGGGCGCAGGACCTCACTGCTCCATGAGAGAAAGATATCAGATAATTTAGCCTAGAAAGAAGGGCAAAACATGTAAAGAGTCTCTAAATCTTTCAAATTGTTCTTTTAAAATAGTTTATAAGTCATAAAATATGAACCGAACCCAAAAAAACCGAGGTACGATTCGCAAAACCACAATTGTACAGGCTGGACGCGTACTTCGCTTCAGCAAAGCTCGTCCTTTGGCATCCTCTGGGGATATATGAGCGGGAATTGGCATGGGAATCAGCCATGGGACCATTCGCCGGGGACTTATTGAATAAATTTTAGATTCGCGAAGTCCATGGAAAATGTCACTGCTTGGTTAAAGGCATATCAAGGCCAGCTCCGAGTTCGCCAATAGCCACTTGAACTGCCACTATTCAAATGGCGTAATATCCTTTGGACAAATGACTCCAAACTGGTTTTATTTGGTGGAATAGGACAAGACAATATGTCCGTCGACCTCCAAATACATAGTACCCCCCAAACCATACGCTGAAGACAGTAAAACACGGTGGCCTAAAAATCATGGTTTGGGTATACTTTTCATACAACGTTTTATGTCCCGTATATATGATCGGTGGGATCAAAAACCATTATGTTTATGTCTAAATATTAAAAACTGTCTTGCAGCCGTATCCTGAGGAAAATATTCCATTAATTTGCGCATTTCAGCAGTACAGTGACCCTAATCATACCAGCAAGGTGGCCAAGGAGTGGGTTCTTAATGGAAAAGTGGATGCAATGCCAGGGCCTGCACAATCCCCGGATATAAATTCGATCGAAAACTTATGGGGGACATCAAGGGCTACGTATTAGAGAAGTTTCCGACTTCTAAGCCGCATCTTTGGCGATTTGTGCAGGAGGAATGAGACCATAATCCCCTCAAGCGTTGCTAAGACTTGGTGGACTCCTTGCCACCCAGGTATGAGGCTATGATAGCTTCTAAATGCTATTTAACAAAATATTAGATCATAGTCAATTAGAATTTGAGAAGAAATAGGTGTCTTATACGATATTTTTAAATTTATGAGGAATTTTAGTTTTTCACTGCTATTTCAATGATCGGCATAATATAGACCTTTTTTATTGTTATTAGCTATATCTTCTATTAGGTTTATGTTACCTAAATTAAATGATTGTGGTATTGTTAATAATTAAATACACTAAGCCTTTATGAAAAAAAATTTTATGAAAATAGTGTTTGTAATAGTATTTTCCAATCTTAAACGTGCAGGTCTTGGGGCACTGCTATTTCCGTGAACACAGCTGTATATAGTACCTATGTATTACTCCGCCTGTAAGGTCACCAAAACCACTTCTATTTATTCATTACAATTGGTGAGTTTGTACTAGCAAGTATCGCACTTTGTGGGCGATAAGTAATCGTAATCGGTGGGGTATATGACGTATGTATATGTATGGATGTGTGTACAGTGCTATCATTATGCGGTGATAATGGATGGGTGACCAGGGACTACGGGCACTGACCACTTGAAATGGCATGAAATATCGTCCGGAGGGATCATTTCGATGCCACTGTAAAATGAATATTTTCAATATTTATTGTCACCCTTCGCTGTGGTGGGTCCACTCTACGCACACATACAGACGTCCGTCCCTCCGTGCCGTTTGCCTTTTGTATGTATGTATGTAGGTGTGCGGTGTGTGTCGCCTGTCGTTTCAATCACTCGCATGGTGTCAAATTGCCCACTCTCCCTCTCGCTCTTTAAACCGTTTCTCAAGTGCTACACTTGAAAAAATGTCAAAAATACCAGAATTGTATTTTATATTTTAAAATAGCGTGCAAGATTTAGACGTTTTTTTCATATTTAGACAGGAGTATATCCTGTCTTCATTGTTATCGATCACCTTTCAAAGTTCAACTAATGCCCGTAAGTATGCCACGAGCAGAGCAACTTCATAATTTGCTTTAAATTATAACAAAATAATAACAAATATAAAAATTTATGAGTTTCTTGGTTTGTTGAGAAAATGGGTTTTTTTTTTAAGAATTATTTTTTATTTCCAATTAACCATTCCATAAAAAAATATTTTGTAGTTTAACAAACATTTTACATTTGAAAAGAAAAGGAGTATTAATTCTGTTCAAAGACTTTTTTCTGTGCAGTGTAGATCAAACTAAAACTGTTATTCTTATCAATTGTGTGTTGTTTGTTGTCGCCGGATTTTGTTTAGGGCGCATCCGTGGCTAATCGCTTTGAAAGTGAAACCATGTTTACGTGTTCCCCTCGTTTTCCGCTCTCTAAACTTTCCTCAAGATTTCCTGATCTTGTTTTTTCTTTTTTTTTTTTTTTTTTGCTGTTATTGTTGACGCTGTCACTTGAGGCTTTGTTTATGCACTTGAAAAATAAAGGAAGATCAATACCGTTACCCTCCTTGCAACGGCAGATACAGAGGAATAATCACCATAAAGATTTCAAAATAAAACTTACCTATAATGGAGAAGTTAGTTTTGGCAACATAAGCTGGATAATTTCAATCATAAACGGCAAAACAAAATTGGAAAAGAAGGAAAGCAATTAACTTCAGCACGCCGAAGTTTGTATATCCTTGCAGTTTCCAATTGAATAATTAACAATCGATCCAAAACTAACAGGAGATACATATATAAAAGATATTTATACATAGCGTATAAATATAATTTGTTTATAAAATTTCAAAAACGTTTTTTTTAAATCATATAAATAAAAATATTTTAGATTTGAAATATTTCATATAATTTAATTCAACTTTTAACTATATTTACCAATACAAATATTTACAGTATTACAATTACTGGTTTATATTCACAGCTTTACATTTGCACTACATCTACCGATCGTTTCTATGGCAGCTATATGATATAAACGTTCGATTTGCATATATAAATCGAAGTGGATATATTTCAAAGCTATATAATAATAGTTTTATATTCTTTTCCTGATCGTTCCTATGACATTGGAATTCTACAATAATACTGAATGACCATATCTCAGATTAGGTTAAAAATATGTTGAAAACCAGAAAAGTTAAAATTGTTATAATTATACGAGGCACAGTAGTCGGAAGGCTATCTGCAAAGTTTCATTCAGATTTAAACCTGAGAGCCTAGTTTGATTTGAACGGACAGACAGACGGACGGACAGACGGACATGGTTAGATCAACTCGGCTGTTGGTGCTGATCAAGAACACAAATACTTTAAAGGGTCGGGAATGTCTCCACTGCGTTGCAAACTTCTGACTGAAATTATAATACCCTGCAAGGACATATAACATAGTCAACATACAAATTTGTCTTATATGGCATTTTTTCTGAACCACCGATCTGTGGTCGACACGCGCCTCAAGTGGATATCGGCATACAACCAGCTAAAAAAAAAAAGGAAAACAGATCACAAGAAAAAGAATAAACGAAGAATGACGAGCCGATGGATTGGAAAACGATGTGTACTGGGTCGCAGGAAATGGGTATCCTTTTGGTGGACTCATGTGCATACGCGACTTCGAAGTAGTATTTGACATATTGCTGACACGCCCCCATACAAATCACTCTGCTTGGATCTGTCATTGCCCCCGGCACTCATGTAACCCCAACCCCTTTTGCGACCATCCCTTTTTTACATATTTTTATATTTTTTTTCATCTGGCGCACGTGCTTGAAACTGAGACCACAATGTTGTTGCCGTTTTACAAAGCGTGAAAATAATGAAAAAATAAAAATGCCATAATAAAAGAACTGAAGGAATATCCATCATATGATAACGTAGAAAAAGAGGCCGGGCTCAACAGGATGAATACTATCTTAATAAACTCGAATCAATTCCCTTTGTCACATAATAATTATTCATTTTAGAGGGCTAACGCAATAAGAGCGACGCAAATCAAAGATTTTAATTGGTTTCGGAACAATTAATATCACACAGGGCATATCAAGAAAAATGGGGATATATCGCCATATAATATAAAGGGCTTTTGGGGGAAATTCGACTCGTCGATTCAGCGGAAATCGAGCGCATAATTCAAAAAAGTGCTTTTGCCCTCCGAACATGTCATGCCATAAAAATTGTGTTGAAATGTGCGTGAGGCAAGCAGAAGAAAATTTTAGAGGATATATAGCCGGGCAGAGCGGGCAGCAGCGCCCTCTGTTGGGGTGCACTTACCGAAATTAATGCTATCGATGACATCGAGCTCCAAAAATAGCAGCAAAAAGGGAGTGCAAGGGAAATGTATAAGGGACAACAAAGCAGCCAATGAAATTATGAATGAGATACACAGACGAAAATTTTGTTTACTTAGCAAAATAATTAATAGTTGAGTTTTTAAATTTTAGTTTCCTACTTTTAGTTAAAAACTTCGAGTTTTTCGATATTTGTGTAGGCAAACATTGATTTAAAACACTTTACTCTTTATATAAAATTACTATTACTGTTAAGTAATTTTGTTTACAAAAATTACAAAACTTTATTTTAGAGTATTACACTTTTATTTGAAATAATAATGTAATGAAATACACCCATCTTGGGATTCCCCAGAAGCTTGTTGGACAGGCAAAGATGAATTTTGAATAAAAAATATTTTTATTCAAATAATTTTTATCTAGGCATACATATTTCTCAGTGCACAAGGGGACGCGGAGTGAAGGGAGAAACGGTGTGGGGACAATGTTGCCGCTCCTGCACAATTATTGCCAACTGTTAACAGATTTGTTGGCACTGAAAGATCTTGAGCAAAGCATTTGTTTGATAATGATAATGGCCATGTTGAAGGCAATTGCAGCACACACTGAATATGCAGTTGTTCCGCGGAAATTGAGTCATTTGCACTAGGAATTATTGACACATGGAATGCGATTGAGTTCTCTCTAGAATTAAGCCGTTCTTTAACTTAATCAGAAAACAACATCTGCCTGGAATTCAAACTGTAAGTTTTCGGAGTAATTAAATACAATCCATAATATGGATTCAAATTATTTTTGAACAGCTCTAAAAAATTGTTTGTTCAACATATGTATGTATGTGTATAAAAAATATATTCTTGATCAGCATCAACAGGCGATCTAGCCACATTTGTCCGATTCGTCTAAAGCTATTTCAATAACGCTTTGCAGACACTACATATCTGGAAACTTAACTACTTTTTAAAAATATTTTTATATACTTCAATAATATGCAATTTTTGATTATTTTAGAATTTTGGTTTTGATTTTATGCAAATCGGATGATTATATCATACAGCTGCCATTAGAATGATCGTTAAATGTTGAACAAAATGTTAAATTGTTGGTACTTCAAACAATATGATAACTGATCAGTAATCAGTGGTCAAGTTTGTTTTCGTAAACGCTTACAATAGATTTTACCATGGTGAAAAATTGTTGTATATATTGTAGTGCCCCTTTAAAAAAAAAAAAAAATGAAAAAAAAAAAAAACAATTATGTATTTCCCGAAGAACAACTTGACTTATAATACATATTTCCTTTGCTATGATTTTGTTTTGATTATTGAAAGTGAAAGATTATTGATTAGTGAAAAACATCTTGCAACATGATCAGTGATCATACGCAGTTATTCTGCTAAACGTAACCACAGAAATCCATCATGAATAAAAAATAAAGGTAACGAACAATTTGTTTGCTCTTATTTTGCTGATCTTGATAGAAGAATTTTGGGCATCCAATGACCAAATTCATTCAGTAAATTCCAAAATACTTAAAAATCGAGATTTGGTGGCGCCAAACAAATGGTTTTTCGGTGTTGCCAGACTATTGGAGGATGTTTTTTTGTATTGGTCACTGATGGATTTTTATCGATGATAACTGGTCATGATGCAATATTTCATTCATCATGATCAGCAAAAAAGGAGCGTAAAAATAGTATGCAAAACCTTTTCGCGATACTAATGGATTGTTGCTGGCTGTTATCGATGGTTTAAATATCGATTAAAATAATAACAAAAAAAAATGTATTTTTTGTAGGAATTTAAATTATTTATCACGAATTCAGTTGAATCTTTAGTTATTCTTCAATAATTACTATTTGTTTAATTTTTATTAATTATGTATTTATTTATTATTTATTTTTATAGAAACACGATTGCAGTGCGTGTAAAATTGGATGAGGGTTGAGGTTGTGTTGGAGTTGTATTTTCTTGAGGGGAGGTGTTTTATAATATTGAGGGGACGGGAAAGCTGTATCGTCTGTTTATTGTGAGCCCTAGGAATTTTCATTGATCAGTGGTGGGGTTGTTGATGGAGCCTGTGATGATGTTAGCCCTGCAGCTTCTTTTCCGGGTTTCCATTCTTCGAGTTGGTAAATGAGAGAGTGAATACCTATTTTGTCAAAAGCCTTTGCAAAGGCGAGCGAGAGATAACAGAAATACGTTTTTTTATTTTATTTATTTTATATATGTTTATTATTTTATGAAGTATACTGTCTTGAACAGATCTGGTTCTTTTGAAACCGAATTGATTGTTAAGAATGATGTTGTTTATTAAGACAAACCACCACAACCTATTCGATACAACCTTGTCAAGGACTTTGGCTAACCATAGGTTAAGAGAAATGGGGCGGTAGGAGTTGGGATTGTTTTAGGGTTTATTGGGTTTAGGGATTGATAGTACAAGGCTGAGTTTATAGGATTAGGAAATGTGGGAGTCTAGGATGTCGTTGAAGTGCTGCCGAGTTTAGTTATAATTTTGCAGGATCGGAGATTGGCTGGATTTCGGAAATTAAGTTTATAATAGAGCCTTTTTTAGCATCCCTAATTGACCTTTTGAATGTTGCATTACCTTTTTTATATTTGATCATGTTTTCTGTATTGGTATTGTTTTTAAGGGTCCTCCATTCAGGTTTTGGTTCCACCAGGGAACAGTACGAGGGATAGAGAAGGTTGTATTTTGTGGTAAGGATAGGTGGGCACTTTGGATCAGCGAATTTTTAATAATCGCTGCTTCTTTGTTTGTGTTGTTACTGGGTTGTCTGAGTTTGTTTGTTGATAAGTCCTCTAAAGAGGATTTGAATATGAATGTTTTATCATAGATCACAAATGCATAAGAACATACATACGAGCATAGTAGAATTATACAAGGTAGTCCAGTCGGAAAAAATAAGCCCTAGATCGACTCATCAAAGTGTGCGTGAGACGGGTATAGTCTCAAAGTTTGAGTGAAATGTCAATAGTATGTGTGTTAAACACACTATGTTTATAAGATTGTACATTGGGGCTTAAATTGTTCAATCTCTTTAAAGTTGTTGCTGAAGTGGAGTTTTATAAATAAAGGTCCCAATTATATAATGTACTCCGGCACGGCAAAGGGAATCCTTTTTTATATAGGTGGTTGTACGCACGAGGTCCCGCGGCATGAAGACAGATGGCTGCAGATATGTCTCTTGAATTAAAATTTGACCTTTTCCCTCCACTCTTTAATATTTTTATTTGGGTTTCAGTAAAAATTTTATCCAGAGACACCTCCAATTCCTTGTAGTTATTAACCTGCTGGCGTAATGAAACCATTTCATTTTTCAATATACGAATTTGGTTTTTTAGGCTCTCGTTCTCCATAAGTATTGACGATGGTATTGCTTTATTCCTTCAATACAAATATTTTGCTTGTATTAAGTATTTCCTAAGATCTCGGGAAACTTACTCTGTCTGCGAGCTTGCGTTGGCGTAGCCTAATCTTTCCGCTGGCTCAGGCATCTCCGGAACAGCATCACGGATCAGTCGCCTTCTTTTAGCAGTACTTTCTTCGCTAGGTATCTTCCATTGTGAAGAATTAAAATGCGTATCACAAATTCTAGTATTCCCATCAAGCCTGCATTTAAGAATTTCCTCCCACGTTTTTCGCCGAAATTCACATTTAGGTGTTCTTATCAATTTGGCTTTAACGTTTGTGCCACAAAAATTGCAGTAAGACATTTTATTTTATTTTTTTATTAGCTCAGATTGACAGGAATAAAATTTGTGCACACAATCTACTCAACCCATTGAGTTTATCTCAATGAATAAACATGAGCTGTCAAAATAAGCCCTAAAATTCAAACATTTGGGACCAGACTGGACTACCTTGTATAATTCTACTATGCATACGAGATACAACCTTTGTTAAAAAAAAATAAAGAAATCACATAGTCCATGGACTTCAAATGTCAAATGAAAAATAACATTTCAGACACGGCTGTGAACAAAATTCAGTGTGCTTTAGATCTCGGTCGAGTGAACGTGAAACTGAAAATATTTTGAATCACTCCAAATTTTTAGTAGTATTTGTTTTACCCATTTTTTTGTGAAAAATTTTTGTCTTTTTATTTAGCAGTATTTGCACAAAATTTTCAAAAATATGTCCTGGGCTAAGCGCGGTAAGTTAAAAGTTTCAAATTACATTAAGAGATACTTTATTTGGTCATCCTCTTTAAAGAAAAAGGGTGACTGACCCTGCTCTTATAGACATCCATCCGTCCTCAATGGTTATTCCGTCATATGCTCAGTTGCTGCGGGAGAAGTCATCGAAGCGTGGAGCTATCAAGGCAAGCTTTGAGGTGAACCAGGAGGACCCTCACCCATTGCGTTCCCAGTCCAGGGTATAAATACTTTGCCTTCTCGGCGAAGTTATCCTCAATTCTTGTTGCTTATATTTATGGCTTTGTAGGTTTCACAAAGCGGAGTAACTTCTGGTGGAAAGACAGGTGGTAAAAACAATAGGTGAGTGCATATTAATTATTAATTAATTTTCAACTAAAAAACCAAAATGTATATTTTGTAGAGTGTTTATGAAACGTGGCGATTAATTTTTTTTGGTACCTTAAATGGTTCCATTTTTATGAAAAAATTATGAGAACTACAACACATTTAATTTAATTTTTTACTCAATTTAAAACATTTAATTTGCATAACAGATACCAAAGATAACTAACTTTTTTCACGTTTAGGAATATTGATGGTGAGGTGAGTGCACATTAATCAATTTTTTATTTAAAAGCTAAAATTTACGTTTTATAGATTTCTTCAAAACGTGGCGATTTGTGTGAGATACCGAACGAATATTGAAAACTTATTCCAAAATATTACAAGTATAACCAATATGAACCATTGTAAACAACAAATAAATATATTTTGTACTGTAAAAAAAATTGTGATATATTTTAATTTTTAATTTTCTTTTCTTTTGTCATTTTGACTACTTATTACTAATTATAAGCAGAAACCGTAAATAATGATTATCAATGTTTTCTTTAAACAAAAAAAAAATCATTCACTTGGAAAAGTCGCACAAAGAAACGAAGTATACCAATCGGCTTCAATTTGAATGCTCTTTCAAGAGATTTTCAATGATTGCTGAAATCTAGATTTTTTTTATACATTAAACCAATTTTAATTATTAATTTTTGAGTTTTACTTACTCGCTCAAAGAATAATAATTATTATCTTGAGCGAAAAAACTTCGATCAAAAAATAATGATCATTTTTTGAGCAATTTTTTTTCGCTCAGAATTTCGCTCAATGTGTCATAACTTCTTTCTGAGAGGTTTCTTCGAAAAAAATTTTACATGCTTCTATGAATCGAAAACAGACGAACCCAAAAATCACATTTTTAAATTAAAAAAAAAATGTTAATACTTTTTTTAATTTTACTTATTTTATAATTTTAATTTTACTTAGTATTATTTTGCATATGAGTGTACCTAGTTTAATGCTCATCATTGTCTTCTTTACAACATAAAAGCTCAAAGCTCTACCATTTTTTGCTTTTTCTGGCTTAGAAAAAGGCAATTGTAAATATAAAAGGCAGTACTTTACGTTGTTTGCTAATTACCAAAAACACAAGTTAGCTGTTTAAGCAGTGAGAAACGATGAGAAAACATTCCGATAGCAGAACTTTGCCGAAAACCGGATTTCGGGTTCGATTTCGCCCAAAACGAAAACGAAAAAATTTTACGATTACCGGACCTGTATGTTTTGGCAGTTGATGCAGTTAAACTTTACAAGCAACCGCTCGCTAATCGTACTCGCTTAAAAAAATTGCAAATAATAAAAAAAAAAGGGTCGTAAACGGAGTTATGTTTCGCGGAGTTTTTTTGATTTCGACGTGAGACAAAACTTATCGAAGTGCAAAGTATGCAAGAAAACATTTTCTGGAAACTATAATTGCAATCTGGAACGGCATTTAAAATCCAAGCACAACGAAATACATACATATATCAGTCTGAATTGGCCCAGCAAGAGGAAGATGATATTCCGGAAAAACTATGAGTCAAAGTGCCGTGAAGAGGCTTGCGTTGATCCGGTGACGGTCGAAAAAATGCCATTTACTATTTTGGATTCAAAAGCAAGTGAATACCAGGAACGTTATGGATGTTGTTTCTGAAAAATGTGCCAAAATAAAAGACAAAATTACGAGTCTTTTAAAAGGCAAAATAATTTCATTAAAAATGGATACAGCCACTCGATGTAATCGATGTATTCTTGGAGTCAATGAGCAATTTTATAATGGAAGTGAAATTGTTGTTTTTACTTTGGGCCTTATAGAGCTTAATAGAAAGCATACGAGCCAAAATTTGTGTCCCTTTTAAATAGCTTTGGCATTACCAAAGACCAAATATATACCGTCACAACAGACAACGGACGTAATATGGTAAAGACCGTTGAGCTCTTAAGCCAGTCGGTTGAAGCGGACGACCTTGATCAGTCTTCTGATGATTTGGCTTGAGCTTGAGTCGCTTGAAGTAATTGACAAAGCCCGTAGCCTGCATACAAGCCTTTAATTGTTGAAAAGTCTCTGCCATACCCTCAATTAGATGTTGGGTTTTGAACAGTTTTGTGAAGAGCATTGGGACCCTAACCTAAAGCTCACAGACACCGAATGGGAAGATCTAAAAGGGCTAGTTGAAGTTCTAGAGCCAGCTTTCATTACCACTCAGAAATTGCAGTGCACACAACTATATATGGGTGACTTCTACAAGCTGTGGTTAGGACTAAAACTTACTGTTGGGGCAGTAAAGCAGAAAAATGGCAGTATTCTAAAGTCGTGCATCGAATCTAGAGAGGCATCTCTTATAGAAAACAACGTTGTCGTCTGCAGTTTATATTTGGACCCTCGAATAATAAGGGTTTTGCTTAAGAATCCTATCAGTTTGATGCAGGCCAGAGCTCAACTGAAGCTTTTAATAGTTCGAATTCTGAAGATGGATTCCCAGGTAATTATATTTCAACATTATATTTATTCCGTTAATTTTTTTATGACAATTCTGAACTTCTTTGTTCATAGGAGGCACCGCGGTGTTTTGATAGTCCTGGGCCATCATCAAGTTCGGAAAGGCCAGTCCAAAGTCTGCAATCGATTGAGGATTCGAATTTCGAATATCTGTTCGCTGGTAACTGACTTCCTTAATTCTATTGACTCAGAAGACAGCCATAGTGAACTGATAAGACTACAATCCAAAGCAAGTTGACTTGAATATGGACATTATGGAATATTGGGAGACTAAAAATTTACCTTACCATATTTGTTTATGCTGGCAAAAGTTGTTCACGCCGTATCAGCAACTCAAGTCAGCGTGGAAGGGTCGTTTTCGGCTCTTAAATTGGTGCTGACCGATGTAAGAAGCAAAATCGAAATAATATTTTTTTAATGCATTTTCTGGGTTCGCCGGCTCTCGATTCATAAGAAATTATAATAATAAATTTAAAAAAATGTATTAAAAAACAATAAATTAAAAAAAATAGTATTAAAATTTTTTAAATTTAAAAATGTGATTTTTGGGTTCGTCTGTTTTTGATTCATAGAATAGATTCATAGAAGCATAGTAGAATTATACAAGGTAGTCCACTCGGAAAAAATAAGCCCTAGTTCGACTCATCAAAGTGTGCGTGAGACGGGTATAGTGTTAAAGTTTGAGTGAAATGACAATAGTATGTGTGTTAAACACACTAAGTTTATAAGATTGTACATTGGGGCTTAAATTGTTCAATCTCTTTAAAGTTGTTGTTGAGGCAGCTCGTCAATTTTATTTTGGTTTTTCTATCATGATTTCGGGTGCTCATCGGCAACCGTCTCCAGGGCAATATTTTTTTAATTCTACTATGCATAGAAGCATGTTACAATTTTTTCGAAGAAACCTCTCAGAAAGAAGTTATGACACATTGAGCGAAATTCTGAGCGAAAAAATATCGCTCAAAAAATTATCATTATTAATGGCAAGCAAAATATATTAAAATTAATAGATAATCATTAAACGTTGATTTTTATTTTTTCACTTATAATGATTACACAGCCAAAAATTTCCACGAACCATTTCAAGTTTTCCATGATATTTGGGTGCTCCTGAGTAAAAGTCCTATACAAAACTATTTTCCATCACCTACAGGTTCCGCGGTATACCTAAGAATACAAAAAACCGATGTTGGCCGACATTTTGAATTACGTGGCCTATATAATTGGACTTACCTTTATTATTTTCGGTAGAACCTACTCTCAGTACATCACGCCACTACTAAAAAATAGTCCCAATCGTGAACCATTGCCCATGTCTTTGGAATTCGACGCCAAAGTTGAAACTCCCAAAATGTTCAAAATTTCTGTGATGAAAAAACAATTCTGAGAATTAAATCTTATATGGACCTAATTTTAAATATTCATTAAATCTATTGTTCATTGTATTCTTTAATTTCGGTTTAAAGCGTTTTCATGAGGACATTTTATTGGATTTATTAAGCGAATAAAACCTCTTTATTGGTTTTATTATCTACTCCTATTTTCTGTCAAAATTCAAATAAGTCAAGGCAACCTATAGAATGCGAGTAAATATTTATCTTTTTATATATAATATAAATTTAGATTTCGACTGTCGAATTGACAGTTGCAAATTTGAAATGGAGCATTTACCAACTATTTTGGCTGTTGTACAACAGCAAAAGGCACAGATTGCGTCAGAATTTATCCGCACTAAATTTAAATGAATTAAATGACAAGGAATTTTAGTTTTTCTAATGATTTTTCTCTAACAAAGAGCAAATTCCCCGAAGAGTTTCTATAGGTGGTATAGGCATCCAAAATCTTTAAAATAAGGTAGAGGTAGGCGGTTTATATTAAATAGTAACAATTGGGGACATATTGGGGCAAGAATATACAGAAAAAACGCCAACAACTATTTTGGGCATGGTTGTAGCTTTGGCGCCACATTTTAAATTCCATTTCTCATTTGTTCCTCGCCATGTGTATATGCACTTTCGAAGTGGTGGTCAAATTTTCAGAGTTGCACCGAAAAACTATCGCCAAACAAACCGTGGTTAGATTTTAATGTGTTCTAATGGCGGTCCATTTTGGAAAATTCGGAACGGCAAAACCTTTAGGACCGTTTGTTTAACGGACGGTGAATGTGCTTTAACGTTGTGTGGGAAGACCCTATTACATGCCCCGGAGATGCATTAAACGGGTCAGATGATGCAGTCAACGTGTTGAATAGGAGATCCTCATTTCCAGTTGCAGTTGCTATACTTTTTAGTAGATTCCGGTATATTTTACCCTGAGTTGTTTTGGTTTTTTACTTCGCATTTCCGCAGACGCAGCTCGACGCAGGAAAGATCTATGAAACTTATAGACATAGTGTAGTCGGTGGCTTTCATCGGCTTCAGCTTTTATAGACTAGTTTAGCCAGAAAAATGTGAAAAAATTGACACCTTTTAGGTTGTTTAACAGTTTATGAATGTATCTATCATTTAAAGTAAAAACCATGACCATTGGTTTTATGGTTTTCTTTAATATTACCTGGAAGTAGACCAATTTTGTTTAGAAAAACGAAACAAAGTTAAACTTTGAATGCTCATATCTTCTACGAAAAAAATCCTAAAATTATGTTGGTTACGAATCCGTAATCCCTGGAAAATTCTCTTTCTGATTTGTAATACTTTGTTGACAACCGGCTATATTTCAAAGACAAGTCACGTTCTAATTTGCTGCTCTGAGCTGATTCAAAGCCACCGCGGCGGCAATCAACTTCCACGCCAACATGCTTTTGTATATCGATACTATCGCGAGTGGTCGCCACGGCTGCACAGCTGATATTCTAAACCGATTTGTATTTTTTGTTAATTTATACATTTATTTATACATTTCAAGTAGATTACAGCACAAAGTTCGGAAAAGGGCGGTTATTAATAACAAAACTTGTCCTAATATTTACCCGGATTCTCGCAAGCCTAACCAAGGGTCAGGAAAGCCGGAGTGCCCAGCGGCGTTTAACCTCTGATAAAAGTGGTATAAAACAACCTTAAATAATTGTAAAATATATTGTAAATGGCGGAAAGCAGAAAACTCCAAGAAGTTGGAAACCGCAAATTGAAATCACAGAAATCACGCAGATAAACCGAGACTGTGGTCCGATAGTCAACCACACAAGTTTCCCAATCAGAGCTACCTGCTGGATATCCCTTTCCCGTCCAATCCAAGCAACCTGTGGAGTCACCGGCATTTCCACATTCTTTTATATTTTAGTAACTCTATGTTTCTACGTGAGCACACAACCACAGTGAGTATTTTGCCAAAATTAATGGGCTCTGACATAGGCAAGTCCCTTCCAGATGTCCGCATCTTTAACGGTCTGTGTGTGCGACTACTGGAAACGTTGCCACTTCCATAATCGGCGGGAGCCGGAGGCTGGAGACTGCTGCTCCCAAACGAAGAAGCCGCTCCGCAGACTGACCGTCGAGGTCGATGCCATCAACGGAAACTACTACTTGCGCGAGTTCCTCCAGCAACGGGTGATGGGGGACCGCCTGAAGAAAGTGCACGGAGTGCAGCTTATCTGGCTGGAATTTCATCCGCCGGAGAGGGACACCATCGATTACCGGTGGGCACATATCCTGGCCCACACTTTGTGGGAGCACATCGAGGTAGAGCACCTGATGTCCTGGCTCTCGACGCTGGGCGGCGGATTCTCTGCCCTGGGAGAGCAGTTCGAAAGATGCGTGAGTATCCCTGGGTGGTATCCCGCGTGAATTACCAGTCTAAAGAATCCCAAATACACCTCCAGGCGGAGACTGCCGGCAAGATATCGCTGCAGCAGCTGAAGATAGGCCTCCGGCTCGGCGATCCGTTCCTGCAGGCGCGCTGCAAGCTGTACTACAGCATCTCGCTGATCCAGCGGGGCCAGTTGCGGGTGGCGAAGCATCTGATCCGAGAGCAGTACGCCTTTGCGCGGGCCAACGAGGAGAAGGATGTGCGGCTGGTGCGGATGTGTCATGGGATCTGGCACAGGCTTGCCTATGAGTATGAGCAGCGCGGGAAGCGCAAAATTGGAAACTAAGAACCCCTATGATACGATAAAATCGTGCATTAGCTAGTAGGGAAGGAGAACGGAGACGGAGACTACCGTCTTAGTGCTCCTTTCCTTCCATTATTCCACTGTTAGCTTAGGTAAAAAAATTGTTTTCAATATATTTATTTAATGTGTAATTGTATATACGTAAAAAATGCATTTACATTATTTATTTGCTTTTATTTCTCGCTTGTAATGTGTATATTTTCAATTGCCCGCTGCATAACACAGGCCGACATATGTTTATAACAAGAACCGGAATACACCTGAAATGCGCTGGTGCCTTCGAGGTGTTGTAACTTCAATACAGACTTTAAAATGTGTTTTTAAAATTAAAAAAAAAATTATTGGTTTCAAAGATATCTATATGTATTCAACAGACGATATCTCGACCAAATAACAATTTTTCCGAATTTTGAAACTTGATTTTAAAGGGCAGGCTCAATGCTATAAGACCCTGTACTGATCGTTAAAAAATACTAATTTCGAGCAGCGCATTAAAAAACTCTGGAAAAGTATATTCCGGGGCTCGTGGTTCTTTGAAATTGTTCCATTTTGTCGGCCTGGGTAATCAAAAATCGAAATAATTTGGGAAATAAAACCGAGAGAAACTTGTATCCTTAGGCTAAACACAAAATTGGCCTCCCTGCCAACAAAGTAAAGCTCGTAAAGCTTTGTATACATATATATTGTAATTAAAAATATATATACATATACATATACATATATACATACACATATATATATACATACATGTATATTTATATATATATGCCGATCAGCTGGCTTACTGCGCCAGCGTTCCCATAGGATCCCAAGCGGGCAGCACTATCGGAACCATGTTGAAGACGCGCAGCACATCCTCGGGCACATACTTCTTGTCCACAACCACCTCGAATCCAAACTCCCTGAACCAATCGGCGTTCATCACCAGGTAGCCCTTCTCGCCGCGATCCTCGCCCCACGAGTTCTCCACCCGGAGCTTCTGGGCGACGCCACTTTTCTGCAAGTAGCAAGTAATGTATATTAGTGAGCTCAGGGGAATTCGGGTTTAGAGGGCACTCACATCCACAGAGACGGCGGTGAAGACCATGGCATGTGTCATGGCTGATTCGCCGTAGATCAGGCGATCCGCCTTGGAAAATGTCGTCTGTATGTCGATGTCAAAGACCAGTTTGAAATCGTGGCTAAACCAAAGAAAGAAAATATAAATATATACTTATGCAGAAGGGGCACTTAATGTTAGTTTCCATATTTTTATACACCACATTATATGTAGGTATTATTTATCTATCGGTGTACACGATAATTCACTATCTACTGGACCAATCGTTTTAAAACGCAAGGCACATAATTTCTATTACATTTTTATATTTACAGAGGTAGTCAAAAGTATTTACACCACGATCTATTTGCACCCCCAACTTCTTTTCCTTGTTATTCTTGTTTTTGTTGACCAATTTTCTTGATCTATGCAGGATTACCCCAAAAAAGAATACAAAAAGGTTTATAGGATATTGCTAAAGGCAAAATAATAAGTGAATGTAAAGTGTCGTATTTACACATAATTTGTTTTCACCCTAAATTTAATTCTATTCAATTATATTCATGTTTTAAGCAAAAATATCGTAATTTACATTATCAATAATTAGAAAATTTAGCTTTGGCATCGATGAAGAGTGGAATTGAGCTTAATAAGCTATGGCCACAATAGACATATTTTCGATTGCTTTAACAATTGTCCTATGAACCGTTATCTTTCGTATTCCTCTTCAGTTGTTTCTGCATAGATCGAGCTACGCGATAAAAAAAAAAATGGAAAATTAAGTCAACAACAAAAAGAATAACAACTGAAACAAGTTGGGATGTGTAAATAGTTGTGCATTTGTGTAAATACTTTTGACTACCTCTGTATATTTTGAGAAGTGACCGTTTCGCACCGAAATAACCCCATAAAGTCTGTATATTCTTGATATTGATTTTGCTATGTATGTCAAAAATCTTCCAATATGCTTTTTTTCATTTAATATTATGCGTTTTTTTCTTTGAATGCGTACGAATGTCCCGTGCGCCACTGTGGAAATGCCCATAAGTTTGTTGATTTTTATAAGTACCTGTCAATTCCCAATAAGTTGTATTGTATGGAAAATAAAAGGAACATAGGTGCAAGTACGTATATGTCTTCCCATTACCCACACAATGTGAAAAGGGTGATCACACCCTCCCAGCAGACAAAGAGCGGACTTAGTGTGGATGGATCCGAAAAATGTCCGCAATAGTTTCGCTAAATGCTCAAAAACGGACGAATAGCGAACGAGTATCGCGAATTCTCAGGATTTTACCCGATAATGAAGTCGTAAAAGGTCCACAATCGAAATCTTATTCGGATTCCGAAAATTTTAGCATTTTCAGTCACAAAACCCATGACAGGTGATGAACTTTATTATCGTTTATGAGCCTGAATCGGACGTTTTATCCGCTTGAAACTAGCAAAACTATCGTTTTAAATATCAATTCTTTTGTCTGCTGGGCTATACGTAATCCTACGATTTGGTCACTGTGATTTGGTGACTGATCAAAGGGATGGAAGGGATTCGGGGAAACACTCACACGTCCACATCCTCAATGCCCTGCTTGGAGGCAAACCGCTTGCTGACCTCACAGCCAAACCAAACGGGCTCCCCGTCTTTCAGCGACTTGGTGACAACGGCCAGGAGGAGATCCACGGGCTGATTGTTATATAGGACAGGTCTGCCGCCGACCACATTGCCCAGACAGTCGACTGTGTAGGCCTGGTCGTAGCTGCTCGTTGGCCGGGGATCGGTAACAAGACACACCTTGTCCTCCACGTTGAAATGTGGCTTCACATAGCGCTCGTAGAATTCCAGCGAGCTGACCGGGCCAATGGACTGGTAGTTCTTGCTCTTATCGTAGTACTCCCAGGTAAAGGTCTCGGAGGGAATGCCCAGGCAGATGCCAACCACCTTGTATATCTCCGCCATTTGCTCCTCAATCTTGGCGGTGATCTCCTCCCCCGTGGGATTCTGATCCATCAGCACGCGCAGGTGGCGGGCGTACTCCCGGAGCTATAGGATACCGTTAATTTCAAATACAAATGGTAAGAATGAAGGACAAAGCAAACCATTTCCCTTACCTTGCTCTTCAGTATGGCATTCATTCGTATGCTGGACTCGCAGCTAAAGCTCTCGGGGAAGCACTTCTTTGGCATGAGGCCGTGTTTGGTTATCAGGTTGACCAGCATGTCCCACTGGCCGCCGTCGGAGGTGGGGTCTAGGAGCAGGAAGGACACCAGTCGTCCGTCGACCTTCTCGCCCCGATGCGCCGTTTTCACGATGTTGTTGAGGAAGTAGTTGCACCGTTCGATCTTGTCCCAATAGAAGAGGAAGGCCTGCGAAAACTCGAACTCGTCCAGATTGTAGTTCTTCATGAAGGGCAGGCGAATGCAGTTAAGGGCCGCAAAGAGCCAGCATCTTCCGGAACTCCTTTGGTTGGTGATCGGTTTGCCCTCGGTTTCCACCTTGTAGTTGAACACATGATTAGTGGTCTCCAGCACCTTCCTCGACAGGCACACATCAAAGGGGTCCACGCGGGAGCAGACGTTCTGCGCCAGCAGGTTCTTTGGTTCGCTGTAGAAGTTCTTGCGCCATTGTCCAAGCAGGTCGTTGGTGATGACACTGCTGCTGGCCAACTCGTACCAGGCCGTGGAGTTCTTTCCACCAATGGCGCTGTTGTTATTACCGCCGGACTCGGTGTTAGTTTCAGCTGCAAGTAAATTGGAGTGGTGGCGGTCGCCAGATTTTGAGTGACTTGTGCGAACGGACTCGGATGCGTGGCATAGTGCTTGCCGCGGCTTCCCCTGCCATATCTTGCTTAGACTCGTATTCGAGTCTTTGAACTTGAGTTTGAGTTGTCGTCCCTCTGGACTGGCTAACTGGTGCACCGCACGCTTCTCCACCGCCCGCTTCTCCACCGCCCGCTTCACCGCCCAAACTGGTGGATCAGAATCGGTAACGGATACAGTGACAGGAACGGGAACCCAGAAAAGAAACCAAAAACGAGAATTTTTTGTGACGGTGCAGATAAAAAATATATTTCGCTGATGCCAATTTGAAACAGGTAACAAGCAGCGTGCGGAATGAGAATTGAAACTGAAATTAAAGCTGAGGCAAAAGTAAAAAACCTATTTCTCGCTTTTAATTTGGGTTTACACTCCTGTATAATTTTTTATAATCTACTTTGGTTCTTTTTTATTGTATCCCTTTTTTAGTTCTTTTTTATAAGTTCATACGCTAATAATATATAACAATTTTAAAAACAATCGAAAAACTACAGTCTGCTGTGATGTAATCCCATGAACAAGGCTTATACAAAAGTTAACCATTTACAAAATACTGTAAAAACAGAGGAAGTATCAGAGAAATAAATGTGCGAACGGTATATAATTTACAATGTTATTTTAAATAACACTATTACTTTTCAGTTTCCTTAAAAAAATATATCACGTTGATACTCGCTAAACTCAAGTTGTCAAGCTATGGTCCCCATCCAAAGCCCAAGCCAATATGATCGAAGTATATTCATTCTTAAGATTTTAGGCATTCAGATTAAAAAAAAGGATAAAAACCCAATTTAAAGAATAAATGCTGTCGCCAAATTTTGGGAGCTCCGACTTATAATTTTTGAGATTTGTTGTTTCTTAAGGCCGGGCAGATGGATATGTTAACTCAGCTATTATGTAGATTTTTTTTTTATTAAAAAAAAAAGTAACTAGACTTCCGTTCTTGGATTCTTCCCTTATATGTATGTACATATGTACAGCCTCGGATTGCACTAAGTTATAACACACTTTTACCTGGTATTAAAAACACCTGCCATTGTATAACAATAGGTTCGGAACAATTAAAATACAAATCGCCCAATTCACAATGCAACGTCTGTATTTATAATTTTCTTAAGACAGAACATTCCGACAGTCAAAAACAGCTGACCGTTCAGCAATAATTGGCAATCAAAAGATGTATATATGTATATATAAAGATGTATATATGTATATATTAATATATACATATATATTTATAATTAAAAAAAAATAGGTTAAAGGTGACGGAAATTAAAAATTAGGAAAAGGAAAAAAAGGAATGTAGTAAAAGTTTATTTATTTAGAAATGTTATTACCTTGACCTTGTCTTGAAATAATATCAGTTTACTACTTCCATATAAAAACAAGTAGGAAAGCTACAGTTGAGTTTAACCGAATATGAGATTTCCAGTATTGCATTGTGGGTAAAATTAAAAGGAACAAGACCGTAGAAGAGTTTTTGCAATACATGATGGATTGAAGGTAAGGTTAAATATTTTTCAAAAAAATTTGTAAGACGAAACGGCTAAAGTTAGCTTAATTAATTAAATATTATATAATAGGTTTGAACAAGTTTTTTTTTTTGTATTAAAAAATATATAGAGGTCTTTGGGCAATAGGGAATATCCTGAGGACCCTAAAAAAGTTGGGTTTTGGTGTAGATCCTATGTCCATAAAAACTTCCGATATCAAAAAATTAGAATGCATAAGGTAAAGGATAAATGTCCCGAGGTATTCACGTGGCGTTTTTATTTTTAAAATTTTTTCCCCATTTTTAATCAAAATTTAAAGTAGAAATAAAATAAATATAAAAAAATTTTTAATTTAAAAAAAGGTCGACGATTGAACATCAAACGACCTCCGTTGAACTCTGATAACTTCGTCAATTTGATATGATCAATGTAAAACTTGGATACAATATCCTTAAAATATTAAGCCTTTCCCTTTAACATGAATGTTACAGTCCATTTTTGTAAGCATTGTCTTTCTGGCAAGTGCATGCCTCCATTACCCTCCTGCTCACGACCATCGGCCGAGTGTGTGCGTATGTGGTATGCACTTTGGATCTCTGCTCGCTATTTACTATGCTTTGTGTTTATTATTTATTTACTTTTCTACGTACATATGTGTGTAGATATGTATGTACATACGTGAGTGGGTGCCTATTTTTTCCATCAGATGCTGATAAGCATGTCTAACGGGTGAATACTTGCAAAGAAATCGCAGCGTAACTTATATATTAGCACCGTTATTCATGTGTTTGTGTGGGGTAGAGGACAATGCAATTAAACCAGTTTAACGGGACTTGCACAAACACAAACACAAGTAAATAGCGGGTGTGGAGCGAAAGAACACAGAAGAGGAGACAAGCAAACTGCCGTTTTAAAAGCTTTAGCGGAGAGCCGGCGCAAAAAAAAACTAAACAAACCACAACAAAAAAAAAACTTGTTTGTCCAGTTTGTTCACGGAGAATGTGTGCGAAAAGCAAAAACAAACAAATTTTGGGAGAAATTCCACTTTCGTCTGGCTTTGATTTGTTTTTGTTGCTGGGGCGTCAGCAAGACGTCCCTCTCTCTTTCACTGTCTCGCATACACATACATATACGAACACCCGCACAAAACCAACAACAAAAGAATGTCCCACAGAATTTTCAATCTCCTGAATTATGTAAATTTATATTTGTGATCATTTCGTCCTTTTGTTTACTGTTGAGCGACCAACTTACACATGGTTTTAAGGCTTTCTTAATCCTTTCTTGGACGATTTTCACTTGTTTTGATTTTGGCCACTGCAAATTTTGCCGGATATATTCTGTGTTTTTTCTTCCGATGTGTGTACAACGCCTAGTAACTGCTGCCGACTGTAATTATGCGCAACTAAGCTAATTTTTTACTTAATGTGTAAGTGGAAAAAAAATTAAAAGTGTTTGGCTTTGGGATCCGAAACTAGAGATGCCCGAGTTGCGACGTGAGCTAAGTGTCTTGCCAGCGATGATTTGGCCACGACCAGAATTCACAGCTATCGCACGAACTATCGATAAATAAACCAATTTTTTATTATTATTCTGTCTTCCCACTTAGTGCATTTGTGTGGAACAGTTGGGATTTTCCACAAATATGAAACTGCTTCCGCATCCAATTATAGTTGATCGATCAGCTTTGCCTTCTACTTTATTGTATAACTTTTGCTTTTGTTAAACATCCTAAATTTTCGTTTATTATAGTACCAAGGTATTAGGGTCTTTCCACAGAGCTCCGTGGACAATCCGTTGCCCAGTAGGTATTGAGTTTTGTCGTTCCGAAATTACTTATTTTTCTCTTCTTCAAATTTTGGTGGCATGTTCTGCTAATATCTAGGCGATAGTTTTTCGCTGCAACTCCGGTTTATTTTTCTTGCCATTAAAAATTATGAAATTCACAACGAAAATGTAAACAAAGGCAAGGAACAATTGAAATAAGGAAGATGCTAAAGTAGAAAGCATATATTCAAAAAACTTGTCCTTGCTTTCCAGTATATTCTTTCCCAAAAAATTCCCGCATTGCTACAATTTAAAATAAATCACCTAGATCTACTTTAATTTTAATAGATTTTGTGAGCATCTACCACCTTCCACACATTTTTGGGGCATTTGCTCATTGTTAAAAAAAAAAAAAAATAATAATAAAAAAAATTGCCTGTTTTCGAGCAGTCAAAATAGTTGGCAAACTATTATTTTAGTTCCGCAGAAGCCACTTCAACCATCTTTGTAAATGTTCTGGATGAGTCACAGCTGATCGTCCAGCTGTTATTGGATGGTGGATGGAGCTTTGTAGGAATCGCGGTTTTACGTCTGCAAAAATCGGTTTTACACGGGTGGACTGTGTGGGAAAACATTATAGATTAGAAAGATTTGAAGATTTTTAGGCATTGCAGTATAAAATTGTTAATGATTATCGAGAAGAATAAATATGATATCCATGACTTTCAAATGAGGTTTGTTTAAAATTGAGTGATCGATTACTTTAAGTCGTTCCCCTTCCTCATATCGCTGATATATGTATTTAGAAATTTTGTCATACAATCGTGTAAAGAATATCCCAAGTAATATATAATTATCCTAATTATCTAAAGTTTAGATTCTAAACTTTAGAAGCATGTTAATTTGATGTATTGATTTTTAACATGGCAAATTGAAAAGTATATATTAAGGTCACTGCAAATTTTTAAATACGACACAATGAAATAATTTTAGTACTTGAATTACGCCTTTCCTTACGGATTTTTGTTAATTTGTTAATGGCCTGAATTTTTTTTTTGTAGCTTTCGTTTGAATTTAGTTACAAAATATTTTCATATTTTAAATCGCGCGCTTCCTTTTGGGACCACGGAAAATCCAGACATTGCAATGGGCAAAGGCGTTAGCATTTTATTAAATGAGCGAATTCGGTTACACTGCCGCAAAGAAATCAAAATCAACAATTAATTTTGCATTTGTCGTTTTTACCTTCCGCTCTTTCACTGCTTTCGGAGCACGGTATTCGTTTCCCCTCGATTTCCGGTCGCACGGATTGCAAGGGTCCTACGACGAATTCACTGAATCCGACGATCCGTCCCCACAAGAGCAGAGTTCCCCATGCACATGAAATCCCACAAGTGAATCGAATCGAATCGAAGTCAAGTCGAATCGGAAAGAGTCGCGTGCGTTATTTGGACTGGGTTATATAGCCGCCATATAATCGGACGACATGAGCGGAACTGAGGACTTCGAAGAGTACAAGTACTACGTCGAGAAGTTCTACGTACTGCCCCTGGAGCTTAAGGATGATATTATCTACTGCCAGCGTGCGATGCGCGATTTCCTCAAGGTTCACACGGTGAGTGGTGTCGCAATTTTGTCGTGGAATGTGGTAGAGGGCAGCGGAGGAGGGGTAATGGGTTCCATTGATTAGCGAATATTTATTATTTGATCAAATCCTTTGTCTTTCTTTCTGCTCTATTCCCCAGTTGGTCTCGGAGGTCTTCAAGGAGCAGGCAGATGCGGTGAGTTAAAAACAGGAGAGGATATCTCTCCTTCAGGCTATCTCTTTCTATGTGTCCATTGTTTTCGGCGACGGAATCCGGGGTCTGGTCTGCCCGAGCCCGAGTGAACTTTATTATTTCTATGAACATTTTGGGTCAGGTGTTCTGCTTTCCGCATTCAGAAACGTAAAGTTTTCGCTATGCATACATATGTATGTATGTATGTAAAATTTATGTACATACGTATACACATATGTTCTCTGTGAATTTCGTAGAATTCCTAGTTTATAACCGAATCCAGGAGCTAATCACGCAGGTTTGGTCCCAATACGTAGAGAACAAGCGTTTCTTAGACTTTAACTAGGGAAAATTACTAATTTGACTTAATTAAGAATCTACATTGTATTCAAAGACATACATATTTACATACAAATAAATGTACATATGTATGTAAATATGGGCAATTCTCTGATGTCGAACTCGACAAGACTTTATTTTAATTTTAAAAACTTTGAAACTTATATGTGCATATGTAGTTAGGTCTTGGTTAGCACTATAATCAGTGCTAAGTTTGATTTGGGCAATTGTTCGTTTTCAAGATAATTAAAGTCCCTTATTATTATATTCCTTCATCTGAATGAAACTTTGCATATATGTACATACATATGTATGTATGTATGTACATTTGCAGTCTTCTGACTACTCTCACTGGTATATACAAATATCGGAACGGGCCAGATCGGACGACAATATCATATAGCTGCCATAGAAATGATCGACAAATTTTTAGAAAAAAAAAATTATTACTTTGTTGTTTTTCAACGTATTTTCATCCCTTTTGGGATGTGGCCATTTTATATTATATCAGAATTTCGGTATTAATTTTATGAACATCGGACAACTATATCATATAGCTGCCATAGAAACGATCAGTAGATGCAGAGTAAATGTAAAGCTGCGAGTGTAAAACTGTGCTTGTCAAACTGCAAATATAATATTATTAGTACATATATTACTTGTTTCAGCATTTATAATTATAATGCTTATTTGTTATATATTTCAAATCTAAAATAAAATTATTTTATACGATTAAACTTATTTGTAGGATCCCGTGCAGATGCGCCGCATCTTGGACGAGTTGGAGGATGAGGTGTACGAAATCAACGCCGAGCACCAGTTCCTGATGCTTCGCCTGAACGACGACCTAGATGAATTCCACCGAAAGCTGCAGGAGAACAACATTGCCAGTGTTCCGGCAGTGCTCAATGAGTTTGTTTCAAACCAAATAGTGCCCTTGATTGCCGATGCTAGCTATCAGATCAGTCCCCACTCGGTTGTGAGTCGCGCCAATGAAGAGATGCTCATCCGAAAACATTTCCTGCTCAGTCAGGACGACGAGGCCGGTGTGCCGCCCCTGAAGCTGAGCGAACTGGATGAAAATATCCCTCTGATGTTAGCGCCTCCCGTTTTGGGCCTGGGACAGCAAATAGCAGCGGCTCGTGGCCCGAAGACGCATTGGGCTAAAATGAACGAGGTGGTTCCTCCGCACCAGTCCCAATCGCAGGCGGAACTGACGCACCATTCACAGCGTATTAGCAAGAGCGACGCCATCGAATCGTCGTTATCTGCCAAGAGAAAGAACATCTCGTGTAGCTCACCGCCGCCATTAGCTCCCATAACCCCAACGGTGATGGCGTCGCAAATTCCACCATTCGACGCCGTGGCCCAGAGGCCCACTAACCTCCATTATGCCTTAAAAAGAGCCCGAAAAACCAAGCAACAGCCCCGCTCATTCTGTGACGATGAGGTAATGGAGCTAACTAGTCTAGAATTTAGTCGTTTGAATAAAATCTACAAGGACATCGGGAATCCGTCGTCTCCTCCTCTGTCGCCTGCTGCCTCGAAGATTACAAAAAGTAATGCTGCTGCTGCTTCATCGCAGGTACAATCGAATGCCTTAACCAAGAAATCGACGCCACACATGACCGTACAGATGCCGGCGAAGAACTACAAGGCCAGGAACATCGGCAGAAAATCCTCGCCCAATCCGCAATCGAATTCCCAGCTCCAGCCGGCGGGCTCAACATCTGGCAGCTCTGACGATTCGAGCGCCGAACTGCAGCAGGAGCAGAAAAGGCTGTTTGCATCCGCCGCCCAGTGGCGCGATGAGCCGCGGGAGACCCGCATCCTTCCGTCGGAGTACGGTCAGGAGTCTTTCCTTGGACTTTTTGGTCTCTACACACCGGAGGTGGTCAAGAAACTCAATCAGAGACACTCCAAGCGCAAGCGTCGGACAGTTCAGAATGCCAGCGGTGTCGATTTTCACTATGGCCAGCAGTTGAGTGCCATGGAGACACTGGTTCTAGGTGTCCGTGGCCACAAAAAGTGCAAGGATAAGCCGGAATTCCTGCTCTCGCCGAAGGAGAAGCGCCTGCAGGCCAAAAGAGCGTACAATCGCAAGAGATCGGGTTCAACTGGAATCGGAGATGCCCCGTCCGTTGGCGACATATCGTGCCAGCATGGCGAGTCCAGCTCCTCAAAGTGCCGAAAGTGCCGCGAATGCAAGGAATGCAAGCACCGAGTGGGTGAGTCGTTATGATCACTTTTAATTGAAACCCTAACTTTTGTGAGGACTTCAATCTTTGTAAGATCACAGCTAAAGATCAGGCTAAACTAGCTGGTAATGGCCCAAGGGAACGTCGTTTAAATTAGAAATTTTATTCTTCAGTGAAACGTTACGTATTCAGGGAAATAAGCAATGACAACTAGCAGACTGGCAGGCCGGCAAAGCCCTTGTAATAAGATGAGAAACGGTTTTAGGTTCCCTATAAATTTTATTCGAAAGCCAAATAGACAGAGACGGTGCTCTGGAGTCAACCGTTCTCCTATACGTACACAGCAATAGGTGTTCACACGATTTCTCAAACATTCTAGACCTGTGCGGTGTACGCACTTACCCAGCAGGAAAAAGGTTCGTTTATGATATTGAAAACGATAGTTTGCGGGTTTCAAGCGGACAAAACGTCCGATTCAGGCTCATAAACGATAATAAAGTTAATCACCTGTCATGGGTTTTGTGGCTGAAAATGCTATAATTTTCGGAATCCGAATAAGATTTCAATTGCGGACCTTTTACGACATCATTAGCGGGTATTATCCTGACAATTAGCAATACTCGGCCGCTATTCGTCCGTTTGCGCGTCTATTTTTGAGGATTTTATATATTTTAGCAGACATTTTTCGGATCCATCCGCACCAAGGAGCGATAGAGAGAGAGAGGGAAGAAAAAATTCTTCAATATGGAAATCTAAATGTACGGTCATTATTCACCTTATAATAAGATCTTTGTGTCAGAAGCATTATTTTAGAAATATCGTTCAGAAACCTCCTTGCAATGTTATTTAATCGAAATTGTTCAATTTGTATCTTTCCAGAGAGGGAGCCGGTGGTGTTCTGTCAGACTTGCTCGGGATTTTACCACATAGAATGCCATGAGCCTCCCAAAAGTCGCAACCAGATCCAAGCCCAGAGCAATCGCTGTCCGCCGTGTTTGCGGGAGCAAGCTGAAAAGTTGCGGGAAGGAAAGTGAGCAGGCTCAGGATCCCTATGTATTTAGCTAGTATTCCTATCATACGTGAGTTAAGAAGTCATATGTTGTTAGATGAATGCGTCATCTATCCAATAATGGGCAGGAGGCAAGGGCATTTGTGAAAAGCCGGCCTTCGCTTTGTTTCGTTTCGTTTAATTTTTTTTTAAGAGCAAGAGCAAATGAATACCTTTTGTTCTTCTATATTTTATATCTTTTTATTAAAACCTCTTATTTAAGTATGTCAATGAAAGTGCATACGGAAAAGTGATTTAATAAATATATACGTACATCATATTTTCTTTCTAGAGGAACTTTTTCTGGGTTTGCTGGTAACCTTTCGACCTATATACGGATCTGATTTGCATACATATGCTTGTATGTAATTGCGATTATCGCATTACAGCAGTGGAAAAATAAAAATCAATGTTTAATGATTGAAATATTAATACCCGAAGAAGCACATTAATCGAAATTCTGTGTGAAATAATAAAAATTGGTTTAATATATAAAAATCTAAATTGCAGCAATCATTGATTAGCATCAGCATCAAAATTGTAGCCGATTGGTATATTTCGTACTTTTTTTTTGCTGCTTTTCCAAGTGGATGATTTTTTTGTTTAAAGAAAACATTGATAATCATTATTTACGGTTCTGCATTAAATTAATAGAGTGAATCCAATAGTAGTTCTTAAAAAACAAAGTCTTAAAGTTACATTTGAATTACCTTTGTTCCTGAATTATGCAGGAGATGCAATATTAAATATAATATTAATATTAAAAAACTTTTCAGTTGCAATGCCTTCGTTTGTTATAATAGTTTTGTAGAATAATACAAAATTAAGTGTAGTTTTTTGTATGTCGAGTAAACCAAAGCATAGCTTTCTCAAGTATTTATTTTGATTTAATTGCTCATATTTACACAACGTTATTGCTTAAATTATGGGATGAATACACAAGAATTGCTGAAAAACGAGACAACTCTTAGTATTGGAGGGTGAATATTGCATTTCGTTTTTATGAGTATTAAAAAAATGTATATACATCGCAGGCGAGGATTATTGCACTATTCTAGTCGCGAATCCGCATCTGAACAAGCGGCAACGCCACAGCTAGTAGGGGCAGCAGGGTGAGGGAGGGGAGTCTACTCGCCCCATTGCACAAGTCGCCCTGGCAAAAGCACATATAGACCTTCTTGTAATTGTATATGGTGTCTGCACAGCGGTCCATGTTGTCATCCGGACCACGCTGAACGCACATCCGCTGGATGGCCAGGTCGTAGTCGTCAATGGCGTAGGTGCCTCCGCCCTCGATCACCTTGCCGCACCATCCGCTGGCGCAGGGAATCGCCGACAGTCCTGGTTCGTTCTCCACATCCGTTGCATTGAAGGTGAAGGGATCCTTGCAGCTGCCCAACTCCCCGCGGGATCGGCATTGGTAACAACGGCGCAGAAGTCCTAAAACAATAATAATAAAAGACAAGTTAACAAATCTATTAAACATAGGAAAAGCGTAAAACTTGCTTGCAAATAAACTTAAAACATACTGTAAGTACGTAGTTAGCCAAGTGATACTTTTCAGATAAATATCAGAATTTCTTATAAACAAAAACCAGAACTGGAATAAAATTTGTTACATATAAAGTTATTTCATCTATTAAAGTTCGTTATTTACGTTACGCAAATATATAAAAACTAGTTTGTCTGACATGGTAGTAAAGTAAAAAAATAACAAGCAGAAAGGAAATAAAGGCAATTCATTTGCATACATGTAAGTATTGTATTATATATATATTTATACCCTTTCAGGGTATTACAATTTTAGTCAGAAGTTTGCAACGCCAACAGCCATGTCCATCTGTCCGTAGTCTCTCAGTTTTAAAGCTATCTGAACGAAACTTTGCATATAATCTTCTATCTACTCTCTCTGCTATATAAGTCGGATCGGACCGGATCATACATATATGTAGTGAAATAGAAACGATCGAAAATGAAAATTTGTTGCTGTTTTCCAACATATTTTCAGCTTTTTTGAGATATGGTAAATATATATGTTTTCCGAATTTCAGCTTTTTATGAAAATCGGACGACTATATCATTTAGCTGCCATATGAACGATCGGGAAATTAATAAAAAAGAAGAGAGGAAGCTAACTACTCTTGGAGTTTGCGGTTGGATTATTGGGAATCGATCCATTCTGGTCAAACTAATAGATAAATATACATATATAAAAGTTACATAGCATATATTAATTTGGTTTTGATAAAATTTAAAAAAAAAGTTTAATCGTATAATATAACTCTATTTCAGATTTAAAATAATACAAAAAAAAACGTAAATCTCAGAGTAGCTAAAAATACGTTGAAAAACACCGAAACCAGTTAGTTAAAACATATTTTTTGGTTTAATTTTATCAGAACCAAATTATTTTATGCTACGTATAAATATACAACTTTCAATTAATTTCTTAATGATCCAATTGTAAACATCAAGGGTATACAAATTATATTTTCTTGTTTTTTATGGAAAAGGTCGGTAAATGTTTAACTGTTAGATTTTAATTACAATAAAGATCTCTTTAAATTAAAAGTGGAAAAGTTTCCTTTCCTTTGATGACGTACAAATAAGAAAAATGTACCGTTTTTTTAAACCCCAAATAGTGGTCAAATTCGCAATAATGGCAATAATCGCAGCATTTTAGTTAACTTTTCCCGATTTCCGATTTTAACAGGTGAAAATGAAAATAGAACACACACAAGTGCAGCGCGCACACACACATGCAGCTGAAACAAAAGACATCAACGGGAAAACGAACTCGTTGGCACTTGCATTCAAAATAACTTACCATCGATTTGTACCAATCCAGTGAGAAATATCACAGCCAGGCAAAAGCTAGTAAACTGCATGTCCGAAAATATGAGTAACAAAATGGGGGTATTATGAGCAATATTACTAAAATATATAAAAGTTAAAACCAAGGGCAGTGTGACCGCAGGTTGACCATTTAAATATACCAGCGGGCTCACGCAAATCTATCAATAAATACAGTGCTGCCAGATGCAAATTTAAATTTCTACTTAAAAAATCTCAAAAAACTGTATTTTCCTGATAAAACACGGTATCGAGAGGGTAAAACAGCCTTTCAGATCCGTGAGAGAAAGCGAGAGGCAAATAGTTTCAAACGGCTGTTCGTGAGCGCAGATTTAAAGGCCAGTATCGAGACTCGAAATTAAAATATTAGAAAATTGCATGGCGTTAGGAGATTATACGAGGGCAAACTTTTAGTATTTTCAGAGCAGGGTTCGAGAAAGAATAAAAAACTAAATAAAAAAGAATCTCGCAGTTTCTTTACATATTTAAAATTATGAAACTGCAATGAAGTATAATGTGCGGAAAAGTTTAAGTTGGACATTCAGAGAGCAGAAAATGTTAATTTAATTAAATTGCTAGACGCTAATACAAAGTTTTTGAAATTGGGCAATCACATTTTTGTATTTGCAAGGAAGAGGAAGTGTCCTGTGAATAAATTAGGAAGGCACAAGGATAATATGGCTCAATTATCGTTGTGAATGACCAAATTTTCACTGTCAAGAAGAAGAAATCTGAGTTGCACCGAAAAACTATCGCTAAAATAAGCGCGTCAAATTTAAATGCACAACGGATGCGGTACAAAATGAGAAATTGCGGAACATCAAATCCTAATGGCTCATTCGTTCAACGTAATGTTAGCTCTGTGGGAATACCGTATTAGAGAACTCGTTAGTCACACTGGCTTTTCAGGTATTCAGTCGATATTTTCAGCAGCCTTGGAGTCGCTAAATAACAGAAAATATCGTATAAGCTGTTTCCAGTTGCTGATATAATCAGTCATTAAGTCGCCAAGGGAATTCCTACTGTTTGTAACGAAACTAAAAATTATTAAAAAGTTCCCTTCTCTTGGGCTGCACTGCAATCGTGCCCATCTCTAGCTCGCATGCAGCCCTGCGCCCTGCAGTATTTTTTGGCCAGCCACTGCAGTGTTACCACACTGGCGGTACGAATCGCGTGTGTACACACTGTGCCTGATTCGTCGTACAAAATAACTCATTTCATAGCGAAAAACTTATTATTCGTGTGCCTCAACAACGTCTGTACATGTTTTTGTTATTTTTTTTTTGCTGAGATTGAAAACATTAGCGAAGAGACGTGCGTGGAAAACGTTGGGCCGCGAGTTTTCACCGGAGAGCGACGAGTGTGAAAAACTGCGTACGTACAAATGGAAAAAAGTGGGCACCAAGAAGGCAACAAAATGTGATGGAAGAATAGAGAAAGAGAGGGAATATTCCGCAGCTGTGCGTCGTAACTGAAACAACAAAAAGCGGGCCAAGGAGCGGTAGCGGGATTGCAGTGCAGAGTGCATGCGCTATAAACAAATAAAATCATTTAAATAGACATATAATCATTCGCGACGCTGGCAGCGAAGCCGGCAGCGCAGTCGACACCTTGCAACCGTCACCGTCTGTCTCGCTTCTTCGCGAGTGCTTTTGTTTTTGTTTGTTTGCTAACTTTTTCATTTCGCCATCTCCCCTTCCTCTCACTCTCTCTCATCAGCCTCCCACATCCTCACTTGGAATTGGACCAGGAAGCGAGCGTTCCAATAGGAGCAGTCCGACGCAGCTATAGCAACAACAACACCATGGCTCTGGACAGTGGGACGCAGACAAATGCGCTGACCTCATCGTTTACCAATAAGAAGAAGGATGTCGCCACGGAAAAGGAAAATCTATGGTAAGTCTACCTCGGCAAAGAAATAAAACAAAAATGCACCAAAGTAATAAACAAAAACTAAAACTTTCTTTAGCTGACGTTTGCACAAATTAATGTGAAAACATTATAAATTCGAAATGTTACTTTTGCAATGCGAAGAAGAGTATAGTTTTAGTGTAGGTTTCCAATGCAATCTTTTGTTTAGATTAAATCTGGAAAAAATATGTATGGCCAAACTGATATCTACTGACCTAAAATAAGTTTTAAATTATTTGCAATGTTTTTTTTTATGGATTTACATAGTTCTAATTTATTTCTTTACATTATCTTTTTTGAAATAAAACTACTATGTAGTAGTTCGAGGTTTCGAAGTTTTCTATTTTTAATTTATATTCTATATTATTCTTATTTTTTTGTGCTACTAAATTTTTTTTTATTTATTTATTTTTGGATACCAAATTATTTGTAATTGTGGTTTGCATTTTTAACAGCCGGCACCGCCCACTTGCACCTTTCATGTTGTCACACAGTGCCCCTAAAAACAGCTGATTTGATGTATATTTTCCTTGTCTCTAACCTCAAATGTTGGTAAAGTTTCTCCTTTGCTGTTTGTTTTGTTAGATTTATAATTAAACAAAATAGATAAATAAGTAACATTACAAAAAAACAAGAACAACTGATAAAGAAAGGTAGAGAGAACAATTCAGAGAGAGAGAGAGAGAAACAGGGAGAGAGCCCAAAAAGAGAAACAACATGCGAGAATGATTCACTACTTTGCTAAAAAAAAAAAACGAGGGCAGCGGCAGCGCTGTCTACAGCGATAAACTTTTTTCGCATTATTTTTTTTATTTTCGTTGTTGCACACGCACACAAACACGCACACACACACACACACACTCATTCTCATCTATGAATAAAGCCCAGCTTAATGGGGTGCCCATCAATAATACTACGTCCAATTGGAATTATATCGCCCAATCTGGCAAACTTGGCTCTAAGACGTGGTTGTGTGTGTCTGTTGGTTTCCAACTGGGGTCTCACTGTGCGTTTGTGAGCGATGTTGTCATCACTTGAAAATGTCGTTTGGCTTAAATTACACTGGTTAACAGAATTAGGGACATCTGGCAGACAGCAGCTGTTTGCTCTATGAAGCCCGATCGCTATCGCAATTGCGTCAGCTGTTTTTTTATTATTATTTTTATAAAAACTAATATCTTAAATAAAAATGGAAATACGTGGTATATAAAGTTATGGAATATTACTTCAAAAGGGCCAATTCAAATCCAGGAGGCAGAATACTTAATGTCCAAGCTCTTATTTTCAAGTAACTGCTCTATTGCGTATTTATAATGGCGTCTATAAAGCATTGATAATTGTGTTTATGTTTTAATCGACATTCTATACCTAGACTTCGAGCTTTGATATCGTTTATTTCAAAACTCAGCTTTTTCGGCTCATTTATATACACCGACCTTCCTTCTATGAAGAAGTTTTTGCTTGCAGCTTAGTGTTGTGGAGCGACAAAAATGTTTGCACATTTCCTCTTTGGAAACTACCGATGTCATTGTTTTGGCAGATAGTGGCATATCCTTTATAAGGTATTAATTTCCATGAAGCCTTACTCCCCATTGACACCGAGTTCTGTTTCTGTACACATTTTTTATGAACCATGTCTATTTCTATTTAGATTATTTTTTCGCTAGAATTTTTGAATGCAAAAGATTTCCATTAAGTAAGGCATAGGATCGAGTATTTTAAAGCGTTTCTATTGGTTTAGTTTTTTGTTCAAGATAATTACAAAATTATTTACGCAAACACATTGAAAAACTGCAGACTATCGAACAAATTTTGACTACATTTCTTCGATGAATACATCGTTATCGTCTTCGTTATCGGTTTGTGGTACCGAGGGTTGCGATTGCTGCTGTCTATCGAAGTTATTTTGGATGCGTTCCAGCAGATCAGTGGCCACCAGTGCAAAATCTTCCCACAAGGCATCGTGGGCTTCAGTATCCGTTTCAGCGTGCTTTTCCTCCTCTTCGTAGCGATTATCGCCAGGATCGTCTTCGTCTCCGGCTGGTATTCGTTCTTCGTCGAGGTAATCGGCCAGAAGATCGCTCACTTCGTCGAGAATATTGCCATTTTGGCAGAGTTTGGCGGCACACTGCCCATCGATGAGAAGATTCCATAGCGCTTGACAAACTATGTTGGCCAGAAACCAATCCTCCTGCTCCAGAGACCCACGCAGTAATAGGGACAAAAGTTCCGCTCCTCGCAGTTGGAGAAATGGACGTCGTTGCTCGCCATCGCCTAGGAGATTCACAAGAACACCAATGGCACAGGTTCGGAGCTCGTAGTCCTGACCAGCTGCCTGCTTTGTTAACTGCTGCACTATTAGGGGCAATCCTCCAGAGCTACAAAAGCATAGCCTAGCTCTTTCATTCCTCGTTAGATTTCCCAGCACTCTGGCCAACTCCACTTTCGTCGCTGTAGCCTGGCACGAGGCCAGCACCTTCGCCAGCGAAGCAGATAGCTCATCAATTAAACTCTGGAGGGATCCCTTTGCCAAAGGCTGAATGGCCGCCTGCTTGTCTTGATAAAAGCATAGGTTGTGAAGGGCTCCCAAGGTGGCGTGCAAAAGCTCGTGTTGCTCCGATGACTAAAAGAAATCATTTTAAAATTGTAACTGCATTTCTGCCTTGGAATATTTGGTCCACAAGCTTACTTTTTTCTTTTCCAACTCGCTACTGGTTGTGCTCAGAAGCTGAAGAAGTACGGAACCCAAGGATCGGACAATACCCAGGCCTGCTCCCACTTCTGGATTCACACTCATATTGGCCACCACTCGTATTAGCTTGATTTGAGCATCCAAGAGGCCCACACTAGTCGGCGAACGATCGTTTAGCTGTTCCAAGACATTCAAAAGATACTCCATGGCCACATCGTTCTGGAAATACTGCAGATAACATCAATAAATGGTTTCTATATCTACGAAAAAACAGTAATTGTATGACAATTTCGCAAGGAAAACTCACCTGAATGCGAGCATTCTCGTGCTTGGCCAGAATATTGCCCAGCATGTATCCCAACCGACTCAGGACGGCCAGAAAGCGTTCACTGCATTGGCCACCAGCACAGGAGGGACCCAGGAGCAAGCCAATGCGGGCAGCGTAATTGTGCAGCGTTTCACAGCACTCGGAGTCTTCGGAAAGCACGCTAAAAGGATTAAAGATTGCAACAACGAAACTAAATAGAAATCAAAACCCACCTCAGAGTGCGAACTACGTTCGCCTGGACCTCCAGCTCGCCCATCGACACCTCAGCTGCCCGAATGAGATGCGGACATGCCAGCTGCAATTGGAGCTGCAAGCGCTGCTGCTGCTGGGAGACATCCGCCAGAGCCCTCATCGCTGCCGACAGCTGGTAAAGAGTGTGCAGCGGTGGCCCCTGCAGGCGCGTTGTGGCCCCTGCCTCGTTCAGCATCTGCAGATGCAGAATCATCAGCTCTACGGCTCCGTGACGAGCTAGTCGGGAGACCAGCGTCTGCTGACCCGTCAACTTTTGCGGACACAGTGGAGCAGATATGGCGGCAAGAGCTGGCGATGTTACTGCCTCAGAAAGTGTATTACTCGCCCCCGAACTCTCCAGACCAATCCAATTGCGGTTTAGTGCATCGTCCCGGTCTTGGGCACTGCTGGCGGTCAGAAAACGTATGCAGCCGTAGGCATAGATGCACGCTTCTGGGTCATCCAAGGGCGAGGCGTGTCCCAAGCCATCGATCAGCAGTTCCAGCACATCGTGTTCATGGAACAGGGCGTCATGCTGTTCGTGTCTGGCCACCTTGAAGATCAGTTTGCAGGCTCCAGTCAGATTACTGCCAGTAACACGAAGCTGCAATGGGATCCATACTGATAAACGTTTTGTCATCAAGAAATAGATAAAGCGAAGCTCACCGATAAAACCACACGGGCCACCGCCAAGAGAACACGCGGTGAACTGCATTCCACTAGTCCATAAAGTCCTCCAAGAATAAAGCCACGCTTAAAGCTGCGCTCCTGTTTTCTCACACGAGTGTAGAGTTCTTGGAGGATCTGCAATTGATTTATTCATTTGAAGGCGTGCTTTACTTATTTACATTGCGAAATATCCACAAATTCTGGAAGTCCATTCCTACTTACGGCGTTTACGTGCTGCACTGTCTCGTCGCTGCAGTCCTTAAGACCTCTGTGCTGCTTCAGGAGCTCGATTAGGGTCTCTGTGCTGGACTGGCACAGCAGGGCGCCATTCCTAGTGGGCATGGGCGTGGCATGGCCGGAGCCGGATAGGGCCGGCAGTTGGCGCGGCGTGCTGGGCTTCTCGTTCTGTAGATATCGCATACTGAAATGAGAACAGAAAAGGAGTCACAAGTAGCAGATTGTCTCTATCGAGTGTGGAACCTACGAGAAGGCGCTAGGTGGCCGTCCTGCCAAGGCGACTTTGCCGTACAAAACCCGACCGGACTCGCGTGGCGTAATGGGTCGCCGGGTACTGACCAGGCGAGCACCGCCGGTGGCCATCAGTGGCATCGCACCCGAAGCTTCTCCCAGAAACATTTTGGCCTCGCTTATCAGCTCCGCCGACGTTTTGCGCCTTCCCATGAGGCCACTGCCAGAAACCAGGCCCAGTTTATTCAGGTTCTGTTCACTGGCATATGGATGGGGATGACGGACGTTATGATGGGGTCTATCCAGCTGTTTGTCCGGTCTCTCTGTTTTCGTCTCCGTTTCCGGCTGTTTCGCCTTCTCCGGGATCTCCTTGGGGCGCGTTTCGCTGCGCGAGCGACGTTTCAGCAGCAAACTCATCCTGGGATCAGAAAGTTCGCTATTGCTAGTGTTAAAACAAAGGCAAGGAATCCGCCAGCTCCGTCAATCTGCTTCGATTGGGAATAATACAGAAATATGAATTGCGATTAAGTCGTGTGACCAGCTGAACCAACACGCCCAACAGATCCAAAAGCACTCCACGAAAGTGTTAGAGTGTTGGCCTGGAAAATGTAGTTTTCGTTTGGCTTTTTCGCGTGCACCATGCCAACGAGGGGGAACCACTCTGCCTCCATTCACTGCTGGCCACCACCTGTCAAGAGAGCCACAAGGAGAGGCACGAGTCGGTGGCTAGCAGTTAAACACCCACCACTAAATGGAGAACACTAAAATGTACGTTTACCACTGAGACGCGCACAGTGGGGCGAGGTTGATTTTTCCAGGAAATGGGTCAGCGTGCTTGGCTTGTGAATAACAGGATGGGATGTGGATTTATAGAAAATAGAACGAAATTAAATTGGCTCTCAGCACAAATTCGTTGCTACTGATGGGAGCTTCATTTTTTCCATATAAAGGTGACACAAGACAATAAACATTTTAAAAGTATTAAACTAACTTCGGGAAGCTGCAGTTTACATTTTGATCCAACTGTTTTCAGACTATAAATCACAAATTGGCTAATCATGAAACAATTATACAAGGTAGTCCTGTCGGGAAATCGTTCGGGCTTATTTTGACAGCTTGTGCTTGTTCGTTAACACACGTTTTATTACCATTTCACACACTGACAGACTTTACCCGTCTCACTTAAATGTTGATAGGCTGAACTGGGGCTTATTTTTCCAACAGGACTATCTTATATAATTGTATCATTATACTAATAGTTAAATCGCTTCTATGGCAGCTATATGCCATAAAGTTCTCCGATTTGTTAACAGAAAAAAAACATGTTATGTATATGTATGTGTTTTTTTGAAAAATAAGCCGATTTCCCAAATATTTTCGAATTATATTTCTGATCTTTGCAATGGCAGCTTTGTGATTTAGTCGTACAATTTTGATACAATTTTAAATTAGTTTATACATGATCTATTTTTGCCACCAGAACAGCTGACTGAAAATAAAAATATTTCAAAATGTTTATTTGCGGCCTCAAATGCTGTATCCTTGGATGTTATGAATTAAATTAATGCTCGATTAGAAAAATCTGCAAATGTTATCAAATTCATTGGAAACTGGGACAGGCCTGTATCTGAAAAGTTTTCTTCAGATATCTGCAAAACTAAGGGTATAGTTTGCACATTAATGCGCGGGCGAATAAAGCCCTTCAAGAGTTTAAAAGGGCTGGTTGATGCAAATGACTAGGAGAAAACTTCAAAGTATTCGCAAATGAGAAGTGACACTCCCGACGATACGATAACAAACAATTTCCACATAACTGTGCACCACGGTGCCCTAGTCATAGGCAAATGAGAAGAACTGTGCACCACTGTGCCCTAGTCATAGGCAAATGAGAAGGCACCGCTTCCAATAAAGGAACCGAGCAAAACAAAACAATCGAAGCGAGCTGAAAAAGTGCTCGGCAATCGATATTCATTCCCACAGTCGCTGGGAAAACGCAGGAAAATGGGAGTAACGTTTCGTTGAGAGATGGGCTGGGACTCAGGACCTGGGGTCAATTTGCATGTCCCGCCAGTCCGACTGTCCGGCTGTCCATCACGATGGTATTAGCTGAAATATTTCACGTCAATTGAAAATTATTTAATTGGTCTAATTGAATTGCAGACAGAGCTGCGACGTTCGAAAATCGCATGCAAAACCATGTCCAATATTGACGTAGTTCCAAAACACTAAATTAAGCACGAATCGTGGATAAAGTGGGAGTGAAAATATGAGAGGCGGTCCTTTACACATCCATATAGTATTTGGTGCAGGGAAGTAAAGCGGACCGTGAGTTCGGTTTTAGGGGTACGGAAATTAACTTGATGGCGAAATGTTGCGAAAAGGGAAATAATGAATGACGGATCTGACCTCATTCCACTTGCGTGGGTGGTTACGCGGAAGGGCGGAAACTGAAATGTGTAATGCGAAATTCGTAATCCGTGAGTTGCACAGTTTTTTTTACCCAAATCCTGCGAATCTAGGATCATGGAAGACGATTTATCAACTAAACTAACTGATCTTAAGCTGTTGAGTTGCTGATATTTAATTTTAATTATGAAATCAGCATTATTCTGAAACCTAGGGTGGGCTGGACCACAACTACAATTTCTTTGCTGAATAAGGTATAAATAAGCTATAAATATATTTTCGATCAGCATCAACAGCCTAGTAGATCTAGCACCCTGCCGTTTCTATGCAAACTATTCTCCCAGTTTTCGAGATATCTGAATAATAGGGTAAATGGGACAGGCCAGATCGGACGACTATATCTACATATATATCGGGAAATAAAGTAAACTTTTGTGACATCGAATTTTCGGTGTACATTTTATAAAATCTGACTATCATATTGCTGTGACAGTAACGATCGGTAGGTTTATATAAGAAACTGTGTAAATTACTAAAATTGTGTTACATAGAAATGTTTTACATCTCTCCGATAGGTTTCTTTTTCGAAATTGTTCGACGTTCAAGGACTGCGAATTTTAGGGTAAACCAAATTCGGGGTTGGCTTCCTTTATTGTTGCATTTACTAATAATGTAGATGTTAAATAAATTTGTATTTTTATTTTATAATATGGCAATTCCCCTAAGACTGAATAATGTTTTCATTTCATTCACAACAAGAAAGGAAGCTAACTTGGGCGCGCCGAAGTTTGTATACCCTTGCAGATATTATTTCATTAAATTTTACCTATACCTGTACTATGTACAGTTTGACAGTTACAGTTTTGCATTCCCAGCTTTACATTTTCTCTACATCTACCGATCGTTTATATGGCAGCTATATGATATAGTTGTCTGATTTTTATGAAATTTATACCAAAATTCTAGAATAATAAATTCTAGAATAAAATAATAAAATAAGCTTACATCCCGGAGTAGATGAAAAAACGTTGAAAAACAAAGATGTTACAGTTTTTTTCCTATTAATTTCCCGATCGTTCCTATGGCAGCTATAAGATATAGTCGTCCAATTTTCATGAAATTTTTACCGAAAAATTTTTTATTTTAAAATTTTATTTAAAAAAATATGGCATACTTGAAATTTTCATATTTCCAGCTATGTAGTAGTAGTAACTTTTTACCGATAACTCTTATTTGCGATCCCTGGAAAATAGAGCCCCGTTATAACTACAATTAGATTATATTATATCCTCCGAATAATATTGATATTTACTTACTTTTCCTTTTATTGGTTTGCAGGTCAGCGATACTGAACGAAGTACAAACGCAGGGCAGCACAAAACTTCCATCAAACAAATCTGTACTAGTATTAGGCGACAATGCCACCGGAAAGACGACACTCATTGCCAAGCTGCAGGGCGTCGAGGATCCGAAGAAGGGCTCTGGCCTGGAGTATGCCTACATCGATGTCAAGGACGAGTACAGAGACGGTGAGTGAAGCTCGTATAGTGGACGTATGGATTTTGCTGACTCCTTGCCATCAATGTTCCCCGTACAGACATGACGCGTTTGGGCGTTTGGGTCCTGGACGGCGATCCAGGACACACAAACCTGCTGCACTTTGCGCTCAATGAAACGAACTATGCACACACACTTGTCATCCTCACCGTCTCGATGACGCAGCCGTGGGGCTGGCTGGAGCAGCTTAACCATTGGATCAAAGTTCTCGGGCAGCACATTGACGGCCTGCAGCTGGACGCCAAAGAGAAGGAGGCGGCCCGCCAGCGCCTGGCCACCACGTGGCAGAGCTACTGCGAGGTGGGCGACGATCTCGATCCGGGATCGCCGGTTAAGCGGACGATGCGCAACAACTCGATCGATGAAGACGACCTGCTGCCGCTGACGGAGGACGCACTAATTACAAACCTGGGCCTCGACATTGTCGTGGTGGTCACAAAGGTCAGTGCTGCTGGGGGGAACCTATGGCCTCGAACCATGTCCTCATTTCGTCCCCTTTCAGACGGACTACATGACGACGCTGGAGAAGGAGTACGAGTATCGCGACGAGCACTTCGACTTTATCCAGCAGTGGATACGCAACTTCTGCCTGCGGCACGGTACCTCGCTCTTCTACACGAGCGTCAAAGAAGACAAAAACTGTGATCTCCTCTACAAATATCTGACGCATCGAATTTACGGTCTGCCATTCCGTACGCCAGCGCTAGTCGTTGAAAAGGATGCGGTACTCATGTGGGTATCTTCCCCCTCTCAGTCCTTGCGACCAAATATCCATTTACTTAATAATTTATGCATTTTAGTCCGGCTGGCTGGGATAGCCTGAAGAAGATTAGTATTCTGTATGAAAATATGCACGGAGTCAAGGCCGAGAATCCCTACACAGACATAATCAAGGCTCCGCCCACCCGAAAGGTTAGTACCGAGCAAATGTAGCAACTCTCCCTCACATTCACTCTCACACATTCCCTCATACCCTCAGGCGGTTTCCAATCGCGAGGCAGAGGTGCAGACAGAGGACGAACAGGCCTTCTTGGCCCGCCAGCAGGAGATCCTCAAGCAGGGTGATCAGGTGCGCGGCGAGTCGCCGCTGCGGTCGCAAGGCGGCGGCGTTGGCAGCAACAAGAGCGGACCCAGAACACCCGGCAGCGCCACCGGACAGAGCTCGCCCAAAAAGGTGCGTACTGGGGTGTTTTCACCTCTTGAATGACTGTCTGTTTATTATTTGACTTGCTCCCCTGCAGATCGATCCCAAACTGACGCCAGCCACTCCCGGCGGCGAGGGAGTTCTGGCCAACTTTTTCAACTCGCTGCTGCACAAAAAGTCCGGCGGCCCTGGAGGCGCTGGTTCGGGGGGTCCTGGCAGTCCTGCCGGGGCTGGGCGTGCGGCCAACGGCACCGACGCCATGATGACGCCCGAAAAGCTGGCCGTGCGCACGGATGCGGCCGCCGAGCTGGATCGACTGTCGCGCAGCGTAAAGAAAGAGATCGATCTGTCGCAGAGCGAGTGTTGAGCAGCACAGGTTCTGCTGCACAACACCACCACCACCACCACCAGCATCAGAACCAAAACATAAGAAAAACAACATAGAAATGATGCAAGCATAGAGTGAAAGGCAGAGACTCGCTGAAGACAGTCTTAAGTGCAGCCGCTCCTAGATCATCCAATGGTCTGCTAGTTGTTGCGGGGTTTCGATCACAGTTTTCCGGGAAAAGTAGTATTCAAAACAATTAAGCTATATAGAAAGAACACTCAAGTTGCTTAAGTGAATGTTTTATGAGTTAAATTAAAATTATAAATGCTAATAAATGAGCTGACAAGGTGTTCTCATTTCAAAAAGAGCTGAACGCCAACCAAACCTGTGTAAGCAAGCCTTCTTCAGCTTTAACTTTGTCATTTGCCTAAGAAGGGCTTGCAAACAATTTGAGTGTCGTCGAAATCAAGTCAAAAAATGAACAATTTTGAATATTGAATGCATTTCCCAGCTAAAAAGGAAACAAATTCCGCTCAGATAACATTTAAACCTTTCTGGAACCCATGTGATGAGTTCCATGACCAACGTCGCGTTATTCCTTATTCGAGCCTCCTGCGGCATACTCAAAATAACACACCCTATGTGGGAAATCTAGCTGAAACTAAAATAAGGCAAAACAAACACTAGGAATGGCAGAAACTGAACGATAAAAAAGAGACGAGTGGAGATAGCAAAAAGGTTTAAAATTTGTAAGAACGATACATTTTCAAAGAACCGCTCTGGCTAAAAAATCATGTGAAAACGCATGCAAATTATGACGAGTTCTAGGGTCCACACAAACATTTGTATCATAACAATTTCTTTGTTAAGGCGCTGCAATCTGTAATATTAACAAAAAAAACAAAAAATAACGAGAGATTCTAAACAGTCCAAGATTCCTGCGACGAGGATAGTACTCACACACAGACACGATAGCTTGTATATGTAATTTTAATAATATTAATTAAGTATACATTCACCCAGAAGAAGGCAATGCCAAAGACGATAATAACAAAATGCCTAACAAGCATAAATTTGAATTGCTGCTCTCGCTGCTCTCTCGCTGGCACAAATCAAAGAGTGTAGGTGAACAGATCTAGAACGCCTAAAGACAACTCTAGAGATGGCACGTGAAATTCGAGTGGCGTTACTTATTTTGTTATTATATGGTCTTTGGCAATACTACACTGGCCTTATGTTTGCATATTCTGTTGTGTTCAGTTGTTAGCGAAAAGTATATATTAATATTTATGCAATGCGAATTCGAGACGAGATGACGATCCCTTGTCGCGTGTACATTATTTTTCTTGCTTCTCAGGCAGCTTGCTTTCTGTTCGTTTTATCCCTGTGTAACTAATTTTTAACCGCAATTCCTTCACTTTTATTTGCATCCTCTTCCAATTACCATCAGGGAAATGTACCTACTGTAGTTTTCCATTTTCAAGCTGGCTTTTATTTAAGGCATTTTATTAAACGTTTCAACGAGCGTCGCGAGAAGTTGGCGAGTTGGCCAAGAAACGAATCCTACTCGGCTCTTTTTATATGATTTTACGGTTAAATCCCCTTTGCCATATTATGTGTTGGCCTTATTTTCAAATTGTCTCTCTCTCTCTTTCCCTTTCGTTTTGAGGCAACTCTTTGCCACTCGCTCTTTGTCGTGCAGTGTGTCTTCAGAAGCAGCCATAAAAGAAAGAAAAGGCAACACAAAATCACAGAATAAATCACGAAATGCGAAAAATTAAACTGAATGACTTGTGCTACAGAAACTATTTTTATGTATAAATGCAAATAATTATATTAAATATATTGTATAACATATATGTTTAAACACATATACATTTAAAAGCGTGAGCAAATTAAACAAATCATGTGCAAACAATTATTTAAGCAAATTGAACGCGGTATTCCACACGAGTCTTGGCCCTTCTATTTGCACAAAGAACAAAACTTAAAAAAAAAACTTACACACAAAATAACTTAATGTAAATTAAAAAATTAAATAAAACAATAAAAAATATAGGAATCAGCGTAATAAAGCAACAAAAAGTATAAACAAATAAAATTTTCAAAAAAAAACATTAAAAAACACAATCAATGATATATTTATTATTTATTTTATTGTTACAATTTTAATTCTGAATGTTGGGACTACTTCAAAAGGATGCCCATTAGTCTAGAGTCTAGACTATAGACGTCAAAGCATTGGAAATTAGAGCAAGATGACGGAAGACGCCAAGTTAAGATAATGGTGATTAAGACCCACCAATCTTTAAAGTATTCTTAACAAAAATCGATATTTTTTTAATTTAATACGGTTAATAACACCGTTTTACGCAAGTGTTTGTTAGTTCACTGGTTTGTTCCATTTAAACTTTAAAGCATTTGAACTATTTAAATGTTTGCTCTTTAGAGAGAGAACTGTACCTTTGCTTGCCAATCACCTGTCGCGGTAATATGACTTTGACATGTTATGTATAAACGTTATATAAGGGGGTAACATCTACAGTGACGAACTTAAGTATTGGCACAGTTGGCATGTCTGACTTTGGCACAGTTTTTCTCCACTAAATATAGCGATTTTAAAATGAAACAAATTTTATTTCAATATATTAATCAATTTTCAACTAAATGAGCTTAGTTTGATTCATGTATATCATTCCACTAACAAAAAATACAGCTAAATCCTCTGAACAATTGGCACACCTAACCATAAATATATCAAAAATAATTAAAATTAAATAATTTTTAATATAAATTAATATTTTATGGCAAATCTCTTATGTTTTATGACCGCTTTGGATCAAAGAAACTAAATTTTGGGTGGTTGATATACATATAGCGTTTTTTACCCTTCTGTCCAATGCTTCCTACAAATCTTCAGTAAGGTACAGATCCAAAAGGTTCCCCCCAAAAATTGAAATAGACCAGGCTGACCCCGAAAACACAAGCCAAATACCTCGGCATTGTTCTAGAAAGAGGCTGAATTAGGCCACCGTAGCGAGATGCTTAGCAGCACATGGAGCCTCTCACCCGCTCTAATGCACTAGATTTACATCTCAGTGGTGCGTGCAACTCTGCAGTATGGAGTTTTAATGTGTTAACAAGCTTATGGAGAGAAGTCAGCGGCAGGCATTACTCTGCATAACAGGGGCGCTGAGATGAACCCCCACAAAGTCAGTTGAAACCATAATGGGAGTCGATCCCCTAGAGATCCGCGCGCAAGTGACCGCAGAAAAGGCAGCACAACGCCTGGTTGCATAAGAGAATATGTCGCCACAAGGATTCGAGCACAGTTCAATTGGCCGGAACATGATCAGTATATCTGTTTACATGATACCCGATAATATATTTATAATACCGTTAAAACCGTTATTTTAAAATAGCAAAAATCTGCCAATTGACCGACTGTGAAGTACCCGGTAGCCAAAGCATTGTGGGTGATATGAAAAGGTACGTGGATATGTGAAAAAATATTTGGCTATTTGTCAACTTAAATGTAGATGTTGCAGAAATTTAAAATAAACTAAAACTTAATTGCCAAATAACAAATATCAGTACGATTTATTGTTTGGTGAAAACTGTCTTGTAAATATGGACAGTATTCAATGAAATCGTTGAATTGAAGAAGCATTTAATCGATTTTAATCTAACTTCACCGTCATCAACAGCATAATTTATTTACATTTACATTTAATCTTAGGCCTTACTGCGCCTAGTCCACTAGAAACTCTTTCTAGTTACATTTAGATCGCAGAAACAAGCCAACTTTGCTGAAATGGTTAAACACAATTGTTAAAAACTAATCCCAATCCCCACATGCGAGGCTGGGGAAAACTTTATTAAGCTCTTCCCATAATCGTGGCGGAAGGGAAAGCAAAAAGTTTGTTACGATATGCGGGACAGAACTTTTATTAATGATGAAGAGGCTGGGTTTCTTTGATAATTATCGCAAAAAAGGAGGCCAACTGGTAGCAGAAATGCCCAATTGCAATCGCGGCCCCCCTCACATCATTGATGTTTTCATTTCGATAATGATTTCCACAACAATTTCCGCTCTCCCTGCACTCGTAAAAACTTAAGTAATATTAATTAATTAAAAAAATAAATTCCATTTAGAAGGGATCTTGGGGGAATGATAACTTTAAATGACGCATTAGTTATAGCCTGGAAATATCCTGAGCAGGCGGTATTTGTGGACTTCAGGGCCGTTTGAAGCTTTTTTCGGAGTGCATGGCCCATTCCAAGGACCAAGAGGAACAGCTGGCAGATGGTTTTCCCCGTCGCACAGTTCTTTGATGTCTCCAAGGACAACACTTTGCTTGACCTTTCTCGCTGTGTGCGTGATAAATGATGACGCCAGTCTACCTCAGCATCCCGCTTTCCCCTGCCTCCCAGCGACCCTTTTTGGTTACTTATTGTTTCAGCCCGCATCCTTTGTGCCCGGCGACAGTTTTTCCAAGTTTGTTTCTGTTACGTTGCTCCGCCGGCCTCCCATCCTGTCCGCCCATGATTTTCCTCGCACGTGCTCATTTTCCTTATTGCCCGGCCTGACTTAGCGCCTTTCTGCCAGCCTCGATTTGGCTCAAAAAAATATTGACATTGATTTTGATTTCCTCTTTTCGATTTGATGGCTTGCCTTTTGCACGTACCACGCCAACACATGTACTGAGGTCTTGCAGCAGCAGCAGCTGCCTCCGGCGTTGCAGGCTCCGATCCAGGATACATTTTATGTACATCTCAAATATATGTCTTTTGGGTCTGCTATTCGCAGGAACCTGTTTAGAAATTAAAGTAGCCTTTCTAGCATTTGATTGCCCGCTTATAATGTTCAAGTACGGTCTGTCAATATCCGCAATTTAATGATTTAAAGCGCGTTTAATATTGCCCTAAAGTTACCAGAGCAGATTAAGTACGTTAAATTCAATTGATATTCAAATACCAATGTTGTTCATTATTAATTTATTGACATTTTAATGTTTGTGTAACTGTTTTTGTTTTCATTGAATTCGACTTGTAACGCCGTATAAAATATATATATGTAAATATATTAAAAATTGGCATTTTATGGTGATGGACGGCAACAAATATATTGGAAAATAAATTATGCACACATGAAAAGTGAACGGCGAACAACGAACAAAAAGTGCAAATTAAATTTTACACAATGTAATTAGTTCAGCTTTTTTCTTTTGGTGTCATTTGACACAAATCTAATATTAATTAAGCTGGCCAGAGACATCGGACTCTCGTCGGGCTAGAAAATAATCAAACTAATTGAATTCCCATTAATTTCCATTTCCATCGAATATAAAAAAGCGTAAATAAATTATAATCAAATGTAAGCGTCTTTTAAAGCGAGAAAAAAATGTTCTGCTGGCATGAATTTATTATTAGTATTCAAAACATTCAGGGACAGGGTAGTAGCCAAGGGGCCTGTTGGCGTTCTTTTGGCATTTTTGGCACCCTTTGAAATTTTTGAGCTCTCTTCTTATTATTTAGGTGTTTTTTTTTCCAATCGGTTAAGAAATAAAATAACGTATTTCTTTGTTAAGTCATAAAAGCTCTCGAAAGAAACGATAAATATCACGCGAAAAGTGATTTAAAATATTGTACAGAATATTCAGAATAATGTTTTGACTCCTTTATACTGAATCTATGTTTATGAAAGGCAAAAACAAATGATCAAAACAGTTCGGTTTTTGTTTACATTAAATGTTTATATTGATCGTCGAAACTTCAAATCGAACGCATTAGAATTACTAAGATGAGTAACGGTCACACATTCGTTTTGCGATATGAGGCTTTTTTTTATAAAAACAAATATCTTAAATATTTTTGGCGCCCTTTGAGATTTTAAACTGGCTACGGCCTAGGCGCTGGGTCTGGTTTGTATCGTTTGGGCCTGGTCTAATGACGCTATATTTATAGGCTCACCTTTTGCACTATGGGGAATTTGGCAGATTTTTAAAGCTTAAAGCTGATGCTAAAATGTTGCTTCTTTTAATGGTTTATTTCTGAACTTATATAACGATAGGTTCCGATTATTTATATGTTGGCAAAATGTATCATGAGCCTTCTCCAGAACACACTTGATCACTGATTACTGCTCCATCTCTGATCAGTGATTCTGCTGAACGCAGCTATTCCCTACATTTTTGTATGAAATATGAGAGTGCTTCTAAAAAATGCGTAAGTTTGTTCAGTTAATGTTTATATCCATATTGTAAAGTTATTAATTTTGAACAGAAAACATTCTGTTCCAATAATTTCTTCTAATATGCCCATCGTGCTCTTGTGGCTATTCAACACACAACGAGCAACGCGAGAATCTGACAACTAATTATTATAATATTCTTAATTTTTCTCGACACACGACACTACGAGTTTTTCTACTTAAGTTTCTATAATGACAGCTAATTGGAATCAGAATGGATGGGATGTTTGTAAGAAAAAACTTTTGACAGCTTACGGCCTTGTGAGGCCGTCAAAACAACTTTGTGGAAAACGGGGTGATGAAGATGATGATGGAGCGGGCCAGGCAGTCAAAGAACAAAAAACACAAATGGAGGTATAAAGATACATAAATACATAAGTATGTACAAAAAATACTACCCCTGCAGTACCAAAACTCCTTTCCCGTCCGATTCCTGGAGGCGTGTTCGAAAAACAAAAACAAATTACAAATTACATGGGCGGAGTCCGAAACGAAAATGCCGAGTGCTTCGCGAAGTTTGAACTTAATATTTATATCCTTGCAGGGTATTATAGTTTTAGTCAGAAGTTTGCAACGCAGTGAAGGAAGGAAGGACGTTAAAGTACATTCGTACATACATATGTTATATTCTTGATCAGTATCAACAGCCGAGTCGATCAAGCCATGTCCGTCTGTCCGTCTGTCTGTTTCTACGCAAACTAGTCCCTCAGTTTTAAAGCTATCTGAATGAAACTTTGCATATAGTCTTCTATATGCTCTCACTGCTATATATGTCGGAACAAGCCGGATCGGACGACTATATCATATAGCTGCCATACAAATGTTCGATAAATATTTAGAAAAAAAATTATAACTCTGCTGTTTTTCAACATTTTGCATTTTGCACCATTTTTTAGATATTGCCATTTGATATTATTTCTGATTTTTGGTAAAAATTTTATGAAAATCGGACGACTATATGATATAGCTGCCATAGAAACGATCGGGAAATTAATAGGAAAAAAATTATAGCTTCGTTGTTTTTCAACGCATTTTTATCTACTCTGAGATATAAGCTTTTTTTATTATTCTAGAATTTTGCTATAAATTTCATAAAAATCGGACAACTATATCATATAGCTGCCATAGAAGCGATCGGTAAATGCCTAAAATATGTAAAGCTGGGAATGTAAAACTGTAACTGTCAAACTGTAATCATAATAAGTATAGGTAAAATGTAATGAAACTCTGTTTTGTGAGTGTATTCAGCATTTAAATCTATAATATAAACATCAAAACCAATCTGCAAGGGTATACAAACTTCGGCGTGCCGAAGTTAGCTTCCTTTCTTGTTAACAGTCAAGTAGTTTACCTTGAGCAAAATCACTTTAGCAAAAATATTTCTAAAACATAAGTGATTGAAATGCAATAAACATTTGCAATTTACATAATCGCATTGTATTTTAAGATAATTAATTTCTTGTTGTACGGATCTGAATGCACCAGGCAAATGGCAAGCGAAAAGTTTCCGGCTTTGCTCGGAAGTGAACAGACACTTAACAGAGATTACGAATCCGTGAGGATTTTTCGAAAGTAAAAACAAGAACAGGACTGTTAAATCCAAATCCGCGGAAGTGGAAACTAGAACAAGACTGGATAAATTGCTAATAGTAAATAGTAAATAGTAAAATAAACCATTTTACAGTAGAAACTGCACCAATTGTGAAAGAATTTTTAAATTAAATCTAGTTATAGAGCTACAAATTGTTATTAAATCACACAAATTAGTGTATATAACTTACAAACAAATCAAACAAGAAGAAATAATACATAAAAGTAATTACGAAAAACCTACAGTCTTTTAACTGCAGCTGACAGTCACTACAGTTCGCAAAGCCAACAACAAAAAAAACACATAATCTCGTACGTAAGGGTGACTGTAATTTACTGTCATATAAACTGTCGTGCAGTCACCAAATCCAACAACAAAATACATGGACAGTAGCTTTACTGTAATTCAACCAAAAGAAATTGTTCATTTAACCCACCAGAATTTTTTCTGAGTAGGGAAATGTATCCGTAAGCATGTTGAGCTACATTATAGCTGTCAACTTCTTGATGTTCAGCAAACAAGGCAACAATTTTGTTTAATATAACTCTCATGTTTATCAACCTTATATGATCATATTTGGGATCACGCCCTCAAAAGATTATTCATATCATATATCCATTTGTTAGCTACACACAAATATACGCATTTCGTTGTACAGAAATTACGCTGCAATGTAAGTTGTTTTAAGTATCTAATTCCTTATATGAGTATCTTATTCTTGATTATTATTGTCATTATAGGTTCTGCTGCTTTTTGCCCACACAAAAGAGACGGTAATTTTTCGATTGAAGTCTATTGGAATTGCATCTGCAGTTCATTGAGAAAAGTGTTTACTTAGCTTTAATAGACTTAGCCAAGGATACAGATGCCGAGAGAAGGATGCCTCTGCCGCTGCTGCGTCCTTGGAGCGACAACTGGTCCTGCTCTTTCATTTTCAGCTGCAGCTCTATCGCATTTGTCTGACAAATTGAGTTTCCGGACGGACACGGTTTTGGAAAAAGCTCAAATAAAATCAAATGTGCGGCGGCAGTAGGAAAAACAGAGGAAAAAATTCAAGTTTCTTTTATTTTACTATAATATAAACCCCATTAAGAATTACTCAAATGTCCTACTCAGTGTCCTAAACTTGTATATTTTTTGGTTTACTTATTATTTGTGTTTCCCCCCAGTTTCCCTGAAACTGAGATGTGTTGGAGGGCTTTTTTTCTTTCAGTGCAAGGGAATTTGCTGGAAGGAGCACGCTCTAATGATTCGGTTTCCTCATATGAAGCCATTGCCTGGAGCTGCCCAATTGCACATGACACTCTTTGAGCACAGAAAATTTCATTTCAGTATGGGAGGAGTCTCCCAAACTCCATTCTTTATTTGCCCATTTATTGCTCGCCTTTTCTGTGTAAAATTCCAGTTGTGCGACTCTTTGTTTTAAGAGGGCCATTTGCAGGGTGGCCAACAAAAATTGTCAATTAGAGCTATTAGGGCCAATGGCAATTAGTTGGCTGCCCATTATGCGGAAAGCCATTTTCTTTTGTTCGTACTTGTATTTGTCTTTTCCAGCACTTTTTTCACTTGCTACAAAACGATGTCTGTGCAGGAATATTCAATTTGGAAACATAAATTTTTTAGTTGCCGGGGGAAAAGTGTGAAAATACATAGTTAATGGTAAAAGCATCGCAATAGAAACATATGTGCATACGTTTTTTCAGTGTAATTGTCATGCACTAGGATAACGGCAGCAGAAAGGGTCTTGCAGATAATGGACTATAGCATAAAAACATATTGTGTTGGCTACGACTGCTAAGTGTATTCTCAATGAGCATCAAAAACCGAGTCGATCTAGCCATGTACGTCTGTCCTTTTGTTTCTACGCAAACTAGTTCCACAGTTTTAAGGCAGAATGAAACCTTGCAGACTCTGACTATTCTCACTAGTATATAAGTAAAAATTCCCCTTTGAGTTGCTTCTGCGTAATAATCTACTTATAATTGCAAGCTGCAAGGGTATACAAACATCGGGGAGCCAAAATAAGATTCTCTTCTTGTTATCAATCATTTTATGGCTCCATTTGAGGCAAAGGCTAGGAGGGCAAGAGCTCCATCCCAAAGCCGACGAGCCTGTATAATTTTATTATAATTATAATTATAAATAATGTTTGAAACTGAAATGTAAGCCTCTTAGCAGACTCGATTATAACTATGGCCGTTGGTAAGAACATGTAACCGGAGTCCCATTAAACAAGTTTGTTGACTTGTTAGATCTACCTTGACGTAAGTATACTTAAAAACAATGCTAAAACAACAAACTTGTTTTTTCGGCTACCTGATAATTTGAATTTATTAGCCTTAAATGTTGAATGTTGTTGAGAGCCTCTTCTAACAGGAAATCCTTTTTGGAAATGAACTTGGTGCATTTCAGCAAGTCGAGCGCATGTGTGCATGTGTGTGTCTTGAAACTTTTCATCACTGTAATCATCCTTAAACATGTAAACTAACCAGTTTTCGATGATTCTCTCGATTCAATCTCTAGGTATGTAAGAACCAGTTGGGAATTGTATGCGCAAAGGGGCGAGATAATAAAAGCTACGGTATCTACTACTGCAGCTGACAGTTACTACAGTCCGCGAACGCACATAAACTGGTACGAAAAGTGACAATAAGTCCAGTTATATGAACTGTCATACAATTACCAAGTCCCACAACAAAATGGATAGACAGCAGCCTCACTTTAATTCAAGCCAAACAAATTTCTTGGTTCTACTCACGATAATTTTTGTGTACTATATTAACATCTTGGGATAGATGGAAATATGTTGAAAGACAATAAAGGTCCATTGAATTTTCATTTTCTAAAAAAATTTTGACATGATACACAATAAAAACTATATCAAAAGCTTGCTTTAAACAGCTCTAAAACTGAAAGACTGGTTTACATAGAATCGGAGAAACGGACAGACGGAGACTTGGTTGTTCAAGCTGATCAAGACTCTACATATACACTTTATAGGGTCGCATTCGGGTCCATCACTGAGTTGAAAACTCCTGACTAAAAACATAAAACCCTTTGAAAGGCTATACAAACGTTTTTAGTTCTTGAGAAAATTTGTTAAATACAAAGGGCTTATTTATAAATTGAGGAAAGGTAGGGGAATAGAAAATTAATAAAAAATCGTGCTTTATTTATTAAATTTATATTGCATTGTGGCTCTTAATATTCACAAAATAATGAAAGCATCCATAATCCTTAAACAGAAACAGAAACAAACAGAACAAATAAACAAAACTGTGTCAAAAGTAACACAAAGCATAAGTAACAGAGTCACAAAGAAATGATAAAGCTAAAAAAATGTAATTAATAGCAAATACCGTCATGGAGATCTCTACATGGTTTCCCCTATCGGCTTTATGGTCAATTCGTGCACTTGGACATGAGGCGGCGTGGCGATGGCATAGAGCACGCCCTGCGAAATATCCTCCGAGTGAAGCATGCGGTCCTTGATCACCTCCCGGATGCTGTCGGGCAGAATCTCCGTGTCCACTACTCCCGGACTGACGCTCTGCAGATGAAAAATAAATGTGTAGTATACACAATATATTAAAATCAGTTGCTCAATAAAACAAAACCCACCGTTATCTTGATGCGGGTGCCCAGTCCGATAAACTCCTGGCGATATCCTTCGGCCAGAGCCGTAACCGCGTGCTTGCTAGGCGGATATACGTTGACATCGGGCACCACACCCTCCATGGCCGTCATGGTCTTGTGGCCCAGGATGCTGTTGATGAGCACCACATGGCCATCGAACTTGCGCTCCCGCATCGAGCGGACGGCCCGCTGGGTACAGAGAACGATGCCCATGATGTTGGTCTGAAGCACCAGCTGCATCTGGGCCGGGTTCATGTCCACCAAGTGACCCGACTGCAGGGTTCCGGCATTGTTTACCAGGATGTCGACGGCACCCAATTTCTGGATGATCCAGTCGAAGGCCTCGTTCACAGAGCTCTCGCTGCCCACGTCGCAGTAGAGAGCAAAAAGCTTGCTCCGTTTCTCCATCGGCAGCTCCTTCTGCAGCTCCTTCACTCTGTCCACCCGACGGGCCAGGCCCACTACAGTCATGCCGGCGTTGACCAGATCCTTGGCTATGGCAGATCCAATGCCGGAACTTGCTCCCGTAACGACTGCGACGCGATTGTGCCAGCGTTCCATGTTAACCGCTTGAATTTTGATCGATTTTTGTTCGGATCTTGGAAAGACGCCCGGGTTTATATATGTATAAGCCTGGGATAAGATGTGATGAGATGGTTGGTTGCGACAATTAGCCGCTTTAGGAACGAGTTCTGGGAAATTACACAGATAAAAATCGGGTAGCATTTTTACAGGAGCAAGAGTTATGATTATGAATTTAAGTCACAATTTATGAATGCAATAGCTTAACCTTAAAAATTGAACGTTAGTTGTAATACATTGTTTAATTTACAATTTTGTTTATTTTTTTTTTATTTATTTTTTTTTTTATTAAAAAAAACACATTTCTTTCGGTAGATTGGGCTTTGGACGTGTTAGCGTGTCTAGTTTGTGCGGAAACTGCAAATCATTTCGCGGCAATCAGTCTTGCCCATCATCCGTCGAAAGGGGCTTGGCGACGTCGCATTTGCATACATGAGAACGCTACACTGACAGCTTCTATTGCTTTTGGCCGTATTCCGACTGAGATCTGGTCTTGGGACTTCAAATGATGGTGCTTGGTGCTCAGAACGCACGCTTACTTTGACTCCGTCTCAGGTTTAGAAGTATAAGGGGCTGGTGACCCAATTAAAGTGATACTCTGTGCGGAAATTATGAGAATTAGCCTGGCCAGTGTGTTGTTTGTTCAAATAAGGCACTTTGCTAAACACATACATATGCTACCAAGTGTATAATTCTATGGCATTTGCCAAAGCCTAACTCCTAAGTATGGCCTGTTGAAGTGACGCAATAATTTCAGTCATCAGCTTTAAATATATACTGTTTTAGAGTAATTTCCGCAATAGTTTCGAACTAAATAGAATAAATCACCTCCACATTTGCACTGCGTAATTATTGTAAATTATTTTTGGGTCTCCATTATATTTAATTTTATTTTCATTTCTGTTTCGGTTCGTTAAACACCTGAGAAGCTCCTCATTTCTAATAACAAAATATCTTCTTAAGAAAGTTTAGTTTTAGTTTCAATGAGATAAACTCTAGACAAGAGTACAGATTTTTTTATTAAAGCAGGAAAGAGATTTCAGGGAAGATCTGATACCAAAACACCACGCCATTATAAATATTTGCAAAGAAAATGTAATCTTAATTTAGATTAGTAAATCCCAATTAAAAATCCATTTGCACTAAAGTGAGTTATCTAACGATATCGAAGTTAACACAATAACGTAGATTGAACTTGTTGTCAGCGCAACAGCTAAAGTTCGCTTAATGAATTAAAAACCAAATGACATTAACCCTTGCAGGGTATTAAGATTTTATTTCTATCAGTGTGTGACCGAAAAATAACACAAAGACTTGGAAGAACGAAACAGGCGATACTTTATTGGGCCACTATTACCGAGCCAAGTGTATGCAATAGGGTACGTGGGGGTATTGCTTCGATTTCATTGAAAACTGTGAGCTCCTACTGCCGCTGTTGACTTCCTTAGTTCCAGTTGAAGCGATCTGCTGCTGCTGCTACTGCCGATCCCTGCCAGAAGCCACCCTTACACTGACCGGATAGCGAAGTAGGCGGTGGCGCGTCTCAGTAGAATATTGAACTGTACAAAGGGGCTTGATCCGACTCCTAAACTCGGTTGCCGTCGACTCCCCTTGAGCCCTACCAGAACCCAAAACAACGGTTTGAGGGCAATGTGTTGCAGTGGAAAACGAAACAGGCGATGTTATATACGAGACAGCATGATATATAACATCGGAAATGCTCGGTAATAGTGGCCAAAAGTGTTGTATGGTGGAAGCAGAGTGGAGTGGACTGGAGAAGCTTGGCGGTGTCTTGAGTGATCCAGCTCATCCCTTGGTCGAGTTCTAAGCGCCGATCCTTACCAGAAGCCACCCTTGCCCTGGGCCTGGCCCTGCCCGCCGCCATAGTTCATGCTCATGTCCATGCCGTTGTAGGCGCAGAAGGCTTCTCCGTTATCGATGCAAGGCTCGTACTGGCTCTGTCCTTGGCTGAAGAAGTTGGTTGGGACGTTGCAGGTCAGCGGGGAGCTCACGGTGCCGTAGTCACCCATGCCCATCTGGGCGCCGGGATTTAAGTTCGGCATCACCATGCTTGCGCCCTGGCAGAGGCCGAGCCCGGCTCCGCCGGCCGAGGGGTATGGCCCAGGCGCCGTAGCCGGGGAGTGGGCCTGCGTCGTAGCCTCCTGGCCGTGCCACCTGCCAGCGCCGAATCCTCCGGCGGGTGGTCCCCTTCCGGGCTGCGGTTGCATGAGATCCCCCATCTGGGGATACACATTCGCGTTTAGGGGCTGCCCGTTCCAGTAAGAGAAGGCGTTCGACATTTCGTTCACAAATCAAAAATTTAAATAGAAACTTGAACAATTTTGGGATGGAAAATGGGAAAATAATAAGACTTGAAAAACTAACTAGCCGGAATTTACAGCTTTATGACTTTTTTTTTACCTAACACAAATTTTAACCAAAAAACTTAGTTACTACACAAATTTTGTTCCGCTAATCGGTGTGAACTGATCGAACTCGGAAGAAAGACTGAATAGTTTGGGGCTCGGGTCGGGCTCGTCGGAGATTGGATGTGACATTTTGATTCCAAGGATTGCTTGTGTTTCATTTTGATCAATATGTAACTTTTTAAATTTTTTAGGAATAATTAATAATATTATTTGAAATGAGACATTTCCGACCCTATAAAGTGGATATGTTCTTGATTAGCGTTAACAGCCGAGTCGATCTAGCCATGACCGTCTATTCGTTAGATTTTGCGGTCGAACTAGAGAAACGCTTTCCGCCTTTTGACCTCTTAAACCACGAGGATGTTGCAGAAACACTATCCTTCATAAATGCTGCTTCCCCGGAAGCGCTACCGATCCAACACATAAGTCCAGAAGAAATTTGTTTTCTTATTCGAAAGCTTCATCGCAGTAAAACGACGGGATTCTATGACATTGTTAGCAGAATTCCCAAAGCTTTCCCCTGTTCTCCATTTTAACTCCACCACTTCCTCTCCCAATGAAAGTGTGCTGATATAACAATGATACCAAAGCCAGAACCGACCGATAAGCTTGCTACACACATTCTCTAAAATGTTCGAGAGAATATTTCCTAGTAGGATAATGGGAGTAGGAAGCGTCCAAGTAGCCATTCCCGACCACCAGTTTGATTTTAGGCAGCATCATGGGACCCCAAAGCAAGCACATCGAGTTGTCCAGCACATTTTAAATGCTGTTGAATATAAGCATGACCGCGTTTGGCATGATGGCATTACTTCATAAGTTGAAGTCCCTACTTCACGTTTGGCCAATTCCTACTACCAAAATCCTACCTGCTCGATCGTAGTTTTATGGTCGAGGTGAGAGGGGAAAGGCTAAGCATTCGAATTGTTCCGCAGGGAAGCGTCCTGGGCCCAGTTCTGTAGACCCTGTTCAGATGTATCATGTCATAATGAACCTAGCCACTACTGGCCACCTAAGCTGACGATACTGCCTTCCTTACAAAATCCTCTTGTCGAATCCAAGCATCAATGATCACCCAGGAATTTCTGGATTCGTACGGCAAGTGGACCCATAGGTGGAATATTGAGATAAATGGGAGAATGTCGCAGCACTGCAACTTCACCCTAAGAGGAAAGATCCTTCCTAGGGTTCATCTTGATGACCTCCCCATCCCACAAGCCCCACAGGCGCAGTATTTGGGTCTGATCCTGGACAAGCGACCCACCTGGAAAGAGCACACAACGAAGGATGAACCTAAATGTCGTTCTAAGCTTAGGAAGCTCAACTGCGTGCTTAGACCTACGTGCAAGCTCAGCCTTGGCAACAATATGTTGTTGTTTAAATCAATTGTTGTGTCCTCGGTGACATACTGCATCCAATTGTGGGGCAAGGTTTCAGCCTCTAAAGTCATGAAGGTCCAAAGAGTCCATACCCGAATGCTGCGCACCTTGGTACATTAGGAACAAGGCCCAGGCAAGTGACCGCCACATTCCCTCTACCAGGGAGCAGATCAACCGGCACTCGAGTCGGAGTTACGAACGCCTCGCAGCTTCAAGTCTCAAGCGAAGGCTTCCAGACGATCTCAGGACATGAGGACGACATATTACTCGAGTAACCTAGTATTCTCTGAATATAATATAATATGTATAGGTAAATGTAGTTATAGTTGTTATTACTTTGTGTTTGTTCAGCATACATATTTATATTTTCTATTATAGTATAACATATTTCAAATCCCAAGTATTGTTATTTTATACGATTTAATAATATGTTTTTAAATTTTTATTTAAAAGAAATTGTTAAATGCTGTCTGTAATTATATATATTTTGTATATACATATCTCCTGTTAGTTTTCCTTTTCATTTGACTAAAAAGAAATCAATTCAATTGCAAGCTCCAAGGGTATTCAACATTCGACATGCCGAAGTCAGCTTCGCTTCTTGTTGCGAATATACAATATTCCTGGCACTCCTCTGGGGGTTGTCCTAATTTGGTAAATATTTTCATTCAGCTTATACATGACTTTTGCAAAACAATCTCTACATCTGGCCCTTGGCGTTTATATACTCAGGCAATTCTATATTATTTAGCGTACAGGTTTAATATTGTGAGAAATGACATTTCCTTTCATTTTTCTTTTTGCTCCTAAGACGTATTTCTCTTATGTCTATTCCCCGCGTTGGCTTAGCCTTGTGTTAATTTTTAAAAAAGAACGCCAACTGCCGTGGTGCAGCGCAGATGATAATGACGGAGACGTGGCAACAAACGTTTTCCTCGCCAAAGGGTATCAGCGCGTGGTATAGGCCATGGGGCACAGTTAGGGTGCTTGAAGTGCGTAATTATAAGGGGAGAGTAATTAATTATTTAAAATATTTTTTAGCCACGGTCTTTATATTTATTAATTGTTATATGTAAGAGACATTTTTTAATTTATTTCTTATTTGGAGCCAGTATAGGTTTGTCCCTGAAACAGGGTACATTATGGTTTCCACTCAGTTGGCTATTCTCATTTGATTCCCGTTCCAAGCATAAAATGCAAAACACTTGAACTGAGTGGAAACGAAGGCGAAAGCGAAATAGGCGGCAACAGCTGCACAGGGAGAAAATCTAGGCAGGAAGTGATGACATTGATATGTATGTAAAATCAAATAAAGGGGTGAATAAGCAAAGATTTTTCAACATCAATAAGCTGGCTCTAAGGACCTATTCCGCGTCATTTCGTGCTTGCTTGGATGGATACCAAGAAGAAGCCGCAAGACCACCTGGGGAATTCCAGTGCAGCGACAAATGCTGCGCCTTGGACATTGCGTATACGTACCGTGGGCCTCAAGGAGCCTCCAAAGTTTTCTTTCCGTGCATGAGAATACGAGCGAGTGACGAGATGGGAGGAAGAATAAGCAGCGAGGCGAGAAAAAAAGAAAGAACTCAACATGGCAGGGTGTTGATAATGATAGCAAAGACAAAGGCCCTCACCTAATGGGACACGGACCACGGAGGGGAGAGGATGTCCTGGGCGGACCTTTCGGACCATCCGACTGCCATGCTCGCGTCCTTGACGCTGCAGCGGCGACATCCTAGTTAAATTGCCTGTCCTCGGCTGCGTCAACATTGTGTCATTGCTCGTATTAAATCAGAGCCAAACAAATGAGGAAACATAAGTACGACACAAGTACGCAGACAAATAAACCACAAAGCGAAGTGTTAAGTAAAATAGCTATCTACAGCAGAAATAAAATATCAACACATACAGTTTTACTGGAGACAAGAAAAACACATATGGTTCTTTAATTTTTTTTTTACATTTTTGTAATAATCAAGAAAGGAAGCCGAAGTTAGTATACCCTTGCAATTTGCAATTGGATCATTAAGAATCGATTCATTTTGTTCAAATGAAACGAAAAACTAACAGGAGATATATACAAAATATATATATTTATAGTAAATAAAAATTTGTCTTTGATTAAATTTCATTCCCAGTTTATATTTCGTATCGTTCCTATGACAGCTATATGGTAAAGAGTATTCAGTAGACTATCTGCAAATTTTCATTCATTTAGCCTTAAAGCTGAGGACTAGTTTGCGTAGAAACGGACAGACGGACATGGCTAGATCAACTTGGCTGTTGATGCTGAGCAAAACTATATATACTCTATATATTCTATATATATATATATATACTTTATATAAGGTCGGAAATGTTTTCTTCACTGCGATGCAAATACTGACTAAAACTATAATAACCTGCAACAGTATAAAAAATTAAGTTAATTTACCGTTTAATTCGGTGTAAAACAGAAAACTTTTAGAAACATTTTTGTAGCAAAACGGCTAAAGTTAGCTTATTAATTTTAATAATAATAGAACATTTAAGTAATTTTTTGTTAAATTTTGGATTGAAATGTATTTAGAGTTATGAAAGTTATAGGGAATCTCCCGAATCCCCTCCAAAAAAGTTAATTTACAGTGTACTCCTAACTGTCAATAGAATCATCCGATATCAAAAAAGTGTAATACATTATAATGCCACCATTTCGTGATATAAGTACCCATACCTGGGGTGCTTATGAGATACAGATGGCTTTTGTTGTCGAGAATGTGCCATCTAGCAATGCGAATTTGGTCTTACTGTATTTTATTCAATAATAAATAATTCAATTTGTATTATTTTATAATTTAAGTTGTAATCATTTATTTGTAATGTACATAGAAAAGAGAAATAGAAAGTATTATATTTATTTTAAATATTTTCAAAAGGATTGCTGTGGGTCAGTCAAGGGAGTACCCATATTTGAGGTGGTGGTGAATCGTTCGATTACAATAAGGCAATCAAAAGAAATTGATCGGTTTGAAATTTGGAACATAACTGCTATAGGTAGTTTTACATGTACTCACGTTGAGTTTTTTTAAATGTTTAATTTAATTATATTTCTAATTTGACAAATTAACTTAATTTTTTAGTCAAAAATCGGGGTTTTGACTTTAAATTTTTATAAAAAATCGGGGAAAAATTTTGTAAATAAAAACGCCACGGAGTACCTTGGGACACTTATCATTTAGAACAGTTAGGATGTACACCGCAAACCAACTTTTTTTGGAGGAACTCGGGAGATTCCCTATAACTCCTCTACCTCTAAATATTTTGCAATACAAAGGTATCAAAAATTGTTCAAATGTTGTGTTATTATATGGTATTTAATACATTAATTTATCTTTAGCCGTTTCACCACAATAATTTTTTAAAAAGTCGCTCGTTTTGCCCGTTTAAAATTTTAATTTATTGTGACACCGATTTTCAAAATGGTACTTTACAGGAGAGCGCTGTAAACTTTGTGATACTCATACATACCATACTTAATATTATTTTTGATGCTGATAAATTGATGTAAAAAGTAAGACTTTTCTCAAGGCTCCATCCCACGAAAGGGACTTGCTGCAGCTCTCCCAATTTTTTTTCGGGAGTGATCGACTGGGTTAATATTTCACGGCTCAACCTTGACCAGCCCAAACTGTGAGCCTTCTATGTACTACTATATTGGCAACAGGGAAATAGAAAAGGATGTCGAAAAAGCATCCGGGTGGAATGCAGCACCGAAGAAGCAGCAACGAAGTGCATAGTTCATCAAGTTTGCAAACAAACGCATGCCACAGCTGGACCTTAACAATAAAGGACGAGGAGCGGGAGAAAATTGGGAACGGAAAAGGGAGCTTCCTCCGACTTGGGTCAAATATGTTGGGCAACTGCATTCTGCCCTGGCTCCGAACAGCAAACATTCAAGTGGCTGGCAAAGACAAAGGACTCGCACAGTGGATGGCTTTACGAATCTATGTATGACTATAAAACAAGATGAAGGCTCAAGCAACGGCATCCCGGCTTTCTCTAGACAAGAGTACATCTTATTTCCCGAGTGCTTAGTCAGTTTTTGAGTACTGTTCATATGTAATACAGATGGTTTATTTTCTATTTGTGTTATTCTGCCACGTATTCAAGTTACTGTTCCTTTTCTATACTATTATTTAATTACATAAGTATACCTATTTCTAATTATTATTCCAGTATTTCCGATCCGATCGCCCCACTGTACTGTTTAGTCTTTGCTTTATCGTATTTCTGCAGTTGTCTCTGGTGGACCACTTTTCGCCCCGCTTCCATATTTATCTGCCTGTCCGCTGGACTCCTCCCGGGCCATTAGTAAGAATGGGTAAATAAGCTTAGTTCACTCTTCGACCGAGGGTGTGGGTGGGGGTGCAATGACGAGGCTGGTGGACTGCTGGAGCTAGTTGCAGAGCAAGAACCCAAAGTAGCGATAGTGCTTGAAAAACTACCAAAATAATTACCGATAACACAAACGCCCAGGCAGTCCAAGTTCTCCGCAAACTTTTTCACTGCCTTTTTCTCGATTTTTGCCACTAGACTTTGCTGCTAGAACTCGGGCTTACATAAATTCAATTGTGGGCTTATTGTGCGGGTGTAGTATAGGAAGTGTAGTATAGGAAGGTTAAACCGATTTGTCTTTCCCGGACATTTTTTCACGTTTTCTCCTCAGGATGCTGCGGCACTCTGCCGTTGTGGTTATACTCTTATTTGTGAGTGAACTCAGTAACATATATATTTTTATTTTCAAAATAATATTTCATATTTTAAAACACGATTAATACATTTTTATAATATTTCATTTTAAGCACAAAAAATGGGCCTTCTTGGTGTGTCTTAATCTCATGTAACTTCCTTTTTTAGTGGCCCAACTTCTGTGTTTTCTGTCTAAATTGATGGCTGGACTTTATGAAAACTTAAACCGAAAAAAAAGCGTGTCTAGTAACTTTCCACAACGTTAAATTGCAGTGGCAAATTACGGAAACTCGGAAAATTCTGTTAGTATGCCCCGGCAAGCCCCCGATAACAAGTTGAAGTGATCAAATTGTGGTCGTCTTTAATGACTGCCTTCTAATCACTTCGCCTCGGGTAAGTTGCCTTCGTGTCTTTCGGGGATGCGGATACGGGGACGGGGCCGGAATGGTGAGGAGTGGTATGGAATTGGGTGTAAGGTCCTTACCGCACCACACAGCCATGCCAATTTATTTAATATGCCGTACGTGAGCTTCCGCTTTCTGTCCTGGCTCGTTTATGGCCACTGACTCGGACTCCCGTCTTTGTGTTCCTTCTGGCCTTGCTGTGTGGTGTGTGTTTTACTACTCCTCGCCTCGCTTCGCATTTCATTTCATTTCATATTACTGGACGTTTTCAAATTTTTCACTTGAGTGAGCTTTAGCAGGCGGTTTCACATCTTTAACGAGGGAAAACATACAGGCAGGCGTGGAACGAGGACTGGATTTCTCTCTGAACTGTTTGACCATTTGTAAAACCTAAAGCCTTTTGGCCAGGAGCAGGGATACCATGTGAGAAGGTCCTCTAGAGTACTGACCACTGATTCCGTTCTAACAGTTGAACGAAAAAGAAATCACAAGAAAGGAAACCAGCTTCGGAACTTTGTATACCCTTGCAAAGGCAGATTTTCGATATGCCTATGTGAAAAAACAAAAACATTTTTATATTTCACATCGTATCTATGTCAGATGTAGGATAAGATAAAGATAATGTTCGTTGTATCAAAATAAACAAGAAATGAAGCTAACTTGGGCACGCCGAAGCTTGCAGGGGGATCATTAGGAACCGATCCATTCTGTTCAAATTAAGGGAAAAACTAAAAGGAAATATATAAAAGTTGTATATTTATGCATATTACATAATAATTTGCTTTTGATCAAATTTAAAAAAAATTAAGCGCATAAAATAACTAAATTTTAGATTTGAAATATCTAATATAATAAACATTATAAGAGGTACAAGTTAAATGTAATGAAACTATACTTCTGACTACAAATATAATATAAAAAAAGTTTTTAAGAAGTCGAAAATATTGTGTTAAAAATTAGAAAAGTAAACGGACATGGCTAGATTGACCTGGCTGTTGATGCTGATAGAGAATATATTTAAGCTCTGTGAAATTGAAATTTGTGAATGCTGTATGTATTCCCCTCTTCGAGCTGAAATGTTATTCTTTGATTGATTTTGAAATTGTATGTCATTTTCTTTTCACTTATTTTTTGCCGAGTGTGCTCGACCGTTTTGGGCTTGAGTCCTGCCAGCTTATAGTTAAAGAGGATTCCGTCAAGGACACCCCGGCGAATTATGTTCAAGTTTATGAGAGCAGGTGCGGAGTCGCAGCTCATTCGTCCTCATCGCCATCAGTCCTGGCGGTCCTCGGCGAGACAGAGCGCAGCACTCATCTTGGCTAAAACCTAGGTCCAAGCCCAGTCCGACCTTGCCTCATATGCGAGTCTTTGTGTTTGCGCATTCAAGTGACGTGGTGCGGCATCTGCGCTGTGTCCTCATCCTCATCCTCATCCTCATCTCCATTCTGTGTGTCCTCTTTATCCGGTGCACTTCCCGCGCCGGGCTTATTTTCACAGAGGAAGAAATCAGACTGATTAAGGCTATGCAAAGAATATATAATATTTTAATTTAGTTATATTTTAAATAATTTAAAAGGTTTTGTGTAAATGGTTTTATTGAATGATTCATGGATATATATACTTGACGGGGTCAGAACTGAACCCTACTCTACTTTGCACTACTTTCTGGTAAAAATTGTAATTTCATTTAAAATAATTTCTTGTTTTCTTACTCGTTTTTCATTTCTGCCAAGTGATTTTTTCAGTGCTTTCCGTTTTGCACAACGTATTTCTCTGTCCACTCACTGGCTCTTTTGGCATTGCGGCACCAAAGTGAGTATTTCCATATTTATAGTTTTTGAAATAGCTTCTAACTAGCTAGCAGGCTGGCTTTGCCAAAAAGGGGCAATGGATTCTATAGGGATATAAAGTTGCAGAGCTCCGAGCTATTATATGCGACTCATCAGAAAATTGAATATCTTTTCTCTGGTCACTTTTGCATGGAAATTACTCGGTTTTTAAACGAGCATCCCTGCCAAGTCAATTTTCATTTCTAATGGCATTATAAAAAGTGCTCCGAAGAAATTAAATTGTTTAAACGAATGGCGTTTTTTTCATTTTCTGCTGCTGCACTACTGTCCTGCTGAAGTGATTACTTTAAATTGAAAAGTAAGCGACCTAAGTTGTAAGTCAAAACTATTTCTTAATTCCATTTTTAAGCACAGCCATAAAATGACAAGTTTTTCATCAATATTTGATTGTGCTAAATTATAAATAGTGACTTGCCTTCCGATTCAACTGGGTGGGGAGTACATTCCCCCAGAGATCAGGCATACATAGTTCCACTTCTGCAGATGAACTTATTTACTGATTCACACATATAGGACTAACGGCATTCCGGGATCCAGCTGGGGCTTCCATCATCAGTCCATTGACTGAGCAGTGGCGGCCGCCTCCTCATCTCTCATCTCCATTTTTGTGAAGTTCCCCGGCAAAGGGAAAAGGCCCTGACGTCCCGGGCGCCGGGTCTTTAGACCTGTTTGACGACCTTCAGCAGTTTACTGACATTTATAAATTTTTATAAGGTTCAAGGGTTCAATAACGCAGCATGACAAAATTTATCGCCACAACGTGTCCATAACACACACACGCACACTGGACGCACCCACACAATCAGTATGCCGGGCTCAAGGGTTCGCGGGGAGTGGAATATTGATGGCAAAACTTCATGAAGCATAGCCAACTTTTTCGCATCGCCTCCCTTTCTCTCCGTTTTTTTTTTTTTTGTTTTTTTTGCAATGCGTAAAAGTCAGATAAACCCCACCCCCCCGTAAAGACGCACATGCAAGATGGCGAATAGTGTATACCCAGGACTATTGGACGGATATAAGGAAAGGACCGGGAGCTCTGGTTTTTCAAGGCTCCAGCAGTGGTCGTGAGGGAAGCCGAAAGTCATACCGAAGTCTCCAGCTTTGAGCTATGCTAAAAAAAGTGTTTAAGAAAGTTTTTGTTATTTATAAACTTAATTCAGTTTTAATATTTATTAGGTATACCCTATATCATCAATAGGCCAAATTCATAGTCATTTCATTAACGTGCTCCCATTCTACAATCGCGCCAAAATCGACTTTCCGCTCTCTCATTTTCACTCTTTGAAATAGGTCGATGAAACTCTGACGAAAAATTCAATGATCTTTTGTCAGTAAAAAAAAAACGTAAGTTGTTTATGAATTATTAATGAATTTTTGTTGATGAAATTATCACAAACATGCCGTGCTATTGTTGTCAAATTTAAACTCAAGTAGGTATGATTTCGGGCCAAGGCCGGACTTGCTTAATTTAAGTACTAAACAATATTAAATTAAGATTATGTTATTTCTAAACTTCCTTGTGAACGATTTTATTTTCTGTAATTATAGAGGTATAAATCTCATAAATTAGTAAACAAATGTTATTAAAAGGTACTTACATTTCTTAATTCCCGGCCAGGATTCGAACTCAAGTCTCAGAATTCACAGACCATCCGCTTACCAACTTCTTCACTGAGGCGAATCTAATAGTGTCGCGAACGTGAGCTAAAAATTTATATTTTTTTGGCTTGAATCAAGAATTTTTTTTTTTTAGAATTTTTAAGAATTTGTTTAAGCTTTAAGAATTTTCATACTTGAATCAAGAATGTTTGGGATTAGTTCGACGATTTAACCTCGAATCGTTCTTGAACATTTTCAGACGCCGCATTTAAATAAGCTTTCTTTCTTTTGATTGACATTTTTATAATGACTTTTTTTTTTAATTTACAACACAAATGAATGTTATAGCAGGGTAGTTACTAAAGTTCGTGTGGAAAATATCTTTAAAAAAAAATCAATATGATACTGCCTAATTTTGAGTGGCTTCATACTCTGAACTTGTTAATGAAATATTCAAGGGAATGGTAATGTCATCGAGTTCATTATTTCAAGTTGTCTTCGTAGCCCAAGACTCACTTAGCTGGAATATGCCTGCTGGGTATATTTGTTGGTGCGTGCAATTTTCAGCTTACAGCTGTCAGCTGACTAACCAACACACACGCGCCAGCAAAACACACACACACACATACATACGCATTAAGAGAGGAAAAACTAAACGAAGCGCACAATTTGGCGGACTGCAAACGAATCGAATCCAGGGGAAAAATCAAGAGAGAAAAAGGGGAGAGGAGAAAAGACAAAACAACTTCAAACATCAACTTGCATTGTGAAGATTTTCACGATACCAATTCATATATGTATGTATACGTTTTTTTTCAAGTTTTTGTATAGACTTAATAAGAAAACGCTTTATTGGAAATACTGGAAATTTTAATTTTCAATTCGATGCTAACCAGCAGACAAAAACGTTCGTTTATGATATTGAAAACGATAGTTTTGCGGGATTCAAGCGGACAAAACGTCCGATTCTGGCTCATAAACGATATTAAATTATAATCCAATTTTCAGAATCCGAACAAGATATCGATTGCGGACCTTTTACGACATCATTCGTCCCCTGTTCGTCCGTTTGCGCCTTCGTTTTTGAGCATTTAGCGAAAATAATGCGGAAAGTCCGATTCTTTGTCCGTATTTAATATTTTTAGGGGACATTTTTCAGATCCATCCGCACTATGTCCGCTCTTTGTCTGCTGGGTAACAGTGTATCTAAATACACAATAAATATAAATATATATTCAATATTCCTTATATTTCATGTATGTATGTATGTATGTCTTAAGCTCGAAGAGATATGTTTTTTCCCGCGTTGCAGCCAAGAAGGATGGCAAGAGCCGATGGACTATGCATGAGGCGGAGACACTGAAATTCAGTTCGAGGATTTCGGGAAGCTCCCGAAAACCCTATCCTATTCCCCAATATTTCCTGCAGGACCCCCACCCCCCACACACACACACAAAAAAAGCCGGACCAGTGCACTATGGGGTTTTTGACCTGTTTTTGTGGCATTAATTAATAACTTGGTCAGATTTAGAGATATCGGCATGAAACTTTACATATCGTCATTTTTTGTCGCTAGGCACATATAGTATGAAAATCGTTCGGGTCAGGAAACTATATCCTATAGCTCCCATAGAAACGATCAGGTAAAACTTAAGATAAATTAATGAAATTTAAGGAGCTGAAATTTGTTGCCCTTTTAATACTATATACCAATTTTGAACAAAATCGGACAACGCTTTCTCTAGGAACAAAAATAACCAAAAGACCGGAATTCAGTGTTTTCCCATACAAACAGCAAGCAAATTGGCGTTGAAAACAGTGAGGTTATCTAAGAAAAATTCAAATTACACAAAAAGTGCGGAAAAGTGCACGATAAGACTAACTGATTTTTGCTCAGAATTGACAACGCTACAACATACACTTGGACGCATTGAAAACTAATGCGAACTTCTATTTCAAAACTCTTCCCAAAGTTGAAATTTGTTTCTCAAAATTCAGCTTAAGGTGCATTTATAAAATGACAAAATGTCAGTATAAACACGCGCAATTTAAACAATTAATATATTTAACATATAGTTAAAACCTGTGAAATCAGTGTCCATTAGTTTTTTCCGTTGCAAATTGTGTCTTACACGAATAGTTTAATTTCAAAGATCACTTCCTAAAAATTGCAGACTTAGCAGACGGGCTTTCGGATGCAACAGCTGACTTTACAGCTCTGTTGCTAACATATGCTGTTAAGTATTAACATTTTGAGTATGAGGCATAACAGTTCGATGTTTTGTTAATACAATCCCACTATTTTTTTTTAATTTAAAGAACTTTTAAAAAATGATTAAATGCCACAAAAAGTGGTCAAAAACCCCATAGTGCAGTGGTTCGCAGTCGATTGCCAAATGAATTTTGTCAGGCAGCGAAGGTTGAAATTGGCTTTTGCCTTTTGGTGAACGTATTTTGAATTTTAATGCGGCCAAAAAACAACCAGAAGCTGAGCGGCTAAGACGAAGAAAAGAGGCAAGCAGCCACAGAAAGCGCCGGAAATGGCTGGAAAGAGGAAGTCGTACCCTTTTTTCAGCTGGCGCCTTTGTATGTTAGGTCTGAAAAACAAACACATGAGCTCGGGGAAAGAAGAGCGGGACTATTTCATTAGCAAAAGTCGAAGACGGAGCTGCCGGAGAAGGGCTTAACCCTTTTATGCGAATTCTTCCATGCTATCTCCAAGCAACTATAAATAACGTTTCCACTGAAATATTATACCGGAATGTGATGTTTTTTTTAGATATGGTATATGGAATATTAACTAAAAGATCCGGTAAAAAATCAAGTATATACAATCCAATTTTATGTATTTTGTTTCATAAACATATGTACGTCTCATTAAAATAGGGCATGGTCACAGCTTAAGGGTTAAGGCCTGTGGTGTCAGGGCGTAGCTGCGGGGGCTGGCTTTGGTTTTTTGTTTAGCCAAAAATCAACACATCCCGGGCCACACACACACACACACTCGCATAGAGAGGCTACAAAGCAACCGCAATGGGATTGGATTAACATTCTGACAGAATCCATAGCAAACTTATGTGGGATGCGTAGCGTCTCAGTCTGGGGAAAGGAGTGAGTCTCAGTCTCAGTGTCAGTGTCAGCCGGGGGAAAGGATCCCGGTGAGGAGGCAGCAAGGATGTGCCAAGAACTGAGTGCCATCTTAGTTGCGGTTGAACACTTGCCAGGACGGGATGGAGCCCCTTCTAGTCGAGAAAATGGCAGCATATTTGAATACTTGATTTCATTTATTATGTGTGCGTGTGCCACAGCTCTAGCCTTGTGTGTTGTTTGCAGCTCCAATAACAAATCATTTCAAGTCGAATTTATCTCCACTCTAGCCATATCTTGATTGCGCCTAATTGAAAATTCCACCTGCCTTTTAAAGTCTTCGCAGAGCTTTGATTAGGTTATTAATTCAATTTGTATTTCCCATTCCGGCTCGTCTTATTTAATATTCCGACATATTTTAGGTTTAATGCCGTATAAATTATGTCAATTAATTTTGATTTGTCCAGAATTTAGGAGGAGATAGTGTGTCAAGTCCTTGAAAATGTTTTCCCCAAATAAATTCTGCACAGACACGACCTTGCCCGGACTACGTATCTACTCAAGAAGTTCATGAAGGGGTACTTTCTTGACTAAACGAACGTTGATCGTTGATCCACAAAGCTAGTTTTATGTTTTATTAATCTTCTACGGAAAAATAATTATTTTCATTACAGACTCGGATCCTTGGAACATGACTTTTTTCTATTTTTGCATCGATGTTTGTTCAAGAGGCGCTACTATGCGATGGCTCTAAGATGAGCTGTGGTGTGGGAGCTGGCACTTTCGCTGGGACTTTTTGGGATTGAATTGACTTTCAGTCTTCCGATCTCAGCAAGACTATCGAGGCCTTAGGGATACCAAAGTGACGATTTAGGCTGATAGTCAAGCGGCTATCAAAGCTCTCACAGTATGCCAAGAAGCCCATACCAAGGATTGGGAAGGCGTACGGGCTGGCCCGGAAGGGCTCGGCTGAACGTAGTGACATTAGAGGTATACCAATACTGCTTAAAGCGGTCCACACTGCAATAATTGAGTATTTCAAAACTAAGGCCAACAGAGAATAGTCACGGATAAGCCAACATGGTAAATCGAAGTTATGTTTGCCAAACTTCGACTGGAAGCGTTCAAAAGAGCTGTTATCCCAAAGTAAGAAGAATATAAGAAGGATCACAACAGGCTCAACAAGCTATTGGGCAATAGGATCACACGCAATATGGGGCTGCCATATTACAACAGCTGCAGGAGCTGCCAGAAACCAACGGAACAGGAGACACCAGAGCACTTGCAGAGTGCTTGGACCACCTCACCACTTATACCTATAGGTATTCCTACCACGTGGTTTTATGAGTAGTTTTCTGTGTGAGTTCACCAGTATGGGTCAACGATGTGGTAGCAATTGAAACATCCTTATGAAACTAACCTGTTTTAATGTTTTATATATCGTCCGTTACCTTATTATCCTGTTCCATTCCATATCCACTCAGTGGATGAATTCTGAAAATGTATGCAAGGTTTTTTTATAGCTTTTCCGTTGAGAATAATTTAATGTTTAAGCTTCCTTTAGTGCCCATATCGTCGCACACTTTGCAGTTGTCATCCTGGCCCAGTGTGTTGGTTTGTGCGTAAGGTCATGACACACATTTGACAAAGAGGACCGACCTGTCCGCCGCCCACCTCCGGCTCCCAGAGCCCAGTGTCCGTTCCATGGCCCTTGTTGTTTTGGTTTTGGGCTTGATTAGTCGCCAAGTATGCCTAAGTTCGTGAGTGCTGCCAGGGTGTTCACGGCGGTGTGTGTGGCGTGTCTGGGAGTGACCTTGCTGGAAGCGGGGCCAGGTCAAGTCAAGTAAAAGAGCGCGACCATAAAAGTGCCTCGGTAATGGAAACGGAAATGGAAGCGAGCAGATAAAACAATAATTGAGAGTGGCCCAGCAGGGCAACAATACTTTTCTGTTACCCCCGAACATTATGGACCCACGAATAACCGTCAGGGGGTTGGGTAAATAAGCACCTGGACATGGAATATACAGATATACCTATGTATGTACATGCATGCATATATGGTGTGTATATATCGTGCTGCGTGTATTTTTGGTAATTTTGCAAACAATATCTATTCATGCTAAAAAGTTGAGAAAAATTACTTCAAAGTTTATAATGATGCACTACCAAATGCCACAGGAACGACGAACGAAATTGATAGAATATTATCTGTATCTTCTTCGACACATCGACACTTTTTATTACTCTAGAATTCCATTATATATTTTGTGAAAAATGAACGACTATATGTAGCTGTCATAGGAACAATCGGAAAATTAACATTGTAAAACTTTAATTTTATTTCGCTTTTCTTATCTCCGTTTTTTTATCCATTTAGATTAAAAATTGCATTTGGTATTCTTCAGATTTCTTGTATTATACTATTCGGAAAGGACCAGATTGAACAACTATATCTTATCTATTTGAAAGTCGGGGTCTTATTCTCTCCTGCTAGGTTATTTTTTCAAATGGGTGTACATATCTTCCTTTCTGGATCGAATATATTTTCATCAGCCCATTAAAATCTCTCCTTGTTTATTGTCAATACCCTAGTACATATGCTTAATCGATTGGTTTTTTTTCTCCTAACACGTAAGCAAAGGTTTTCTCATTTTCCATATAATTTTAATACCGTAATATAATAAATAATATATTTGTTAAATGCAGTTGGTGTTTGTCATTTGTAAGCGCAGAGGAAGTACATAGGTTGTCAATAAAAACTACCAAGTATAGGTATCGATCCCTCAGTTTCATTTCCAGCCTTCCAGGTCCATTTCCATTTCAAGCTCTATAAAATTAAATTCAAATTCGTAAAGTAAAAAACTGTTTTATTATATAAAACATACATAGAGCTGCCCATGAGGCTAGGCCAACTACAGAAATCTTCATCCTGACTTTGTATATTTCGGAGTGATTTTGAAATGTCTGAAAGCGTTGCATTTCAACTTTGGCGACATTAGATAAAAGAGTTAGTGTCCCCATACGAATCGTGTGCGGATAAAGCTGTATTTTTTTTTTGTGGCATACTAGGCAAATCTATCAATCATCACGCCCAGCATAACTCAAAGAGGTTTTAATATTGTCACTTAATATTTCAAACACACCATTCCTAGTGAAGAACTTGGGAATTTTTCGACAAGTTAAATAGGCAACAATTCTTCAAACATTTTTTACTTCCACATACATAAATTAATATTTTTATGACGTCACTCGCTAGGTGTAGATCAATTGGTATCAAGACTATATAGACCCAAAATGACATTCAACAATTTATAATTTAAAATCTGTGTTTCTGTCAGTAAGTGTATGTAAATAAAACTTCGTGCAGGTGAAGTTGGGAAAGTTTGTATATCTTAGATTAGAACAGTAATTTTTAATTTTAAAAATAAAAATAAATAATACATTTTCCGTGTTCAAAATATTTTTATTTAATTAAATCAACAAAAAAAAGCTACAAAATTATTCAACTTTTGTTGATAAAAAGGCAAATTAGTGGGCGTATGCAGATATAAATTAAACAACAATTACCTGTCAAATGCCGTTTAAATTATTCGATTATCTTATTTGCTTATTTTGCACAATGAGAAAAGGTGCAGGATGCACTGGGATCTCCGATGCCCACATGGACCAGGCTAGTAACTGGAGTTAAGCAACGAGATTGCGGAAAAACTTACTGAGACATCGGGTTGGTTGGAAAGCGTGCCGGTTTCCTAAGTTCGCTCCAAAGCGAGTTAAAGAAACATTACGATCTGCAAAACACTCTGCACCTACCACGGAAAGATTGCAGTCTGTTAGTGGAAATACTCACAGGTCACAGGAAATGCGATGTATCCGAGGCGATTGAAGCCTTCTAGTGTCTTGTCTGATAAGAATACTGGTACTGGCATCACTAGATGATGCCTCCAGGAGGGCGCCAGGTTAACTACTTGCTTACTACATCCTTAAGGATTTCGAAACCTGTTACCTAATCTCCAGATCCAAACACACATCCGGAAAGGTAAGGGTCATATCAGCCTATGCGTCGCCTCTCGAGGTCCGTTCGGGTTTCATCTAACCTTACATCTAATTTACTCCGAATAAATAGAATGAATAGCGTACATTGCTTGGGGGATATACTTTATTTAAGTGCAAATAAATCAGGATTTACAGGATAGTTAATATTATTTAGCATATAAATGCTTAGTGAAGCGAGGAAGGTTGCATTGCCAGTGTTATGCGACTGTTAAGGCAGTATGTTGCCAATGGGTAAGCCAAGTATAGGTAAAGCTCGCGTTGCTCCTGCCGATCCCGTAGTGTCATTTCCAGCGCCAGCTCCAGCTCCATTTCCGCTTCCTGTTGATGCATTGTCTTCATTTCCTGAGCCAGAACCAGGTGAGGGTGGACACAATTTTGAAAGTTGGGGTGGAAAGAAAAACTTTTTAGCATCAGCCAAGCTAAAGCTCTATAAAATAAAATTGAAATTAGTATTTATGTGGATGATGAATCTGTACAAAGCTTACAGCCGCTGTGGCCAATTGCAAAGTGCAAAAGAGAGCTGCCAGAGCGACAAGACCAACTATGGAAATCTTCATCGTGGCTTTGTACGTTTTGTATTGATTTTGGAAGGGCTGAAAGCGCTGTATTTATACAAACAACTTTGGCGATAAGAGATAGGAAGTTCGTGTCCCAATACAAATCGTGCCCATATTTAAATAAAACTATATTATTATGAAGATTTAACTAAAATACTGAGAGATAACACCAAGCACAGCGCATTATGGACACTCTAAAGAAGAGGAAAATGATTTTTTTTAAGATCATTTAATTGAAATCTTAGGAAAAAGAGACAAAATTGTTAGCAATTAGATATTTTCAAGAATAGGAGGAGGAGGGGGAAGCATAGATAAAATGAGAGGCGAAGGATATGGCTAAATCGACGTGACTGGTGATCAACAATAGCTTATATGGTCGGATATGTATGTCATAAACTTGAAATTTCTGATTTTCTTTATACACATATAAAGTAAACATAAATAAAATAAAAGTAAACACAAATAAAAGAAAATTACAAAACAATTAAAAGGAAAAAAATTACAAAGACTTTATTTTATTTATTCAAAATTTGAAACTTATAGCCCTTAGTTAGCATTATAATTGGATCTAAGACCGATTTCGGGCATTTCATCTTTTTAAAGGCAATTAGGGGAATGTAAGGCATTAGCACGCGACTCGGGCAGAATTCACTTTTTCGAAAACCAGTTTAAGAACTGATTTCAGCAAAACATGGTGAAAGTTTTGAATGCAAATAATTTTAATGTAATAGGCATGAATTGGTCTTAATAATGTATTTGATTTGACTTCAAAATTGTATGTAGTTTTTTGATTTAAATTGAATTTTAATCCCTGTCGCTAGCAACATTTTTTCCACAGTGCTCTTTATATGGTTTTCGCTTATAAGGTAAATTAGAAGAACATATACGAGTGTTTTGACCTCTTACATTCTTCAAGTGATGTTAAAAAGCTAAAGTCAAAGCATAATGCTTTTGTTTAAAAAGTTGTTATCAAAAGAAAACATGCGCTTCCTATGATGAAAACCGTCATAGGAAGCGCAAAATAATAAAAACTCGCGTTGGCTCAAATTCGTATTCGAATATTTCGAAATTCGTGTCAGAATATGCTAAATTTGTTCAAAAATTATCAATTGAAGCATTTCTTAATGCAACTACGAAATTACTTCTTCACATAAAACTTCTTACAAAAATTCCAATATTAAAAAAAATAATTAACATGTTTCGCCTTCATTTTATAAATGTCTAATTTCGGAGTAAATAGGTACAAATGTATATTGCCCAACTTCCTATATTATGAATTAATGGCAATGGCAAATAATGTATTTACTGTATCCCAAAACAATTAGTGAATTTATTGAATAACGCTTAAGGCTATTTATAGCTGACAGAAATTGTTTATGCTATCGACCCGTAGTATACAGCGAATGTGGGTTAAATGTATATAATTTAATGCTGAACTTTAATTGCTTCAGGTTTCCATAAGTGTCAAACATAATGCTGATCCTAGAATGATATAATACAGCTTAAAGCTATAAATACTCACATCAGTGCAGTTTCTATTACAAAAAAAAACCTATTACAAAATATATCTTTCGAAATACATAAACAAAGTAAAACAATCACTGCGAAATTATATTTGTGTTACTCAAAAGATGGCCTAAACAGATGAAGAAGGATGGTTATGTATTCACCTCAGCATATTGGATGTTTTTTTTAGGGGACTCGGGATATTCCGTTTTACTCAAAGACCTGTAAATATGTTTTAATACGAAAATTTATCAAAAATTGTTTAAATGTTTTGTTATTATATGGTATTTAAATCATTAAGCTAACTTTAGCCATTTTGCCACAATATTTATTTTTAAGTGGGCAGTTTAGCACCGCATTAACCTTACCCCCCTTAAAGTCTGTTTTTGTCTAGTTTTCTTCGTGACTGTGTTTAATTACAGCCCATGCCTACCTCTTCTACAGCTCAACAAATTATTATGCCGTCACGAATCCAATTTCTTGTGTGATAAAGTTAAAAAGTCATAATCCTCATTTATTGTTTAAGGATATGTACACTGCTGCCAGTCCCAAACCCATACTTGGACTTCTTCTTGAAAAAGTTTTAAATAATATCGGTGCGGAAATGTTAGAAAATTATAGCTACTTATAATTTGATTATTTTGAATGTTTTATAGGATTTAAATGAAATACAATAAGCATGCACTCTGAAAACGTAATGGCCCGCACAACGGTGCTGTTATACGCACAACTGGCAGTGTAAATGATGATTTTGTAAATATTTTTATGGAGACTTAATGGCCGGTTCAGTTCAATTGGCCCAGGGCATCCTTCCACGTTATTAGCCGCCTAGTGCACATGTATTTGGCTTTGAGACCCATGGGGGAATCGACACACATTTTCTTCCAGTGCTCCTGCCTCGCAGAAGTAATTGGCGACCGGGCGGCAGCGCTTCTAATGACGCAGCAGCAAACACTCGAAAGGCGTCGCCGTCGCCCCACTTGGGCCAGGGGGTGGTTGGGTGGGCGCATGTGTATGTATGCAGGGGTACACGTACCTCCCACACGCACACTTGGATGCGTGAGCAGCTGTTAAATATTTGCCCAGTTCCTTTTTCGTTCTCACTGCAGTCATTTGGAATGTATTAATAATTGTCAAATGTTTAATTAGAACACAACCCGTTAGCTCGCTAGTTTCTTGACCAAGAAAGCCATTTCCCCCTTAGCGGCCTTTCTAGGCAACCGTGTCAAGCTAAAATACACTGATAAATGCACTGGAACTGGCACTTAAAGGGCATTTATACATCAGCAGCAAAGATAAAATGATATTAAGCTAGAACAAAGAGTAGGTACTACTTGATAAAAAAAGTAAAAGTTTAAATTAAAATTACAATCAAATATCTTACAAACATGTAATTTAGGGAATAAAAGTCTTTTTAAACTCATTTACCGAATTAAGCTGGCGGTCATTCCTATGAACTTCATTGGAAAGTATTCTCAAAAGAGCTTTTATTTTGCGTGCTGTGTGCATCGATGCGTTCTTTCTGCAAAATTTACTTCACATCAACAGCCGAGTCGATCTAGACATGTCTGTCTGTCCGTTTCAACGCAAACTAGTCCCTCAGTTTTAAAGCAATCTGAATGAAACTTTTCACATAGTCTTCTGACTACTCTTACTGCTATAGGAGTCGGACGCATGTATCGTATGTTGAAAAATCAAATTTTACAGGAGAAGCTTTTTTCTGCTTTGATCTCTTAGGAAGCACTGAAAAAACGATAAAATTGAAACTTAATTTTTATCGGAACTATAGGGTTTTCAGGTATAATATTTCACAGGGTAGTGAGACATTATGTGCCTAAAAATTTTGCATTAAAATCTCAATTTCGAAAAAAAAAAAACGACATACGAAACTTTCGCGGAAATGCGTCGATATGGTATCATATAGCTGCCAGGGAAATGATCGAAATGTTTGTAGACAAAAAATATATCTTCCTTGTTTTTTAACATATTTTCATCATCTTTGAGATTTGGAAATTTTGTATTATTTCAGAATTTCGGCTTTAATTTTATAAAAACCATATACATAGCTGGCATACGAACGATCGTTAGATGTAGGGAAAAATGTAAAACTATGAATGTATAACTGTAAATATAATATTTATAAATAAATGAAGTGAAAGTTGTTATTACTTACTTTTTTCAGCATGTATATTTATAATTTATTTTAAATTGGTTATTTCAACCCCAAAATATTATTTTAAACGATTTAAAATTGAAACTTTATCAAAAAGCAATTGTTATATGGTGTATATAAATACATATTAAAACATATACACATTTCTCCAGTCAGTTTTTCTTTTCATTTCACCAAAAGAAATCGATTTTTAATGATCCAATTACTAACTGCAAGGGTATACAAACTTCGACGGGCATTTCAAATACTTTTCTTAAGGGTCAAGGTCGTAAAAGTAAATGTATCGTCTAAAAATATAACTTTTTTAAACTCCGCTACCCCAAATTTTAAAATTGTTTAGTCACATTTCTTTGCTAACCAACACTCAATTGCGCAATAGTTTTTTTGTGTAAGAAAAGGCATAAAAATATTTTAAAAACCTAAAAAAATTTGCTTAAGGAGGAGCTCAAATAGCCTTAACCTACGAAAATTTTGTCGCCGATCCTTCGTCCGGACGTCCAACCCCTCTCCTCTGGTCCAGAACGTGCTTTAGACAAGGAAGAGGGAAATATCCTGCACCTGGGATTTTTCTCTACGGACGCGTCTGGACGGCGGAAAAGCACAGGGAGAGAATTTCCCTTACGGCGTGACAAGTTTTCTCGCATGCGAGATATTTTGTACTCCGTTAGCTCGGAATGTGTTAATCCTTGTTATTTTACAAGTCTTTTGGTATCAAAAACGAATTCAAGCATTTTAAGGAAGGAAAAATATATTCAAATTTAAATAGTGGCATCATAAATGGCGTCAACGTACACAATTAATGCATTATTGTTGATTTGAATAAAATTGTTCAGTAAAAAATGTATTTTACTTTGTTTTACATACATAATCTTATTTGAATATACCTTATTTAAAGTACAAGTTACTTCACAAATTTTGTCACTTTATTTAAATTGGGTTAACAATTAATCGAATATCCAATTTAATATCCAACTCTGCATTTATATGTATAAATTTATTTTTTATGACCATGAAATATTCAACACGAAGAATTCAACTGAATTAAGTTCTCTTGACGGTTTGGTTGTTTTTTTTATTTTAATTTAATTACATGTTTTTTTTTTTCTTCAATTTAGTTTCCAAATTAAGTTTGTGTTAGCTTACACACAAAAAAATTCTGGTGGGTTCAATGAACAATTTATTTTATTTTATATGACAGTCAATTACAGTCGCCCTTACGAACGAGAATATGTGTGTTTTTTGTTGTTGGCTTTGCGAACTGTATTAACTGTCAGCTGCAGTCAAAAGACTATAGGTTTTACGTAAAAATATATATTTATAGCTCGGAGAGAGGGAAAGAGATACTTTTTTTTGGCTCTCTCCTTGGAATTGTATGTATTCACGTTCCCGACATTATTGTGTGATTTGGCCCAGTTGGTAATGGCCTTATGATACAGTAATGAAGTTTTCATTCATTACCCACTTTTTTAGAAACTTGAAAGAGACAACTATATATAATAATATATAATCCGAATATGGTCACACTGACTAAAACGGTAAAAAAGCTAGCAAAATGTCGAAAACAAATTTTAAGGATGAAATGGCAGACTTTTTAATTGAAAGTTTACCAACTACTGTATCTGAAACTATATAAGTCCAACCTACAAGGTGAAGCTGAACTTTTGGAACCAATTGACGGAGGAACTGAACACAATGTCTGGATTAAACAGACTTTAAACTTTAATAAAAAAAAAAAAAAAATAGGAACAAATTTTAAAAATAAAAATGCCACGTGACTTACTTATCCTTTATATATATTCAATATATTTGTTTGATATCGAATAGTTCTATGGACAGTTATGCCCATATGATACAGTAATGCAGTTTTCATTAATTAGCTACTTCATTAGAACCTTGAAAGAGTCAGCTATATTGTCATTTTGTTTGGATTTTGCTTGTATTATTTTGGTAATACGACTACGGTCACACCGACCGTAAAAGGTAAACAAAAAAAAACGGCCGCCATTCGCGGCGTATTATTATGAATTTCTGAATTCCTCGTCGAAGTATTATTGCATAAATAAATGCAGAATCTTTTAAATTTATGTTTTTAACCTATAATGCTTAAAATTTTTTTAATTATTGCAAAAAAAATAATTTTAATTAATTTTACTGCGCTAGAAACTTGCTACTGCAAAACATATTATTTTTGCTAATTTTCTAATATATTTTCAGTTCAAAAAACAAGCGAAATGATATAAAAATAAAATTCTCATTGTGAGACCATACTGTCAATGAGCTGGCTAATACATTTTTCAATTACAATTTTCTTCATTAAACCCGTATTTTGTTATCGAGTATCTAGTATATAATATGTAGATCTATCGATTATCGCGGCAATGAAGTAGCTAATGCATTATTCTAATGCATTAGAGCGCCATATAGTCGTCTTGCTCGCACTTGTGTAAAACGCTATAGCGCTGTCAAATCTTTAATGAAGTCTCTAATTAATGCGGCAGTGTCATGCCAGTATTAGGATGTATGGTACACCGCAAAGCAATTTTTTTTTTGGGGCCACTCGGAAGGTTCCCTACAACTCCTATACCTCTAAATATTTTACAATACGCCATTTAAAACAAAATTGTTTAAATGAGCTTACCTTAGCCGTTTTGCCGCAAATGTTTTGTTGAAAAGTGGCCCTTTTTGCTTAAAATTAACCATACACTGACTATCTCGTTTTTTGACCCCCAAAATGGTTGGATTTACTGCAGGAATTTGTTCTGTATACTTGCTAGATTTTCCGTATGATATACATAGATAAGTGGGTTAAGAGGTCTTTCAGCCGATGAATTACAGCTTACAGCTGCGAAACGCACTATGGGCATGCACTAATGTTCGTGAGTGTATGGCGGTCAGTTTCATGGCATTTAAGCCGCATTAAAATGAAATTAAATATTCATTCAGAAATTTAACTGGCAAACATGAAACGGACGAAAGAGGAAGTCGAAACGAAGAGGAGGGGCAATGGTAATGGTAATGGAAAAGGAAAAGGGAGCGATAATAATAATAATAATATTGACAACAATGACAGCACAACTGACACGGTTTCTGTCAAATGACAGATAAAACGGGAACGACGGAAAATTACGAGGGCGAAAAGGGGCAAGGGGGCTGAAAGGGAAATAAAAACCAGCCACATAAACTACTCATTAAAGCTAAATATCAGAAAACCGATTTCCAATCATGTGCAGATGCCAAGAAAATAGAAATGGAAAATATCAGAAAGCCATTAAAGATTTGAATTCCAATTCATCCGCGACTTTAATCTGGTTTTGATGTCGGCCCATTCGCCCGTGCAAAGTGCATAATAAAAATGTATGAAATTCAATTATGCGCAATTAATGCGCATTAAATGTACGCAACGGTTGTGCCTGAGAGGCTGGGCGACGGGGAACGGGGAACGGGGACTGGGCATTGTGTCCATGGGCGTGTCTATTGATGTCGGCTAATTGACTGCTATCCAAAGGGGTATCCCGAGTAAGAGGAAATGCTTGTTCAGCTGCTAATTAACATTCTCGGTTGGTGCCAGCTATTGACGGAGACGGCGAAAAAAAGCGACTCAAATGTATGGTCCCCATGCCCATACCCACGATCCGATGGCTTCGGTAAGGAGTCCTTCGAATACAGACTGTCACGAATTGTCAATTAATAAGCGTCTTCCAAAGGCAATTTCAACTAAAAGTGCCCCTAAATGGAATAAAGAAAACACAGGAAATCACCCCCACACTCATAAAATTATTTTTCTGCATTTTAGGAAAATCGCCTTAAAAAAAAAAATCGCCCTTAAGGGGTTATATACAGTTGTACCGCGCAAAAATATGAAGTTTTGTCGATTTTTTTTTGACACCATAAAGAACATTTATTAAAAATGTTTTACCGGCGTTGTTTAGTACATCTTTCTGGGTACTTATTAAAATTTTTTTTATAAAAAAATATTAACTAATAAAATAGTTATGGCCGAATTCAAATACCCTCTTTTTCCGATAGTGACTTGCGGTGGACATCATATCCCGAGAACGGTTCATCAGAAATCAAAAATTCAAAAAAATTTCGTTAGTATATTGTATTGTCTAGTCCGTGAACGAAGGATTTGTAAAAATTTTGATTAAAAAAAAATGGACGGACTAGTTTTTGTGATAATAAATAAGTGGTCAAAATTTTGTGTTGATCGGATTAATAGTTTTTTTGTAATCGTGTCCACCGCAAAGGTAATTTCGAAAAAACGAGATTCTGAGATAATCGCGTTTAAAGCTTCAAGTTCGTTCCGGCCGACGTGGAGGTAGTGCGCTATAAATAGCTACAACTTCGGTTCTAATGCTCCGATCGTTATGAATTTTTGTAAGAGTATTCTCAACAGTATATACTTTAAGAATATGCAATAAAAAAAAATCGATTTTTTCGACTATCACAACTGTATATAACCCCTTAAACTAAAAAAATTTTTTAGAATTACGAAAAAAGTGTATTTGAATTTAAGGCAGGCACCGTAAAATTAAGAAAGGCCCCCATAAATTCAATTTTTTAAGGTTAATTTTTTTATTTCTATATATTTTCCTTAAATTTAGGGCAAGGTTTTCTGATTTGCTTCGATCAATTTCTTTCTTTAATTACGGGAGAATGTTCTTTGTTTTGCTGGTCAACTTTTCGTAAAACTATGGCGGATTCTTTCTAAAATTTTGGCAAATTCCGCACGCGTGCGCATACAATTCCCAACTGGTTCAAACGTCTCTGGCATGAGGTGACGGTGGCCGGCCAACAATTAGTAAGAGAAAGTCTCTTTTGCAACACCAAAAGTGTTAGCATTTGGCCGCCTTTGTTAATAAACAATAATAATATTGTTTTTGTTGTAATACAACAACAAAAAAATATTATTATAAATATATATTAACAACATTTTTACAACAAAAATAATATTATTGCTTTTTTTAATAAAAATTATTTTTTACAACAAACATAATATTATTGCTTATTTACAAATACAGCAGCAGCAACAACAAACAGTTGCAACTTAACTTCAATTTTTCTATATTCAAGAAAAATCTTTCTAAATGTAAGAAAAAATTCACCTTCAATTTCAGGAAAATTTTTCCCATATTTAGGACAAATCTCCGTATAAACAAGAAAATGTTTCTTCATTTAAGAAAAATCGCCCTAGATTTAGGAAAGATTCTTTCCTCAAATTTAGGGCAAATTTTCTCAAATCTAGAGCGACTCGCCTCTGGAACCTTTTCTATGGCGAATTTCTAAATACACGGGCGAAAAGCGGCTTTTTAAGGGCGATTTTAGGCAAACATTTTTATGAGTGCACGGATATTTAATTAAATGCAAACGAAGAGTTTCTTCACAACATTTCTTAAACTTTTTTAAACAAACGTCATATTCGCATGATATAACTATTAATATGATATGTAGTTTGTTCTAATTTTGAGGCAAATAATTTAACGTCCGAAAATGCTCTTCGTGCCGTATTGCCATCGTTGGAATTTCCAGAACCATTCTGACTTGGTTTGTTAATATGTAACCCCATTTCTGACCAAAGTTTTCGCTCAATGTCCTTCTTGTGTACCATCATTATTTCTTTGTCAGAGTCCGTACTAATTCGCCACTTTTGAATACTAACACGATATGAAATGTTGAGAACGAATTCCAAAAACCTAATCCATGCGTGGAGAGGATTAACTCCGTACTGATAAGAATTGGGTTTAGGTTTAAACTTTTGACTGTTAACCTGTTTCTTTTAAAAAGTCCTTTGGACTGCCTTACAAATTGGGCAGGATTGTGTTGAATTCGTGCCCGTTAATGTATTCAACACCTTTCCATCGATGAGCGATGAGCCACAAACGGCACAAAGCCAATCCCACGAAGGGCTTTTGAACTACGCGCGCAGGAAAGGCCGACCATCGGCGATAGTGGCAGCGTCTGGCAACGCTGCGATTGATCGACCAGGATCGGGATATATTTAGCTTCTCCAAAACCAGAAGATGCAGCCCAAGTATATAATGTTAAAGACGACCTTACAAGTATACCATATTTATTTATTTAGATTTTGATTTAGAAGAAGAACGTTTATATTAATACAAGTTTTTGTACTTATTTTTAGGTTTTCGTTTATTAAGCTATGTATGTATAATATGCAAAAATATTAAAATAAACAAATTTTCTAACAATTGTGGATAAAACAAATAAAGGAAAAAAGAGAACAACATTAATATGAATTTTATATGAATATACTGCAGTTCTATTATGTGGGCGGCAGGGAAGGAAAGGTGGCAGTGTAAAAAAAAAACCGAAATTCACAAATAATATAAGCAGCAAATTCTCCAAGTTTCAACTTTCGAGCTTTAAAATTACGGTTGTGGCCAAAATAAAGGCATTTCATCTCAATGTGCATTGGCTGCTGGAGAATTCCAAGCCCCTGTCCTGCCCCGAAGGCGCCCCGCTGCTGGATCGTTTCGAGCGTGGGCGTGGGCGTGACCGCTGAATTATTCCGGGCCACCCGTCTCGCCGCTGGAGAATTCCGGGCGCAGACGCGGGCTTGACAGCTGGATCATTCCGGGTCGCCCATTCTCTAGGCGGGTAACCATTTGCATATATTTTCTTCCCCTCGCCCCCCTCTATCTAGCTAAATAATTATCGGCGCTTTACGTTCTGGGCGTCTCACAAATTATAAATTTTGTGAGGGAACTCTGGGCCGCTGAGGTTTACCCCGGCCACCCAGACGCTTCCTTACAGTGCGTCGAATCGAACTTCCACTCCCAACTGTTCCGCCTCATACGCAAATGACTAAGTCTTTTATTTCCGAATCCAAAAGAAATTTGGAATTTAAAATATGATCCCGGCTTTCTTTAGCAAACTCAATTTTTAGCGGCTGCAAAATTTAACGGATTGGGGATATCTGTTTCTCCAAATAATTCTCCCATTTTGATCCACCATTTGAAGGGGAATTATTGTAGTGACAAACAAAGATTGGTCCAGGTAAATGGGTTCGGGTTCATTAAACCTTTGCTTATATACGCTCTGTCCGGTTGAACCGTCAAAACCATAGCTTACTATGTATAAGCTTTGCTTTATTTATATCAAGAAATTGTTGGAAAACTGGATTTTGATATAAAATGATCCGAGATGCAGTATGGTTCAGTTCTGCATTGGCACTTCGGCAACAGTATCTGATACGCTGATATCTATAGACCGACACTTTACTTTAGCTTCTCTCACCTTTTAGTAGCTTGGATATACATATATTGCAGTTTTTTTCGATACTCTTTAAGCGTATGTTAATATATTGCTGCTTAGAAAACGGGTTTTCTATAATAAATGCTAAGGCCTCATCAGCTGATAATGGTATAGGCTCTTTCAATGAAAGTTTTTGGCTTAATTTTGAACTGTCAGGACTATTTATTGTCGTATTTAAAATGTGAGAAATATCTTTATTTTTTTCCTTCTTAGCAGACATAGATGCTGCTTTAATAAGTAGATGTGTTGAATTTTCCTTTGAAAGTTCGGAAGCAAATCTTCTTTTAAGCCGTAAACTTCCTTCGTCATAAGAGACCCGAGGTCGTCCACCAAGATTACGATTACAATCATCTTTTGAATATAATATTAGCTCCGATGCAAGCCAGCTAGCATTTTTTTCTTTGAAGCGACAAGTATTTCTGTGTGCTTTGTTCAGCAGTCTTTTTATTTGAACAATAAAGTTTTTTATTTTGTTTTTAATCATCTCCAAATCGTTTTCCAGTCAAAAGTAGCGATGACATTGCGATTATTATCCAGCCTAACTTCCAGTAAGTCACCTCGACGAATTGCAAAGTTGCTCGCATCTGTTGAAATATCTAACCCCCACGCAAATTCCCGCAAATTATTTAAATGCTATCTGAATATACACATAATAACACATACTACCACATGGGTTGTTATTTGAATCCTGTTGTATCTTGCTAGATATGCTCCACGAAACACTAATATTTTAAGGTTAGAATCAACAAAACTTTCATTAAAAACATGACAAAACAAAAGCACGTATAATTAAACACTTATACAGATACTTTCTAAATACCATATGAAACATTTTACATTTTAAGGTATTTTAATTGGTCAAACTGTTTAAAAATACGAGAACGTCAAAGTTAAGAAACTTGTCTAATCAGCAAGCTTGCACGCACTACGTGGCAAGAACAGCTGACTTTCAAGGGCTGGTGGAAGACAAGGGCTGCACAATAAAATACCAATTACATATTTTTGATGTCTAGGGACTTTTCTTAGCTTAAAATAATAGTAACAATATTAATATATTAACACGAATTTTTTAGGTTTTGGCCAAAATAAAGGCATTTCATCCCAATGTGCACCCCTAGCATGAGGCCCTATGTAATACCTTTACCAGGTGTACAAAGCGGGATGCCGTTTATTTGCAGGTTTCACGTTTAAAATGCCGAGACCAAAAAAGAACACACGCACGTCGCACAGTAGCCTTTTCTCATTTAGCGTTGCAAAAATCATAACTTTTGAACCAAATGAGATAACTAAATAATTTAAACGGCATTGGACAGGTAATTGTTGTAAAATTTATATATGTACTGCATAATGTACCACGCCCACAAATACGCCTTTTTAAAGGGTATCAAAGTGAAAAAATAATTTTTTTTCAATGAAAACAATTTAAAAAAATTTTTTTTTTATTTAATTTTTTATGTTTATTTTTATGTATTTGCTCAAATAAAAATAATTTGAAAACTGAAAAAAAAAATTTTTTTTTTTAATTCAAAGTGTAACCGCCACGCGCTACAGTTAGTATATTTCTTGAAATGTATGAAATTGTGTCGGTATTTTGGTATATTTTACCCTGAGTTGTTTTGGTTTTTTGCGTTGCATTTCCGCAGACGCAGCTCGACGCAGCCGATGAAAGTTAATTCTGATCCAGGAAAGATCCACGGAACTTGTAGTCATAGTGTAGTCAGTGGCCGGCATTGGCGTCAAAAGATATAGACTACTTTAGGCAGAAAAAGGTGAAAAAAATGGACACCTGGCAGGTAGCGATTTACCTGTAGAAGCCCAAACCAAAGTGTCGTTTTTTTTAGGTTCTTTAATAGTTTATGAATGTATCTATCATTTAAAGTAAAAACCATGACCATTGGTTTTATGAATTTTTTTGTATATTACCTGAAAGTCGACCAATTTACACATTTTTTTTTTTTGTATGATGCAAAAAACGAAACAAAGTTCAACTTTAAATGCTCATAACTTCTACAAAAAAAATCTTAAAATTGATTCAGATTCTGAATCCTTGTTAAATGTCCTGTCGAATAAGTATGGTTAAAATCGTTTTTGCGAACATGGCTTTTTTGATTTTTGCAACGCTAATTGTTCGAGAGGCGCTACTGTGCGTCGGTTCAAAATATAGGCAAAAGGGGCCGGCTTTTTATGTGACCGCATATTCTTATGCGTTAGTGAATCGTACAATCTAGTATTTGTGTAAGATTTAAAGTTATGTTATGTTTCCATTTCACGTTCGTTTCTTTTTAAGGTGTAAACTAGGTATAAGGGGTCAGTTTTGTCTTAACTAATTATAAGGGTTTTCATGGTGTAAATTAGGTATAAGTATTTCAGTTTTTAGTCTTAATATAATACAAGATGATTTAAATTCTTTGTTGTTGGAGTGATATTCCAACACCAGGTTAACCTTGTCCCTAGAGCGGTTAACAGTGTGGCGGCGATTGTCTCCAAAAGCGGACATTTCATACAAAAACGGAAATGAACGTTTTCATTGACAAGGGTTAGTAAAGTAGGTAGGGGTAGTTCCCTTTAAACTAGTAATATTACCATAGTTAAGTTAAGTTTTGAAATGCTTTTCATGTTTTGTCTGATATGTTATGTCAAGACCCTGTCAGGGAGGTCTTGAGGGTGGTGACGTTTGAGTCTTCTTCTAACTCGTGTTCTGTGTTCAGAGGTGGCTAAGCTTCTTGCCAGACTATTAGGGTGGTTGTTTACTTTTTCCATGCACTGTGTTGAAATAGTGTGAAGTTTGTCGCCAAGTTTGGGCATCTTCAGGTCTAGTTCTATGTCACTAGTCCGCATGTACCAAGGAGCCCCAGAGATCCTCCTTAACGTTTTTGCTTAAAGAATCCGAATCTTGTTCAAATGACATCTTGCAGCAATTCCATAAACTTGAAGGCCATAAAACAGGGAGGGGGCTAGAATCATGACCTTGGAGGTAAGCGATAGTTTGTTGCGGGGTGCAAGGAGCCATGCCATCCGGGAAACCTTAGCCTTAAAAGCATGCTGAATATTCGCAACATGCCTGCCGAATGTAAGTTTACGGTCCAAGGTAACGCCAAGGTATTTATAGGCTCTATGGTGGCCAATGACTCTACCATTAAGACTGACCCCAGAACAGCTAGCTGCACGGTTGGTGAAAGTCACATTCGCACATTTGTCCGCATTGATGCGCACATTCCAGTTCACAGCCCATACCTGAAAGGCATCCAGATACTCCTGTAAACCAAAGGAAGCAGCCAAAATACTTTTACTTTTCGCTAGCACAGCAGTGTCATCAGCGTATGTAGCTATTAGTACATCTTCTTCCGCAACTTCAGTGACTGGTGAGTGACTAGTCATGTCCGAAGCATAGACCGAATAGATAGTAGGTCCTCCAGCTTCAATTGTCTTGACACTTGATTTATACCGATCAGCCGATACATGGAATGTGCGATCATGTAGAAAACTTTTTACAACCAGGTACAGTTGAGGCGGGAAGAGTCGCTTTGCTTTGTACAGCAGCCCAGGGTGCCAGACTCTGTCAAATGCCTGTTGAATGTCCAGGAAGGCAGCTACAGCATAATCCTCCTTCTCCAAGGCTTCCAAGGCAAAGTTAACCACTCTATACAGTTGCTCAGGAGTACCGTGCTGCAGGCGGAAACCAAATTGAAATTTTGGGATCGCACTGGAAACTTCCTCGCAAGAGAGCAGCCTGTTTAGAACAAGCCTCTCCATAATTTTACCCAGAGATGGGAGAAGGCTGATAGGCCTGTATGAATCCACTTCTGACGGCGGTTTTCCAGGCTTGAGAACCATGATTATGCTGGCCGATTTCCAAACTTTCGGAAAGTATCCAACTTCTAAAACGCCGTTGAAAACAGACACAAGGAATTGCAGGGCTTCATCAGGTAATAAACGAATGGTTCTATTGTCAAGAAGATCCTTACCGGGGGTTTTTTTGAAGACAACTTGGCTACCAGAACTTTCACTTCTTTCAAAGAGACAGCGCTAACAGGAAGGCACATTTGAAACGGCGACTCCAAATACTTTTCCACTTGAAGACACAAACTATCAGGGGCATAATCAAAGGGCTTAAAACGCTGCTCAAGGTTTTCAGCAAACACTTCAGCTTTTTCTAAGGTAGTGCGATACCAGCCCCCAGCCTGATTTCTGATTGCTGACTTTGGGGAGGACTGTGTTTTGAACCGTTTCGTGACACGTCAAAGCGAGTAATTTGCACTCATATCAGGACCCAGGTCTTCCAAAAAGTTGTCTATTTGAGTCTGTTTTCTACGAGCAAGAACCTTATGCAAGCGATTGGCAAGTCTTCTGTGGATCTGTTGTATACAAGGATCTCCTGTTCTAGCAAATTCACTACGAACTCTTCGTTTAAGTCTAAGCAGCGCTAAAATTCTGGGAGGGAGTTGGGGAGGTCTAGGGCCCACTGCTCCATCTTGATTTCTGGGGGCAGCAAGCTGAGCAGCCTCAGATAATTTCGTCATAAAAAGACTGATTGTATTATCAATATCCACCTCCTCCAGAATTTCTAAATTTACATCGCTTAGCTGTTCAAGATGGAATTTAAAAATGTTGATGTTAGCATTATGGGCAAGTAGTCGTGGGCGATGAGGTTTCCACAACGGCGTGGAGTACAGTTCTGCCAAGATAGGTACATGATACGACGAGAGCTCATGCAGAGTACGTACGTGAAGTCTGCCTGAAGCGAAAAAGTCAAGCGCTGATGGAATAAATAGGGAATTGTAGGAATAGAACGTAGGTTCGCCCGTAGCCAGAACCTGGTAATGCCCATTTGCGATGACTTCTTGCAATCGTTTACCTCTAGTACAGGCTCTTGAGTTGCCCCACCATACATGCTTGGCATTAATCTCGCCACCAGTTCGCCAACGTGGCGAACATGGATGCAAAGCTAGATTGCGTCCAACTTTGTGCTGGTGGTAGATATATAGCAGCTACAGTGACTGTTCCATCAGAAGTGTGCAGAAGCACACTCGCTATCTGCCTATCATTGCTAGAGGTAGGAGGCAGAGGACTATGACTTAAACAAGATTTAATGATGATTGCAGAGCCACCTCTGCTGTTGCCACTGGGGTGAATGGCAAAAACATGTAAGATATCCAGGAAGGTAAATGCGCCTTTCCACACGCATAAGTGTTTCAGTGGCTAGCATTATGTCTAACATATATCATGAATACCGAGGAATATTCGAAGCTCCTCAGATCCCCTCATTAATCCACGAGCATTCCACAATCCGATTTTTAAGCTTGATGAGGTCATTTCGGAATACGTGAAATAAGAACCTGAAAAAGTTTTTTTAAATGTTTTTTTTTTGTCGCTCTACGGTTTCTTGTACAAGCTTGAAAAGTTGGTCCATTCTGTTATTAATGGCACGAATGGAGTCGTCTAGCGCCAAGAATTTGTTGGTAAGGCATTGATCCGATGTTCAAATACCAACAGCATCACGTGCCCTGCTATGAATCGTTCAATATCTGCATAAGAAATATCAGTTCTTAACTCAGCTGAAATAAATTCGCGTGGAGAACAATGAGCCTGTTTTCTTGAGACAGGAGAACTAGTCAACGGAAGCCTGGGCCTTGGTTTAAGGATCTTCATTTTTTCCAGTCTGACAGGACAGTTTTTCTCAAACGAAACATGGTCGCCACCGCAGTTAATGCATAAGCTTACGTTTCTAGTGCAAAAAGCAGATCCAGTCATATAAGGACCACTACATTTACCACAAATAGGGTCCTGGACGCAATAGTTCTTAGAGTGTCCAAATAACTGACATCTTTGGCACTGTAGCAACTCTTTCCTACGAGCAGCACGCTCAACTGTAACTCTGTAACAACCCAGCTTTGTAATTTTTAGAGACTTTAAAACGTTCGGAGCTTGCTTGAGGTTGACAAAAAACAGATTTTGCCTTGTCTTGAAATTAATAGTAGCTTCATTATCATCCTCGTTAACTTTAAGCCAAGATCACTAAAAGCTTTCTCAATCTGAGTACTAGGAACATTAGCATAGATTCCCTTAACAACCACTCTGTAGGGCTTGTCCTCTCTAAGTTGGTGATGCCAAAATTGACAGTTTCGAGTTGTAAGTTCCGTTACAGTTTTACGGAAAGAATTGGCCGTGTAAATTCTGGTGACACCAAACTTAGAGGTGCGAATGTAATAGTTGGCGGAACCAATAGCCAAATTAAGGGCCCGTTCAAAGGTTAGCGGATCACTAACATTCGGCACACAAATAGCTGGGGGCTGACTGGATCTTGCAGATAGTCTAAAATCATCCGGGGAAGATGAACAGTCTATGTCAGAATCAGCATCCGACATGTCTTGATCAATAATCTCTGCCTTAGCAGAAAATAACGCAAAACGATTGTCGCCCAATGAAGCAGCAGCAGGTTTACGGCTAGGAGAAGTAGTGAGAACAGGAAAGGGGGACTGCGCCAAATCCTTACGTTTCCTGTTGATTTTACGAACGTATGTTTGAAATAAGCACTTCTCTTTAACTGTCTGAATTGCAGGAGGAGGCAGAGTTATCGGCGTAGTTGAGCACTTGCTAGACATCACAGTAGTGGCACATGAATATGTAGGAGTACAAGCCAAGTTTCTCCGTACATTAGAAATGGTGGATGTAACATTGGTGCGGGTATTACTACTGATCGTCGCCAACGAGCTGGAGACCTTAGACGTTGTTGGCAATCCTGCGAGAAAATTATATAGATACCCTGCAGTACTGGAGGTGGCGATTGGCCTTGCGTAGTTGCTTACTTCGTCGGTTACTATATGGGTACTTACTATACTGACCCTACGGTAAACGAGCTGCGAACCAGCTACTACATGGGTACTTACTTTGGTGACCCTAGGGTTATCGAACGCCGAACCACCTAATAGAAATATGTATGCACACGAAAGCATAAACGAAAATTCATAATAAAAAAAATAAGCATCACCGTTGTTTTTGATATTTTGAGCAAAAGGGCAAAGAAAAAGTTGAAAGCAAAACTTCGATTACAGTTATGTAGTTCTGTTTATGTTGCGCCGTTCTTTCGCTGAAACGCATTTGTGTTTGCCGGTTGTCAAAGTTATTCTAAGCATTGCAGTTGAGTGGAGAGAAGCGGAGCAAACGCAAATTAATTGGTAATACTGGCATGACACTGCCGCATTAATTAGAGACTTCATTAAAGATTTGACAGCGCTATAGCGTTTTACACAAGTGCGAGCAAGACGACTATATTGCGCTCTAATGCATTAGAATAATGCATTAGCTACTTCATTGACGCGATAATCGATAGATCTACATATTATATACTAGATACTCGATAACAAAATACGGGTTTAATGAAGAAAATTGTAATTGAAAAATGTATTAGCCAGCTCATTGACAGTATGGTCTCACAATGAGAATTTTATTTTTATATCATTTCGCTGGTTTTTTGAACTGAAAAAATATTAGAAAATTAGGAAAAATAATATGTTTTGCGAGGGCAAGGTTCTTACGCTGTAAAATTAATATAAACATTTTTTTGGTAATAATTAAAAAAAATTTAAGCATTATACGTTAAAAACATAAATTTAAAGGATTCTGCATTTATTTATGCAAGAATACTTCGACGAGGAATTCAGAAATTCATAGTAATACGCCTCGAATGGCGGCCGTTTTTTTTTTGTTTACCTTTTACGGTCGGTGTGACCGTAGTCGTATTACCAAAATAATCCAAGCAAAATTCAAGCCAAATTACACAAAATTACACATATAGTGGTCTCTTTCAAGGTTCTAATGAAGTAGCTAATTAATGAAAACTGCATTAGTGTATCATATGGGCATAAGTAAAAGTAATTATATTAAATACGTGTGTGTGTATGTATGGTATGTATTAATTGAATTAATAATAAAAGTACGACAACAAATTTAATTTCGAAAATGTATAGTGAAAGACATTTAAGGAGGCTGAAGCAGCAGCAAAAACAGAAATATAGGAACAAATTAAATTCTATACTGGAAAAAGCAGATGCAGTGAACATTGAAAATTGTGACATTATGGTACAAAATGTACCTAGTGAAAATAATGACAGTGATGTGGATATTGTTGACGAGCAAATAAATACAAATAATATTGACTGTGACTTAAATACCAAAAGGGAGAAAGACAATACTACTTTAAACGAGGATTTGAAAATGGCGGTTTCTAAAGCATAGGCCCACCCGAGATTATGATTGGTAGGTATTTATAATCAGGCCTGTTAAATTTGAATTAAAATTAATAATCATTAAATTTTTCTTATTCCCAGATTCCATAAATGCAGTTGGAGGTATTGGGTCAGCTGAGGACCAGCTGCGAAAGGCCTTGCAGCTCCAAAAAAGAGGCACTTTAAAAACTCTAGCGTTAACAAAAAAAAAAGAAAATGTATTTATTTAAAAATAAAAAAAAAAGGAAATTAATAATGCATTTCAACAATTGTTACTTCTATTATTTTTTAATTAATAATGTGTACTTACATTACCGACCATTCCATGGGGTCCCATGTAAGTACTTACATTACTTCCCTTAATATGGAGCACTATTTCACTAGTTCCTGGGTATACGACACGGTGGCGATTGTCCCTATTTGCGGACATTTCATACAAAAACGGAAATGAAAGATCGCATTGCTTGGGCCCGATGGGTAAGTAGTGGGGGTCTGCTGGTAAGCGCTTATTTCACCAGCTACGAACCAGCGCGCAGTACTGCAGGGTAGGGACAGGAAATTCGAAGCTAAACTGTAACCATAATAAGTACACATAGCTAAAATGTAATGGACCAATATCTGCAAGGGTATACAAACTTCGGCGTGCCGAAGTTAGCTTCTTTTCTTGTTTCAGTTTCAGTTTCATTTTTTCCGCCGAACTAAGGCTTTAAGGCTTATATGAAAGATAACAAAAACATGTTTTCTTTCCTTATCCCGATAAAAAGTGTGACCGCTTAAAATATAAAAAAAATCTCAAAAAAATATCGATGATAAATGATAATAATAAAAAAAAAAATATCACGATTAAAAAAATACTTATTTTTTCGCGAAACATATCGATATATTGATATTTTGATATATTTTCGACATCCCTACTGTGGATATATGTACATAAGGATGACCTTATATTTTTTGCATTAGTCAAAATTGATTGATCTGTGCTTCGTAATATTGGGGTTAGGTTCGATTCAAGAGTCGCATAGAGAAAGTCTGAATATGGTTGTTAATGAAAGCTAAACTTGGGATAAGTTCAGTTACTTGAGATCCATTAAATAAGATATACCAGAATTCCCATTAAAACGAGGTTCCTAATAAGAAGTGGGTAATGGAGTCAAACGCTTTAATAAAACCAGGTATCTTTCAGTGAAGGAATAAAATAAAGTGAATTAACACTTAAAGGTTCAAAATAAGCGAGATTTCGTTTGAACTAGGACTAAGGATTAATCTCTATTTGCAGTTGCAAAGAAAGTGGGAAAAGATGGGTAATAGGCTTACAGACTTCATTTCTTAAGCAGTTCCAATATCCTTTTAAAGCTTTCTTTCTGATGATCCCAACACTACTCAATGTTAACAGAATTTTTGTACAAATATTCTTAAAGGACATCTTCAACAATCGACATTTGAGGGTTGTAAAATTTTAAATAATTATAATAATGTTGGGAATGTCAGTTCATTTAATAAAATAGCGTAGGTTGACATAAAAGAAGACATTAAAATAGAAAGGATGTGGGATGTAATGTCATCAGCATTGAGTAAAAAATAAAAGGCATAACTAACCATTTAACGGTAAGAGCAATATCGTCCCACAGATGCATTATCCTTCGTGCTTGCCCTATTCCTGGCGCACAATTTATGGCGAGTCTGGACTCCGTTTGACTGCGAATATTATTTTATTTTATGCCAACTCTTACCTCCCCTCTGCCTGCATTTTGCATAACGACGACCCTGGGTTGTGAGTATTTATGGTCCAACTATGGCACCTGGCCTTGTCCCTGCCAGCTGAAAATTCTGCAACAATTTCATTTGTCCCATTTTCCCCTGCCTTTTTTAAGTTGCATATATAGAAAAGTATTTAATGAAATCGTTTCTCGCTTGGCTGTTCCAAGTTCAACAAAATAGTAGGGAAAGATAGATAAAAGAAAACTATTATTTCAATTACATCTTAATAAGTGTCTAATAAAATACTTTGTTGTACGTTATGGCTATACTTGATTAGTATTTTAGGAGCTAACTTCACATTTACCGAGAAACTTCTTGTTTTATTATTATTATTATTTTCTGGTAGTGTTAGGAAACTACTTATATTTGAATAATAACCAAGGTACCCCCAAGATTATATACTGTTTTAAGGCGAGCTGATTGGCAACCTGTTCGCCGTGGAAAATGCAATACAAGATAATCCACCGTTTGTCCCCAGATTTGTCCCATATTCTAACGAATTGTGTATTCATTTTGCATTCTGGCAAATTTCCTTTTGTGCTGGAAAGTTTGGAAAACAAAACTTTGGCCATTGCACACACATGTCGGCGGCTTTTAAGTGGAGAAGGAGAAGTAAGTCCGGGGGAGGCCAATGGGGGGCGTGGCCAATGACTCTGACCCCCATAAAACTTTCAGCGTTCGAGCGACAGAAGCCAAAACAATGGCATAAGTCATTTTTAATTGCCTTTTATCGAGCGCATGAATGGAAGTATTTCTTTGGTAATTGGAAAATATTTTCCTGCCATGCAGGCTTCCTATTCACTCCGAAAAAATAGCTCTTATCACATTTAACATTGGAAAAAGGATTTATTTCTTTAGATTTGGTGCAATTGTCTAAGAAACATTTAAAGAAATAATCAATATATTTTTATAAATTTATTAAGAACAAGTACGTATTATACTTAAAGCTTAGAATTATAATTCCAATTAAGCCAATTTATTTCACATAAGGGCTAATTATTTGCCTTTTCTTAATCCTGCGGTACTTACATCGTTCCGTCCGCGCTTTTAAGCCAACTCCTGCTGTTCGCTCGGCCACGCTCAGCTTATTAGTGTCATTTGTTTTTTCACTTTGGCGGCCAAAGTCTGAAAAATGGCAGGCCGCTACCGTCACTGACATGACAGACATCCTGTCCGTTCGGGGAAACGGACACCACCTTCCATTCCCCAGAATTTTCCACCTTCGCCGCAGCACTTTCCTCTCATTAGCGTGCGGGGCCACATCAAGTAGCCGGCCCGTTGACCATTGGCCGTGCGCCTAACTTATGCAAGTTACTTACCTGAGGGCCCCCATCCCCCTCCCTTACCCGCAAATTTATGGCCTGGGCTATTAATCAAAGCCAACAGCAGGTCCTGGTCCTAGCCGTGAACCCGGTCCGGGTTTGGAGCCTGTTTTGATTGCCGCCTTTGGGCAAGTCCGAAAATTTATGCCGACTGCCCCGCTTGAACATTCAATTTTTGGAAATTGGCTGCGAAGCTGTTGAGATTGCAGATGGCTGAAATATGAGTTTGGATTTTCGCCAGGGGAAGAGCGAGCAGGAGTAGGGCAAAATGGTCGCTGATAATTATTGCTGGGGCGGTGTCTGGAGATTGTATCCTCCGGTGGTAGGTCGCTGTCTGCGGTGGAGAAGGATGCCGCAGCGGGATTGAATTGGAGCCGGAGTGGGTGCAAACTTGTTCTGACAAATAGTTTTTATTTTCCCAGCTGCATTTGGCTCTTGGCATATTGACAGGACACATGTTTGCCCGCAGCTGCTCCACCCTTTTGATGGGTGTACAGTGAGGCAAAGTAGTAGGGAAGGCCTCGTATAAATATTACAGTACTTTCCAGAGAGATAATTCCCAACACGGCAGCAGACAAGGCAGCACACAGCTTTAATTAAATACGTACCTTGGTATTCAAATATAATTTTATTTTTTAAATATAATTTTAAGGAGAAAAGCTCAAGCTGGAGAGAGGCCTCCATTACTTTGGTGCGTTTTCCACTTGCCAGTCATTTTTCCACCACGATGGTCTACATTAGCATACGTTCCTTGGGCGTACCGAGGGACGGAACTGTGAGGGCCGGAAAAGTGAGCGGAATGAAAATCTGGTGGGGGAAGGAGATGCAGTCGAGCGAGAAGTGCAGCTTGTTTGTCTTGCACTTGCGACTGTCGGAGCAACTGTCAGGATTGTCGCATTGATGAAGCTCTCTTTATGAGGCGGGATTTTTTCAGGGACGAATCCATAGAACGGATTGCAGGGGCTGGGGTGTTTGAGTCAGCCTGTCAAAGGATATCGCATCAATCACCAAGCGCCATGTGTCGCCTGCTGAAAGGAACAATAACAGGAAAGGGAAATAAAGCCAGGAGGACACACGATTTCGAAGGAGTTTTAATCTTAACATTTTCGTCCCTTCGAAGTTTTCATTAGCGCTTACTCGGCGAATTGGTGAATTGGCAGAACGGAACCGATCCAATTATCCCTTTTTTTTATTTTCCCCCACCAACTTTTCTTATTTTTTTATGACTTGGCGTGGAGCCGGGACACGTGCTAACTCGGATGGCTTGCCCACTGCCGTCGAGACTACAGGAACATAAATCTTCGCAGCTCTGATGACGTGTGACAGCGGCACTCATATGTCATACTGATGTTGTTGTTATCCCGTATATGGGGGATATCCTACATTCTATCCCCTGCCCTGAGAGCGCTTGTTTTGCATTTCATGTTTAACATTTTGCAGCAACGGCAGCAGTTTGACAGTTTGTGTTATTTATTATGGCTAGAAAGGAAAACAATTTTTAAGAATGTCAAAAAAATAACACAAGTATGGGATGGCGGTGATCGTCCGTTGAAAATTTAAGCGAATTCGAAATTTTTTTTTTTTAATTTTTTAATGCTCAATCAGGCCTGCTCCGGTAATCGAAAACGAAAGATTTTTTCGATTTGAAAAACGGTCACCTTTTTCTGGCCGGAATGAAAAGTAAATGGCTTTTTTTATATGAAATCAGATCTTATTTACAAAAGGAAAAAAATTTTTTACTCAGTGGTCTATTGATGTTTATTCCACACCACAACAACATCATTCTGGCAGGTAGTTATTTTTTAAAAAATGTATTTCTGACCCCTCCTCAGATTTGACAACAAAATTTTTGCCGTGTTTTCTCGTTTTGGCGATAGGTCGATAAGTTCACAGCAAAAAGTTATCGCCAAGGTTGTCATATTGTTGGTGGAACGAAACAGCCAGATAAAAATACTTATAAAATATAAATTAATACATTAATAACTTTAAAGGACCGCCAAAATGGTTGTTTATAAATAATGCTATTTAATGTGATTATTTAAATGGTCAAAATTAACCAAATAATTATTTGAGACCACCGGAATTAAAACTGTGAAAAGTGTGGCAGCATCTTAGATGCCTAGATTTACTTAACTCTAGCATTTTTGCCTTTTTCTGGCTTAGAAAAAGGGTAATTGTAAATATAAAAGGCAGTACTTTACGTTGTTTGTTTTTTACCAAAAACACAAGTTAGCTGCTTGAGCAGTGAGAAACGATGAGAAAACGAAACATTCCGATTGCAGAAATTTGCCGAAAACCGGAGCAGCTAAAAACGAAAACGAAAAAAAAAAACCGGAGCAGGCCTAAATATCTTTAGAATATTGTGTCCAAGTTTTACATCGATCAAGTCTAAATTGACAAAGTTATGCAGAGTTGAACGAAGGTCGTTTGGTGTTTAATATATTGAAATCAAAAAGTTTTAAGCGCTCTCCTGAAACATGGAATAGGTGAAATGAAAACAGGTGCACACAACTCAAAATCTACTGAAATTTTGAACATAACTTCATTAACTAATTCCGGCTTTTTTAATTTTAAATCTGATTATTTTTAACAAATTAACTTAATTTTTTAGTCCAAAATCGGGGGTTTGACTTCCAAAACGCCACGTGAATACCTGTGGAATTTATCCCTTAACGAATGCAATATATTTGTTTGAAATCGGAAGTTTTTGAAGACAGTTTGGATTTACACCGAAAACCAACTTTTTCTAGGGGACTCGGGAAATACCTTATTACTCGTAGACCTGTAAATAAGTTTTAATACGAAAATTTGAAAAATACTTAAATATTGCGTTATTATATGGTATCCAATTCATTAAACTAACTAATGCCGTTTGGCCACAACATTGTTTTGAAATGCGGGCAGTTTTCCACCGATTTAACTTTTCCCCCTCTTAATTAACATATGTAGTTCTGGTAATTTTGTCGTTTTTAAATGTTTTAGATTTGTGGTTATAGTTCGTCTCTCATTTTCACAGAGAATCGTGTGTTTGTTTTGCCTTGTAAATAATTAAATCTTAATTCACTTTAAATAAACTTGTTTGGTTGCGTTTCCTTGGACCTCTTTTGTGTTGTCCCGATTGTTTCTTAATGTCGTAGTTCCTTATAGCTGCAATTGAGCGGTTCTACGTCCCTCTACTTTTCTTACGGCACTGCTTATTTGTGCACATTGCAATGTGCATGTGCAATGCATTGGTCGAAGGCTTGTGATTATGTCGTCTAATATTGTCTGCGCAAATAAAGGCTGTAAAAAAATGTTTTAAAAGATCAGTCTGTGCTTTATTGCTGGATTTGCGATGCGGTCGTACACGCTAAGTGTATCGACTTGACGGGCCGTATCGCTGATGTAATTTCAATTCCTGTCGTGGGGTTGAGAAGGAATTGTTATCCTTCATGCGCCAGACCAGAAGCGGATTTAATGAACTTATGGTCAATTTTCGCAAAGCGAATGACCTGTTCTCAGCGCTGGACAGGATGAATGTTAAATGGGTCGCCACAGCATAACAAATCAGCATGTCTTTAATTCTTCAAACCGCTTACTAGGTATGTGTTTCGTCTCCGATACTGTAAGCGTAAACTTAACTAGAGTTGATCCATTGACGCTTCCTGAAGACCCTTACCATCCTTTTTTCGAAGTGACCATCGATAAGGGAACTGTATTAAAGAATAAATCTGATCGCTTATACTGGCATGACACTGCCGCATTAATTAGAGACTTCATTAAAGATTTGACATCGCTATAGCGTTTTACACAAGTGCGAGCAAGACGACTATATGGCGCTCTAATGCATTAGAATAATGCATTAGCTACTTCATTGCCGCGATAATCGATAGATCTACATATTATATACTAGATATTCGATAACAAAATACGGGTTTAATGAAGAAAATTGTAATTGAAAAATGTATTAGCCAGCTCATTGACAGTATGGTCTCACAATGAGAATTTTATTTTTATATCATTTCGCTTGTTTTTTGAACTGAAAATATATTAGAAAAAAAAAAAAAATAATATGTTTTGCGAGGGCAAGGTTCTTACGCTGTAAAATTAATTAAAAAATTTTTTTGGTAATAATTTAAAAAAATTTAAGCATTATAGGTTAAAAACATAAATTTAAAGGATTCTGCATTTATTTATGCAAGAATACTTCGACGAGGAATTCAGAAATTCATAGTAATACGCCTCGAATGGCGGCCGTTTTTTTTGTTTACCTTTTACGGTCGGTGTGACCGTAGTCGTATTACCAAAATAATCCAAGCAAAATTCAAGCCAAATTACACAAAATTACACATATAGTGGTCTCTTTCAAGGTTCTAATGAAGTAGCTACCCTTCAGTTCCAGAATTCCTGGCCCGTCCGATTCCTCGCGGTATGTTCGAAAAACAAAAACAAATTACATGGGCCTCGTTCAGCGAAGTTCGAAACAAAATAGCCGAAACAAATTCTACCTACGCTCGGCTACTGCCGAGGGCTTCACGAAGTTCGATCCTCATATTTGTTATTGTTTTCGATCTCTGTTCGAAGCAGCGGTTGCGAGAGTTCGTAAATTAGAGAGAGATGGAGATGGAAGGAAGGGAGGAAAGAAAATTGGTGTAAAAAACAAAGAGTATTGCACCGACGGCAGAATGACCTTTTTAAAATAAGTAGGAATATTTAAAAATATTAAAGATTATATTTAATTAATTTTTACGTATAAAATCATGTGGTATATAAGCACTTAAGAAAATGTGCTTTTGACTTGGCCGAAATGTTCACGTTTGATTATCAGCCCTTTGTGAATCTAATTACAAGGCATTGCCTTGTCGGCTATACCCTGACACGCGAGAATTTTCGGTCTTCGGTTTTGTCTTCTAATTCTCTTTGCATTTTGAGTTGACTGCTGTTGCATTCAGAAGTGTTTTGCGTATTAGTTGCGTAAAAATGAAATATTATAAGGTAAGTGGAACTTATTTGCATTCAATTATTAATTTTAATTGCAGAATTGACGATTAAAATGGATGCGACTTCAACCTAGACGGTGTGAATGGGATTTAGTACGGATTTACGAAGTTTTTTTGTCCAGTTTAAGTTGGTATGTATAAATTTGTGCAAAGTACTGCAATTTACGATTTGACATATGTATGTATTTAATTTACAGATAGAACAAGTTCCTTAAAGGACCCAGCAGCCGGCAGAGAAGGCTCCGTGACACGCAGTTAGATAAATACATATATGTATGTACATACATATGTTTAATTATGCAGAAATATGTAATGCTACCAGAAAAAGTGAACATAAATAAAAATTTACAATCCATAAATAAATAAGGAATAAATTACATCTGATTTTTACTAGGAAGGGGGGATTTTTCAGGAATTTTCTATAGGTTTTCATCTGGGATTCCTGGCGGATTCCGCTAGCGAATCCCGCGGGATTTCTCGACGATTCCCGCAGGTTTCCTTGACGATGCCCGCCAGCCATTCCCGCGGGATTCCTCGTCGATTCCTGCAGGATTCGAGTTCGAAATTCCCGGGGACTGTCCCGGGGGATTGGTGCGGATTCCTGGCGGAATTTCGAGATCCTCGCCAGGAGTACCCTATGTATGAAAGTTCCTCGCCGCGTTGTATGGACGGTCCCGCGGGATTCCGCGGGAACTTATCCCGGTGCCCGGAGGAATCCTTCGGGAATCCGGGAGGAATGGAACTGAAGGGTAATTAATGAAAACTGCATTAGTGTATTATATGGGCATTAGCCAATAATGTTTGGATCTTCATCGTGTAAATTCAGTTTATTCACCGGGACCCGATGAAATACCGGGCTGCGTGCTCAGGTATTGTCCTGGGGCTTCTTAAATTCTTTATCTTACCTTTAGAAACCTCAGAAATTCCCCATATATAAAAGGAATCGTTTATCATTCCTCTCCACAAAAAAGGAAGCAAATCAGACGCCAGAAACTAAGTAGAAATCGCTAAGTTGTCGGAAATTTCAAAACTTTTCGAGAATATAATCACTCCTGACAGCATTTATTAGATTTTTTAAATTGAATCCAAACAGATATATTACGATATGAAAAGCTCAGCTGTAATTATTTATTTTATATATATGAAGGATACTATATTTCTTTTAGAGAACGTTTTGCCATAATGTACAGTACATTCAAGTGGCTCTTGCGACACCAAGCACGTGCTTGTTCATGTTAGGTGTTAGTAGTAGTAGCGATGGAAATAAAGAAAAAAATGCGAGGAAATTGCTACTGACGTGCTGCCTTATTGATTGCTTGCATGCGTAATAAGTGGGTTAGGGTTAAAGTTTTTAGCGTAGAAAGACTACATTAGATTTAATGGAGTACAAATCATTGTAATTTGCACAAAGGACTCTAAAGGGTTCACGCACTTTAAAGGTTGTTCTACAGTGGGGCTAAACTAGTGAAATAATGGATCTAGTATTTCTCGATTGCTGTAAGTTAAGTTGACCCAACAAGACAGCATTTTGCACGTCATCGCGGATTAGGTTTTATAAGAATGTAATACATAGCATGGTTCTACGATTAGATAAGGAGGGTAAGTTAATCAGCAGGAGTCTACTGGAGTACGTCTGGTTTGCATCCCAGCTTTATCCGCGTCAAATGGAAAGGAAAAAATTCTTTTGATTCTATTCTATGCCGTTACTGTGGACCCCATACTAAGGGCTCCAAACGTAAGATCCATATTCTCAGATAGGACGAACCAATAAAGTCAAGTTTAGGGTCCAGAAGGACGCCTATATATGAATATATTAATGTTTTCCAAAGAGCAGCAGTCCAGCGTATAATTTGCAGGTTTAGGATCGACACGGGAGAATGTCATCAGCCTGCATTTAAAGCCAGTTACCATAGGTTTAATAAGGTCACGCGGCACCATGTTTGGATATTAGTAAGATCTGTCTTTAGGCAAGAAGCGTCCTTATATTGTACACAAAATTTGTGAGTACTTTGGAGTTATTCAAAACATTGAATAACTTTAGACATTAGGGAACCCAAATGACTCCCTTGCGGGACGCCATATGTAACCCTAAGAACATTAGATAGTCTATTTTTAAAAAGGACCTTTTGCGTTCTGCCATTTAGATAACTGGAGGTACAATTAAAAAGATCAACCGGAAATCCCATTAATTCGTCAAATGCTTTACTGAAATCAGTATAGATTACATCGTTTGAATGTTATCACTTTATAATAAAGGAAGTAAGCTCCAAAAGATTACAATTAAAGAAAGGTAATCATTGATAACACTGGTCGATCCTGGTCTGTACATTGTTGATTCGAAAACGAAACATTTCTATCGCGTACGAATTTTAAAAATCGCGGGCGGAGTATGACAAACGACCTGATCATAAACTTTTTAAATCGTTATAAACCACTAACCATGCGAATACCAGGGCTTAAAGGACAGTTAAATCTTTCTACTTTTACATTTAAACAGAGCCATTTACGAGGGACGTCAGGTTAGTTACTGAAACAATTTTATACCTTAATTCCCAACCCTTAACCAGACACTGACAATTTTTTTGTAATTCCAGGACTACAACAGGCCTACGCCCCTTCCCAATTCGAAGGTGTTGAGAGATGCATTATCTCCTAAATGCAATTTGGCTTGATGTAAATTCGAAATTAATTCCCGTCAAGTTGCTGGGTGGCGTACACGATTAAATTAGTAAACTGACCCAGTCACCAAGTAATATTGTTCGGCAAGGGGGAGTCCTGCAACTGTTAAAACGAAGGGAGGAGCGATGTGGCATACTATTACGCAGGCCACATGCCACATGCCGCAGGAAAATTGTAGTTCAAGTGCTTAACGCGGCTCATTCTGGTGCAGGCTCAAACAGGGAGCACTTATTGCTGGCAAAGGACACTGCCAACGGCAACGGCAATGGCAGCAGCAATTGGGCTATGTAATTACAGCTGAAAAGTGGGCAAAAGTGGAAAGGAATAGTGTGGCAGCAAAGCATGCTGAAAAATATTTACAAAGTTATTTTAAATAGAGAAACGAGTAGAATACCTTCGAATGAATGTGATATGCGTAAGCGGATTCTTTTGTGTTATTCTAATATATGTCGGAGATATCCGTTATTTAATTTAACCGTAGTCGAGCCAGCGAGTTCTGTTCGCCTGCGCAGTCAAATCGAATCTGTCATCACGCCACTTTTCCTGTGGCCCTTTCACCTTTTCTTACTTTTCACTCAGATGTCATTCCTAGACAATCTCAAGCTGTCTCTCTCATTCTCTCCTATTGTTGCGACAGACGAACAGACCTCACTCAGTAACACTCCTGTTACCGACTCAACTGTCATTGCGCCTGCGCGCCAGCGACACCTACAGGCTACCAATACCTGAGCATGCCGAATAGTTCTGTTGCCATAGCAACAAGCTTTCCAAATTTGCACTTAGCAACCAACTCGCCGACACGGCCATCCTGACAATTCACGCGTCCTCGCGTGACGTGTCTTCTAATAGCTCTAAACATAACTGTCATTTTCATTTATCATTCTCTCTTTTTTCTCTCTTTGGTCTCAACTTAACATTTCATTTTATCTGTTTTATTCATGTCAAATAAGCTTTACTTTTATTTCTTCTCGCCACTTCATTCTCTTCTCGTACCAAATCTGTATCTTCTTTCTCTGCTCGTACCACAACTCTTACTCAACATCTCTTCATCAATTTATACAGGCTCTTGCTGCACACTTTGCAACGCTCACACGCACCTCTTGCGTCACGGTCTCTCTGGACCCTCACAGCCTTATAAATGATTCCACCAACGAGTGCCTCAGTCGGCGATCTCTCGCTTACACTTCTAGTGTCTTCAAATGTTAGTTTGGCAGGATAACCTTTCGAAACCATAGAGTACAAGCTCTTTTCGTATTTCAAAAGGCTCCGCTTCACATATTCTGACCATAGGAATAAAGTAGGCCCTGTTTCATGTGATCCGACACGGCCTTCCTGACAAATCACACGTCCTCGTGTGTTAACTTTAAATCACAGTATTCTAAAATTTCGGTACTCGTTACATTTTATTGTCAACAAACATTTAATTAATTTTCTAAACATAAGTATTGAGGCATTTAGACAAAATAAGCATCTTGGTTTCATGATAACATAACAAATTACATCTTCATTTTAATCATAATTTACAATTCAGACTTCTCTAATTACATAGCTTTATCAACTGGTGTATTTCCTTTTACACCCACATACTGACCCCCGCCATAACAATTCCTTCTGTTATGGTGCGGTCTTTATATCCCCTCTTGGGATTCCAAGGCATCAACCGTGCCATCCATATCATCATTCCCCACATGGGAATCAGACGCATCTCCACTTGAGTCGTCTAAATCTTTAATCAACTTTAATCTTTAATCAATCAACGTCATTGCTTATTTTGTCTATTTGGCTATGCCCTCAAAAACTCATGCGCATACTTATAAAAGTTCGCTTACTTGACAGATATCTCAAAACATATCAGCCACCATCAAGCTTTTCTATAAACTCTGTTTGGTGCCGATCTTCATTTTCATTTTCCATCTTCATTTCTTTCTCTTTTCTCTCTCATTCTTAACATATTTTCCATTTTCATTTTTCATTTTAAATTAATCTTGCCCTATCAAAATTAGTGCTCTTCCGAACCAGCATAACGTAACTTTAAATTTCTCTTTCTTTATACTTCTCTGTGTCATGTGGTGGTATCAAGCCCAAAGGGTGGGTCCGATTGGCATCTCTTAAGGGCTTGCATTGGTTGCACTACTAACTGTGCAGTTCGCCGCAAGTTGCACCCCGCCAAGAGCATCTTCCCATCACCTTTGCGGTCCTGGTATCCAGCCAGATGACTACTTTACAACTTTACACATGATACAATTTTCAACAATCTTTAAACTTAGTCATTTCCAACAATTCTGATAAATATTGCTGAGTCTATTTTTTCCAATCCAAACACATAACGGATTTATAACCTTGATTAATAACTATCCAACAAAATTTAAGGGACACTACTGGCAGATAACATTGCCTCACACCTCTCTGTATTCTTTAAAATCCCTCTTCGTAACTCAAGTTAATTTCAATTATTTTTAGTTGTTTATAAACTATACCAATAAATCCTGAATCCTGAAGTTGATCAGTCGGTCATTTGAGATTTCCATTCTAAGTTCAGACGTTTTTCTGTCAATTTATTTTTATTTATCGGAGTTAAATCAGTCATGTGAATTCTGGACACAAAAAGAATTCCACAATTGCCTTGCGCTTTCTCTTCCTCTACTCTATGATGCACTTCAGTTAATTTTTTTTTTTTTTGTTTAGAAATGATTACATCTGCAATAAGTATAGACTACAAACTCTCATCTGAGCAAACAATGCCAAAAATGTCAGAATAATTGCACGCCAACCAATATTTCCAATTCATACAAAGGCTACTTGGACTCCACAAGACACATAGTTCTACCAATATATCCACCAACATAAGGGTCTCCATTAATTAGGTGTATTAGCATTGGACCATATCCACAAGAGCTTATATCTGTTTCAAATTTGATCAGATGTTTCGAACCCACAAATAACGATTACAGGCTCATTTGTAATAATATTAAAAACGTTCGTTCCAATTTCTGAATATCGTCATTTCACTTAAAGATACTTGAAGCCGAAGAATCTGTCTCATGATCTGAGAAAATCGAGGCGCACGTTTTTGAAAATAAGGCACCAATTCAATAAATGGTCTTACGACGGTCTCTTAATTGCACCGATTAAAAGGACGGACCTTTAACGTAAGGATTTTCTAGGAATTGGGTCTGATTTCTCCACCGCACACCTCATAGCTCAGATACTGCGTAGTAGGTTCAAGAAACCCACATTTGGTAACGTTAAATGGCAACTCTGGTACAGTCAACACATTTAATACAACCTTCAGCCTTCGGAAAGCCTTTTCTTCCGAGTTTGCCATGATTAACATGCATCTATGTAAACTATCGCAAATAATCATGATAAATTCCAAACGCCTTAACAATTGCATGTTGAAGGTAGAAGATGCACTCTTCAAACCAAACGGCACGGCAGACCAAACAGACGGCAACTCGTAATTTTTTAAATTAATTATTTTTCAACAGAAACATTTTTCCTTCACAGGGTCTGACATAAGCGGCAAAGGCCACTGTCCGAAACCATTTTCGAATATTGCTTCCGATAGTCTAAGCACAACCTATCGTAGCACAGGGCTCGCCAATGGGAAGGCAGATGTGCAAACAACACTGCAATCAAACACATCTCTATTCCCATCTTTTAGCCAATTCAGCTCCCAAATCAAAGAATAATCGGAAAGGGCTCACCCGATACTGTCACTGTTGAATCACACAAATCAACTCGCTTCTACATGCAGCTGATGCTGCCGCTCGCAGCCGCTGATACCCATCTCGTGCACACAGATGCAATGTGACCACCGTTATCACGCCTGAAGTGCGTCACTCCAGCTCTCCGCACTTCAGCCGCAGTTCCGCCAGTGTGCTGTTGTTGTTGTCTTCCATTCTTCCCCAAATTTTCTGGCCGACACTGATGACACTTGCAACCGTCCGGCTCAACACGCGACCAGTGCATTTGACTGCCTATCACGACTCCGGTGTCTCGCACCACGCGGCTGCGCAAGCCTTCGATGCGCCACTGAATTTAATATCGACCGAAAATCACTTTATCAGAATGCCCGCGAGGCTATGGTGAATCCCACTTCTGATGTCGGAGATATCCGTTATTTAATTTAACCGTAGTCGAGCCAGCGAGTTCTGTTCGCCTGCGCAGTCAAATCGAATCTGTCATCACGCCACTTTTCCTGTGGCCCTTTCACCTTTTCTTACTTTTCACTCAGATGTCATTCCTAGACAATCTCAAGCTGTCTCTCTCATTCTCTCCTATTGTTGCGACAGACGAACAGACCTCACTCAGTAACACTCCTGTTACCGACTCAACTGTCATTGCGCCTGCGCGCCAGCGACACCTACAGGCTACCAATACCTGAGCATGCCGAATAGTTCTGTTGCCATAGCAACAAGCTTTCCAAATTTGCACTTAGCAACCAACTCGCCGACATATACTAATTTATAATAATACTTCCTTAGACAACCTACAACCAACAGTACAAATATATCAAGTAATCTAGCAAGACGAGTCGATATCTAATTATTCATAGATAATTATTTTGATTATTGTCAAATCCATAAAGGGTATGTAATTTTTCGATTTTAAAAATTACTTTTTATTTTCGGGAGAAAAATACACTTGTTTTGTAAAATGAAGTAGCTGGGGAACACGCGCTACCGAAACAAAAATAAAAAGCTGCCAGATAGGCAACGAAAGCACACACATATGACCATAGAACAAAGGACCAGAGGCACTGCGAGATATCAAGAGACATGTCCCGGGTCCATTTGAATTTAAATGGTGGGAAGGGAAGCACGAGGAAAAGGAAATGTCCCCCCGGGGCGGTGCAGTGCGGGAAAAGTGGGCGGAGCTAACTACAGTGCGTGCGTACAAACGATATGTGCATATGCCAACGAGGGCAGCGGGAACAGCAAAATGCAATACAATAAACATGGAATGCATTTTCGGCCCCAGCCTTCTGTGTGTGTGTGTGTGTGTGTGTGTGTGTGCGTGATTGCAGAACACACTCTCGACTCGACAGCTGCACCACCACCCTCAGAAGAACCCCCAAAAACCCCATCCCCATGGTCTGCTACTCAACCCATCAACTGACCATCGAACAAAATGCCCAATTTGGTCAACGTCAACGTTTTGAGGCAGTTACAGCCTTCACTACAGCCACACCGAAAACAAATTTGAGGCGCCAGCAAATGGTATCCTTAAAACATGAAATGATTTAATTAAAAAACTTTTATTTAAATATTTGTTTTTGTTAGCATCGACCTATAACTGATAAGAATTTGTAAAAGTTCTACAAACTCAATTGTCGATTTTCGAGGTTTGCTTTTGCCTTCGCATCGACGCTTAGGATTCCCAACGGGTTCTAGCTTAGATGGAAGGTAAAGTACCAAGAAAAAAGGCAATACATAGCAAGTGGTCTGATGATTTGGGTATTGAATTTGTAAACGATCGTAACCACAGCTGGGACTTGTCCTGGGGTCTATAGAACTTTTACATTTATTGAAATGCACCCAAAGAAAACCTGCAGCTTCAGCGCAGCATTTTCCGTTGGAATTGCACTAGAATTTCCAATTGTGTTTTCCGATTAGCTCTCTTTTGGAATCCAATCATGCTTCTTGTCATTATTAAGTGGAATAATAATAATATTTTTGTGGATTTTTATACCTGGCACCCAAAGGGTACCTTATGCATGTAACAGGCCTCTTGCTGCATCTTCTGCATCTGCGATCGATAAAAGTGTGTATACTCTTGATCACCATCACCAGCCGAGTGGATTTAGCCATGTCAGCTCGTCTGTCCGTCTCTTTGTATGCTATCGGTTATCTTAAATTATAAGAGTTGCCAAGTTCGTTTTCGTCCTAACAAATAATTTAAAGTCCTAACTAATACTATATAGATAATACACTCTGACAAGAAAAATCTGCGAATAAGGAGGTGAGTACCTGCCTTATTAAACGCACAAGGCTATGGGTGCTGGGTATCTTACATTTGAGCACATGGGACTGTAGCTTTCTAACTTGTTTTAATTTATAAATGTATGCAGCCGAAGTTTGCATACTCTTACAGTTTGTAATTGGTTCATTTAAAATCTATCCATTTCGGTCATATTAAAAAAGGAAAAAAACATGACTTGGGAGATATATAATATAAGGGTCTAAGGACCGAACTATTGTTTTCATATAAATTGACCTATCGTTCCTATGATAGCTAATAGGGTAATTAATACACACAAGATGCAAACATAAATAAAAATAATATAGAAAAACAGCTTCGAAATAATCTAAATTTGTATATTAATTTACTTTTGTTTTTACGATCGTTTCTCTGGCAGATATGTTTAAGGGGGGATAAACATGTAAGCGGTCAAAATTTGGCCATTTTTCGTAATTTTTTATAAGAAATAGTCAAGCAATCGTCGTGAAACTTTGGATATAGTTAAAAGTATAATCAGAGATGATAAAAAAAATTAGTTATGAACAATGTTTTACAAAATGGCGAACTTATGGAACATAAGCCGTAGCGCCTCGAGCTTTGAGTTGCCGTGCTATGGACACGATAGAGCTCGTAATTCCTGTCCGAAATCCGTAAACTAAATTTTTTTGTATTCATTACACCTTTATCTTCTATTTGAACCTAAAAGCCAAAAAGAAATCAAGACAAAAAAATTAAATTTTGATTTGAAGGAAAAAATGCCATTTTCAGGTGATCAGTTTTCACTTCCCACCCTCTTCAAAAATAGTAATACTAAGTTTTATAACAACCATTTAGGTTCAAATTGAAGATAATTTCATGCTGAACATAATAATTTTTGATTCACTCCGATATGTTACGTAGTTTTTTGTGAATCGTGTCCATAGCCTAGGTAGAAATGCCAAAATTAGAAGCTGAGAAAATGTCGATTAAAGTTTTTGATGCGCCCACGTTAACACTAGTGAACACTAGTGAATCTCAAATCAAGTATATTTGAGGCACTTAAAGTTGGAATTCGATAATGAAACTTAAACAGTATATTTAGGTAATAAACTATTTTTTAAACCAAAAAAAAAATTTGCCAAACAATTTTGGTTTACATGTATATCCCCCCTTAAGTAAAGTTGTCTTTGAACACTTATTCATATATTTTTCAAGTGTACATCTGCCTCCACCTGACCCCTAGGAGCTAGCTGGTCCACGTAGCACGCATTTGCAATTTAAACTTGAATGCGCATAAATTAGTGGGTATTGCCAACTTAGCAACAACAACTGCCGGCGCGCAACAACAATGGCAGCCATGATGACAGGCCCAGAACATGGTGTCGGTGTGGGGTCGGAAGTGGAAGTGGAACTGGAACTGGAAATGGAAATGGAAATGGAAGGGGTCAACAGTGGTCCGCAAATTGCCCCAACAGATATAGTCATAAATAGGGGTCCTCCATTTTATACATCTGAAACTAAAGAAGTCGTAAAATTATGGACAGAACGCAATGACAAAACCAAGTTGAGCTGTGTAATCCTTGCTACTCGAAGTAGCAAAGCCCACAGGCCATTTCAGTCGACGACTATAGTGTTATTTTTGAGAGGTACATATCGACTCTCGACTCGATACGAACACAGTATTGTACGTATTCTTTAAGAAGCTGGGGCTACCGCTTAGGAGCTCAAAGATCTTCACTTAAATGTTTTTAACAGAAGGACTTATACAAAAAATTAATATCAATAACAAAAAACCCCACTGTGCCGGAACTCAGACGGGCCACAGCACTCGGAGTGCGCTTCATTAGGCATGTGTTTGTTTGTGGCCTGCGGCCTGGACCGAACCTGACACTAGAAAAGTTTGACCAGGCAGTGGATTGGTCCCCAGGGCGCCACCGAATGCCATGGTCCATGGTCGCCGTGGTTCCAAAAATGGCGCTTGTCTGAGGGGTCCCGGAATGGTATCCGGCATGGGAATGGAACTGGGAATGAGAAATGGGACATTGAGTTTCCAAACAAAATTGTAAAGCCCTTTCTTTTGATTAATGTTGAGTTATGATTTTCACCTAGGCTTTTAGATATAAACTAGACTTATAGTTTATTTTCCAAATGAGTGACACAGCTCGACTGAAATTTGGAATCAGAGAGGCGCACAGCCCTACGATCAGGAGTTTTTAGTCGCGAAAGTTCCGTAATTCAGTGGGAGAAGCTTCTAAAATTGACAAGTCGATAATTATTAAATAATACAATTAATAATCTCAATGCGATGTTTATAAACTAAGTGTATTGCACCCGCGCACAGTAGCGCTTCTGAAACAAATAGCATTGCACAAATATGAAAAGTTCGCAAAAACGTGTTAAACCATACAAACAGAGAATTTTTCAAGGATTGCGAATTTGTAATCAAAATAATTTTAGGTTTTTTCTTTGTAGAAGATATGAGCATTCCAAATTGAACTTTCTTTCGTTTTTTTTCGTCTGTATATTAAAAAAGAAACTGACCGAAGAAAATCCAAAAAAAATCTGCGGAAAATAGGTAAATTAACCCAAGAATAGAGTATCTTAAATCCATGGAAACCTTTTCTTAATTTTCGAAAAATGTTCTTAGCCTTAGGGCGTTTTCTCTGCGGTATATGTATGTATGTATTCCTTGTATGTTTCCGCTTAGGCATGAAGTCGGTTTGTATTAGCTAAAAACGCGCTGACCAAATATATTTAACATTCCAATAATAACAAGAGATTTGTTACCGCCATAAAATAGATACCGAATCTTTAGCTGGGCGATAAAAGGTGTGACCATTGAGTTTCTAAGAATTGAAGGTATTTTTCCTGGAAATGTATCTGGCCACTTGAGAAAGCACCGGCCTGGGATAAAATACAAAGTTTTTTAAAGCTGCGCATTTTTTTGTAAAACTTAATGAAATAAATAAAGTGACTGCTATATAAATTTGTCGAACATCTAATAACTCTACGCCAATCATCCGTGCTCTCAACATTTCTTTAAAAAACTTTATAAACGCTAAAACTTAGCCGCAATTACAAGTGACGCCAACCAATTGTGAAATTCATTTTGAGACGCCCGCATACATACATATAAGCCAACATACATACCATATACGTGTATAAGGGCTAGGTAGATACATATGTATAGGAACTCGATGAAATAGATCACGCCAGGTACACACAGTAAAACGAACTACTGAAAATGGCTCCGGAAAGAGATATAACGCTATGCAAATCTTGCAATAAGAGCCGCCTAACAAATGGTGTCCAAAATTGGGTGCAGTGCGACGCTTGCAAGGAATGGTACCACTTCGCATGCGCTGGAGTAGACGACTCTATTGCGCGTGTACGATGGACGTGCAACTTGTGCATACATGTCGACGGCTCTTCCTCAACATCGACGCGCGCCGCTATACAGCCAAACGAATCGGAAAACGCCGCACCAAACAAAGATGCCGCCATATTGTTAATGGAACCCAATTCGAATAAGCCGGCGGAGACATCATTTACTCAAACTTCAAACAACTTAATGATGGCGATGCTGGAAGAAACGCGTGAATCTGAAAGAAAATATATCGAGCAGAAAAACGCAATACTGGCACAGCAGCAGGGGATGCAGGAAAGGCCCATCCAATTATTTGGACCAACTTCATCTCAACTAGCAGCAAGGCAAATTCTACCAGCGGACCTGCCGACTTTCAATGGCAACCCAGCAGACTGGCCAATCTTCATAAGCATGTACGAGAACAGCAGCTCGGTAGCCGGATTTTCGGACGCAGAAAATATGCTTCGGCTCCAGAAGTCTCTCAAAGGAAAGGCTTATGAATTGGTACGAGATAAGCTGTTACTGCCGGCACTGGTCCCAGAGGTAATCAACACCCTAAAAACCTTCTTTGGGCGACCGGAGCAGATCCTTGACCGTCTGATCGATAAAATTCGTAAAATAACTGTACACAAAGACAAACTAGAGTCCCTTATAGACTTTGCAATGGCGGTCCGCAACGCGTGCGCCACGATGGAGGCTTGCAACCTGTACGCACATCTTGACAACCCAATGCTTCTGCGTGAACTTGTTGACAAGTTGCCCACTCAACATAAATTAAGTTGGGCCTTGCATCCGCGCAGTCCTTCCATCCCTGTTGTTAAGTCATTTAGCGACTGGATATATCATCTAGCAGAAGCCGCCTCCACAGTCATGCCTGGACAAAACTCATGGAGCGTGAACACTCATACACAAGCATTTGCCGGAGAAAAGCACCAAGCAATGAGTGACTCCGAAGACGATCAGCAACAAGACGCCAAACCAAACCCCGCATGCGTCATGTGCAACTCTACCGAACATTACGCCGCCCAATGCGAGAAGTTTCTAAAATTGACAGTTCCGGAGAGACAGCGTAGAATCAGCGATGCCAAAGCTTGCTACAGATGCCTGAAGACTCACCGACGTAAATGCTTCTCCAAACGTGATTGCGGTGTTGATAATTGCCAATCGAAGCACCACCCTCTTCTCCATAGAGACGCACCTAGGCCCGAACTCGTCAGTGCTCATCATAAGGAAGCAGACTTCGAAGAACAATACTTTCGAATTTTGCCAGTGACTCTGTATGGAAACGGAGTAAGGATCAACACGTATGCGTTCCTGGATGAGGGCTCATCTGTGACATTAATCGACGAAGGAATTCTAAAACACCTCAAAGTTTGCACATCACCCGAACCACTCTGTTTGCAGTGGACCAGCAACACCACCCGTACAGAGGAAACGTCTTTCAAGGCCCGAATGCAAATATCGGAGATGGGGAGTGGAAGAAAATTGTGGCTTAACAACGTACACTCAGTCAAGCACCTCGCGCTACCAAAGCAAACTGTCGATGTAAATAAACTCGTCGGCAGATATAATCACTTACACGGATTGCCAATAAAATCATATTATAATGCTGAACCGATGCTACTAATTGGCGCTAACAACTGGACCTTGGCTGTTCCTCGCAAAATTCGTGAGGGAAGACGCAACGAGCCCATCGCCTCAAAGTGTACTCTCGGATGGAGTATTCAAGGCACAAGCAACGCCAACAGAAATTATTCCTTCCATCACTGCGTTTGCAACTGGAACGACATCGAAAAGGCAGTAAGAGAAAGCTTCAACGCAGATCCTATCGCACCGCGAGAGCTCTTCTCCAAAGACGACGAAAAGGCTAAAGGAATTCTGGAGGAAACATGCAAGAAAGTAAACGGTAGATATCAAATTGGCTTGCTCTGGCGAGACAAGAATTTAATTCTCCCAGAGAGCTACTCAACCGCACTTAAACGCCTCGAATGCCTAAGACAGAAAATTAACAAAAATCCAGAACTATTTGACCAAATTCAAAATCAGATTGACAACTTAGTCGTAAAAAACTACGCGATCGAACTGCAACCCGCAGATATAGCTGAGGACACAAACCGTGTATGGTACCTCCCTATATTTATCGCACTAAATCCAAACAAGCCAAATAAAATAAGACTAGTTTGGGACGCAGCTGCAAAGAGCCACGGCAAATCCCTCAATGACTTTATGCTAAATGGACCGGATTATTTAAACTCGCTAACCGAAGTCCTAATGGCATTCAGAGTGGGCCGTATAGGCGTGTGCGCGGACATCGCTGAGATGTTCCACCAAATTATCATCCAGCAGAGCGACATGCATGTTCAACGATTTTTGTGGCTTCATAAGAATAATAAAACTCCACGTATATTCGTCATGCGTGCAATGACATTTGGTATCTGCTGCGCGCCCTGCATTGCTCATTATGTACGTGACAAAAACGCGCAGGAGTTCAAAGATCAGTGTCCCCGAGCTTTCGAGTCTATAACAGAGGCTCATTATGTGGACGATCTCATAGACAGCTACACCGACGACTCTGAGGCGATCGCAGTAACCACAAAAGTCCGTGACATCCATGCTGAGGGAGGCTTCACTATTAGAAATTGGATCTCAAACTCTACCGCCATCCTAAAGCATTTTGGAGAGCGCCAAATAGACGAGCAGAACCCCAAAGAGCTTGGAGACCCCGAGAAGGTTCTCGGTATGTATTGGGAACCCTCGAACGACGTTTTTAAGTATACTTTCAGATTTGCGAGACTTAAAAGAGACGTACTAAACGGAGAAACTGTACCAACAAAACGTGAAGCCCTACAAGTTCTGATGTCCATTTTCGATCCTTTGGGCCTGCTATCATGTTACACAATCGGTCTTAAAATGCTACTGCAGAAAGTATGGCGTGCAGGCATAGACTGGGACGAGGAATTACCCGACACTTTACTCGGATCATGGCGACAATGGAAAACTGTCCTTCTTCAAGCTGCTAAATTGGAATTTCCTCGCTTCTACTCAACTCTGCTACCGAATGCTGACCAGATTGATTTGCACACATTTGTAGATGCGAGCGAGTACGCCTACGCAGCAGTTGCGTATCTTCGTATCAAGCAGGGAGCCGATATCGACACAGTCCTAGTAGCAGCTAAATGTAAGGTTGCCCCGCTAAAGCCAGTTTCAATACCACGCATGGAACTCCTGGCAGCAGTAATGGGAGTGAACTTAGCCAAAAAAGTTATTAATATTAGAAGGCTCAACATTAACTCAAGCACATACTGGTCAGACTCAAAAACAGTACTGCAGTGGCTGGATATGGACCCTCGAAAATTTCAAGCCTTTGTCATGCATAGAGTTGGGGAGATAATAGATCACACAAGTCGAGCTCAATGGCGCTGGATACCGACCAAGGAAAATGTTGCAGACTCAGCCACAAAGTTTATCAAATCTCCTAACGCTAATCGCTGGTTAAAAGGTCCCCAGTTCCTAGCCAAGCCAGAAAACGAATGGCCAGAACAAGACATTACTCTCGAAAGTGGCGAACCGACGGAGCTACGTAAGCATGTCTTCATTATAAACCAACTAAAGCATTTTGATTTTGCAGAGGAATACTTTTCTGACTGGAGACGCCTGTATAGAGCCGTGGCAACCTTTATGCTATACATTAAAAGAATACGCGCTAAATGTCTTGGAAATCCACTGCCAAAAACTTTAGACCCCGAAATCATAAGCAAAGCGAAGTCGTGGATATATAAACAGGCACAATCTAGGACATACTATGCCGAAATCACTGCTCTCAAAAATAACACGGCCGTGAACAAATCAAGTCCTTTGATTGCTCTGAATGTCTACTTGGATGAGGAAGGCGTGCTACGTGTTCAGGGAAGAAAATATAACATAAATCCTGACGATGCTGTCGTTCTGCCAAAGAGGTCTCGAATTGCATTTTTGATCACGAAAGATTTCCATGAAAAATCACATCACATAATGCACGAATCGACAATAAATATCATAAGAAACGACTTCTACATACCTCGTCTACGAGTGCTGTATAAAACAGTTCGGAAGGCCTGTCAAAAATGCAAAATCGCCACATCCAGGCCCGAAGTACCTCAAATGGCTGCAATACCAGCCGCACGACTAGCCTCCTTCGAGAGACCCTTTACATACACAGGAGTTGACTACTTTGGTCCCATACTAGTTAACGTCGGCAGACACAAGGAAAAACGATGGGGAGTCCTCTTTACATGCCTGACACTGAGAGCCGTACATATAGAAGTGGCCTATAAACTTGATGTAAGCTCGTGTATAATGTGTCTTCGAAATTTCATGACACGTCGCGGGACTCCAAAAGAAATCTTCTCCGACAACGGAACCAACTTTAAAGCAACTGAGAAGATGGTGAAAGAAGAACTCAAAAAGATTGACTTTGACGAAATCACTATAAAGTATGAGGCGATTAAATGGCACTTCAACCCACCAGCGGCACCGCATATGGGAGGTGCTTGGGAGCGACTCGTCAGATCAGTTAAGACTGTTTTGAAATCAATCTGCCCAACTAGTAACTTCAATGACGAGACCCTTCGAACAGCTCTTATGGAAGCAGAAAACGTCATCAATTCTAGACCACTAACCTTTGTCTCTTTAGATTCAGGCGACGACGAAGCGCTCACCCCAAATCATTTACTTCTGGGATCGACGAGCGGCTATAAGCGCATGGCAGACGACAACACCGATCTAAGGCTGCGTTGGCAACAGACTCAACTATTCGCGGACAAGTTCTGGAGCCGCTGGGTGAAGGAATTCACCCCAGACTTGACCAGACGTAGCAAGTGGTTCACCAAACGTCCCCCAATAGCTATCGGCGACATTGTTATAGTAGTCGACGATCAACTTCCAAGGAACATGTGGCCCAAAGGACGCATCACTGAAGTAGTGACGGCCAAAGATGGCCAAGTTCGACGAGCTACAATTTGGACACCGAAAGGAATCATGGTCCGCCCAGTGGCCAAGATTGCTATCCTAGACGTCGGCCTAAAAGACGGTGAAGATCCGAAGGACGTTCACGGGGGGGGGAATGTTACCGCCATAAAATAGATACCGAATCTTTAGCTGGGCGATAAAAGGTGTGACCATTGAGTTTCTAAGAATTGAAGGTATTTTTCCTGGAAATGTATCTGGCCACTTGAGAAAGCACCGGCCTGGGATAAAATACAAAGTTTTTTAAAGCTGCGCATTTTTTTGTAAAACTTAATGAAATAAATAAAGTGACTGCTATATAAATTTGTCGAACATCTAATAACTCTACGCCAATCATCCGTGCTCTCAACAAGATTAATAGATCAATTACTTAAAAAAACAAGGAAGAGTTTATTAACCATGTTAATATTAGCTATCTCAAATGTGACATAAGTTGTTAAAATAAATTAGGACGATACAAAGTTCAGGGGGTCAGCTAGTATAAGGGGACTATAATATTATGTATCAATGAGTATTCAAATGGTTTTAACCATGGAAAAGTGTTTAACAGCAATTCCAGTTGCCTGAGTTTTCAGCCTGTTGGCTGGAAAATATTAATGGAAATGGAAAATAAAAATGAAAAGCGGCGGATGAGTCCGTCGAGTCAAAAGGAAATGGCCAAACGCAAAAGGCGTTCAGCTTGAAACACGCACAAACCTGTAGAAAACGCTTGCGGGAAAATTCAAACCCCCTTCCGTTCTAGCCACCGTCCTCGATTTTCCCTGTCCGTTCCGCTGAGTTTGTCAAAAATGTTTTGAAATGTAACAACAAAACAACAACTGGCAGCCGTAAAAACCGTTAGACTTGGCATCTAGCAGCCATTTTGTAACTGACAAATATGGTGGCAACGGTATACCACAAAGGCGTGTCAGCCAGGGGGGGTGGGCATTCTCGCCGATGGAAGGGATTTTCGCATTTCGCAGCATAAATCCAGCGGATGGCGGAGAGCAGAAACGATTTACGACCACAGGAATGCAGATATCAGGCAGAAGTTACAGCCGGTCGCATCTGTAATTTACACATAAATAAAATATATATATACATATTTGGGTACAGTGAGTCCTCCGCTTGGGGAACAAATTAGTTAAAATTTCACATGATTTATTGGTATTTAATTTAATTTACATAGGAAATTTACGCCTATCGCTAACATTTCGAGGAAGGGGAGAAAGAACTTTGGATTTATTATTTAGTAAGTTCTAAATTCAGAATATATTCTTAAATCTAGAAAAATATTTTTATGAGTGTATATACTCTTTAGAGCTAACGAAAGACTATTTTATTCCTGAAGCAAGGTAATTTTCACAGGAACCTCAACGATGACCTCTTTAATTAGTAACAAGAAAGGAAGCTAATTTCGCCTGGCCAAATCTTGTATAAAATAACTATACTTCAGAATTAAAATATCTTATATAATAGACATGATAAATATATACATATGCTAGACAAAAACAAAGTAATAAACACATTCATAACATATTATGACCTGCAAGGGCATCAAAAGATTGTCTGAAAACTTTCCTTGAGACGGCTTACAAACTGAGGGACTAGTTTGCGTAGAAACGGACAAAGGGACGGACAGACGGACATGGCTAGATCGACTCGGATGTGATCGGAAGTGTCTCCTTCACTGCGTTGCAAATTTTTGATAAAAACGATAATACCCTAAGGGTGTAAAAATATATAAAGAATAAAGCGCTTAGTATAAACAATTACCGCTACCATTGCTGCGTTTTCCAGATCGTTTTCGATTCGATTTCTTTCGGCTGTCGAATTCAAGTGATAAATGTATTAAAATTTAATTTGTTTTATACGATTTTTGAATAAAATAATTAACGAAATAATGTAATATTTATCTAAATCAACTTTGTTTTTTTGTGTCACGTAAATGATTTAAATTTGTTTATTTAAAAAAACGTTTTTCATACTTTTGTGGCACCAAAAGCCTAAGGGAAAGGCAGGTCTTTGGTTTGACTTTTTAAAGCCACCTTCTGCGTCCTGACTGGCGGCTGGCTCATTTCTTATTATGTTCCGCCTGCAATTTCACTGATTAATTGCTGGGGCATCATTACCTCCTTCTCCAACTGGCTGCTGCCGCTCTTCGTTTCGTTTCCTTCGTTCTCCGTTCATCTTATTTTTATTTTTGGTAATTTTATGTGCCTTCAGAAGGAACCGGCCTTGGCCACTTTGAGGTAGCTTGGGCTAGCAAGTCAAGCAATATTATAGAGGTATAAAAAAGTAAAATAAATATACTTTATAACTGGGAAGGGGGCTCTATCAAACAAGACATTTTCCAATATTGCATGTAACTGTGTTCCAGGGAGAACGACTAGGAAAGCGATGCTGACCTCTCCAGTGTGACTGAGCTGACTGGGGTCACTTCTGCTGGCTGATTCCTGCGGGGTAACATTTAATCGACCCCTGGAGGAACGATGTGCCTGCTTGCCGATGACCCCTCGCCATCGCCCTTTCACAGTTTATTTTGGCCGTTTCCCTTTTGGCCAGCTTTTGCGGCTGCGACTGAGACTGAGACGTCGACTCATCTGTTTTTATTTATGTATTTCATTTATTTAATTTAGGCGTCTGCCCGAGTTTTTCGCTCTGCGCTCTGTGCCCGTCCTGTCCCTCGTTGTTTAGTTTGCGGGGAATTTGCATTTGGCTTGTCCCTTCCAGCTGCTCCCTGGTCTTCTTCTCAGGCACTGGAAAAAATAAAATACATTTACATACAATATGAGAGCGATTAAAATCAAGCAGCTGTTTGAGGCTTCAACTAAGTTGGTATGCCGTAAAACATAGGTAATACCCTTCATATCAGTGATAGGGCATTCATTAAATGGTGTCCTTGAATGAATTTTAGTACAGTCCCTTGGCTATTTTCCCTGTGTACTTAGTCTGCTCTCTCTCTGTTTGCTTTGGTGTTTTTCTTCATTAAATGCGTTTGAATTAATTTATAATTTGCTAACGTTTATTTATTATGCCTTCTTCTCCCTCAGGCCAGCGATTCCTATACTTTCTGTCTCAGGCGTTTCCTCCATTTTCACGCTTCGCGCGTCGCTGTAATTAATTGTCATCGAATTTTCAACGAGTCAGCAGCCTATTTCCATTTTTATTCCTTCGCCTGGTAATTGCGCATCCTTCGAAATCTCAGAGTCCGCGTTTGAGTAATGGATGGTGATGCTGCGTTGCGGTTGGTGTTTCATGCCTCTTGGATTTTGATATATGATCCCGTCCTTGATTTGGCACTTAATTTTTGTAAACTGCTATCAGATTTTCTTATTTTGTATTTTTATACCCTGGCAGGGTATTATCATTTCAGTCAGAAGTTTGCAACGCAGTGAAGGAGTCCTTTCCGACCCTATAACATGTATATATTCTTGATCAGCATCAACAGCCGAGTCGATCTAGCCATGTCCGTCTGTCTGTTTCTACGCAAAATAGTCCCTCAGTTTTAAAGCTATCTGAATGGAACTTTGCATATAGTCTTCTATATACTCTCACTGCTATATATGTCGGAACGGGCCGGATCGGACGACTATATCATATAGCTGCCATACAAATGCTCGATAAATTATTAGAAAAATAATTATAACTTTGCTGTTTTTAAACATGTTTGCACCATTTTTCAAATATTTATAGATTTTATATTATTTCTGAATTTTCGTAAAAATTTTATGAAAATCGGACGACGATATACATAGCTGCCATAGAAACGATCGGGAAATGAATAGGAAAAAAATTATAGCTTCGGCGTTTTTCAACGTATTTTTATCTACTCTAAGATATAAGCTTTTTTTTATTATTCTAGAATTTTATTATAAATTTCATAAAAATCGGACAACTATATCATATAGCTGCCATAGAAGCGATCGGTGAATATATAGAATATGTAAAGATGGGAATGTAAAACTGTAACTGTCAAACTGTAAACATAATAAGTATAGGTAAAATGTAATGAAACTCTGTTTTGTGAGTGTTTTCAGCATTTAAATCTATAATATAAACATCAAAACCAATCTACAAGGGTATACAAACTTCGGCGTGCCGAAGTTAGCTTCCTCTCTTGTTCAACATATTTTTATCATTTTTGGGATATGGCTATTTTTTATTATTTCAGAATTTCGAGTTTAATTTTATAAAAATCGGACGACTATTTCTTATAGCTGCCGTAGGAACAATCGGGAAATTTAGAAAAAAAATATTATAACTTTGTTGTTTCTCAACGTATTTTCATCTACTCTGAGATATAAGCTTAATTTATTATTTTATAATTTTGGTATAAACTTTATGAAAGTCTAACAATCGCTGCCATAGAAGCGATCCGTAGATGTATAGAAAATGTAAAGCTAGGAATGTAAAACTGTAACTGTCAAACTGAAAACATAATAAGTGTAGGTAAAATGTAATGAAATAATATCTGCAAGGGTATACAAATTTCGACGTGCCGAAGTCAGCTTCCTTTCTTGTTTACCTTAAAGCTTGACATTTTAGATTCGAGACTAAATATTTGTATGTGCTTATTGAATGGATTCCCAAACTATGGCTGAAAAAATAAACCTCAAGCCGCTGTATAAGTCGCTTCTTTTGGTAAATAAATGTGAAAAGAAATATTGAAATTTCCGATTACATCGATCAACGGACACAAACGGAGGGAGAAGGCAGAAAAATATACGCCATGGCCTAAGGGCTTGCAATTGATTTTGACTTATTACGTTTGCTGGTAACAATCTGTCAATATATGATGAAGGCATGTAATATGATTCAGGGCCAGTCCCACGGAATGAAACGAAAGGAAGAGAGAGAGCCGTCTTAATGCACCAAACAATTTCACGACTGATTGGAACCGAATCACTTTTGCATAGGATAATTCGGGGGAACTTTCGGCTCAGCCGAGTTTATCGCAGCTCAGTTAGCATAAGTTAGATTTTTTCTTTTTGTAGTGAACAAAACCGAGTCATGTGAGACCCATTCGACTTGAGTTCATTATGGTGAAGAAAGCCATCTTTGCAGCCAATTTGGTTTTTACTTTCCTTTGTAGTATTTGCTTATATTTATTAAAGCCTGTGTCTTAATGTTTACAACAAATAAACTTCCACCACTTTATCCCTTGTTGCTTTTGGCGTACATTTTTATTTTTCTCATTTCATAAGCCGCTTTTTTTGGAATCTCAGACGATGCAAAAAGGGTTTTTGCGGTTCATTCTCATTGACAATTCGAAAATTGGCAGTTGACTGAAAGGACCGACCTCCGCCTTCTTCGGGCTCGTCCTTTGTCTATTCGGCACTGAAGTGAGCGCACGTGTTAAGTGGCAATCAATTGACAATTTCTGTCTTGTAATTGCAACACTTTGCCAGCCGATTGACAGCAGTTTTGGTTTCCCCCTTGCCAATTGTCTCTCGAAATATCTGTTACCATTTCAACAGGCTTTGGCTCTTGGCCATTTCTGCCTTTGTTCGATCCTTTCGGACCGGACTAAAGTCATCAGCAAAAATCTTTGGTGTACGTCAGTCAAAAGAAAATCGAAAGCACACAGTTAATGGGCCGAATTTATGTCGAATATAGTCGTCCGACTTGTATCGTTTCGTTTTATAAGCGTATTAAAATAATGAAAATAACTTATCTATAAATGAAAGAACTAATGTAATATAAAATATAAATATATATGCTGAACAAAAAATAAGTATTAACAACTAATTTACATTTAGACATGAATTGCAATAAATAAATAAAAGTAAATAAAATAAAAGTTTACAAATAACTATTATTTCAAGAATGGAAAACAACAGTTAAACTGCAATAACTTTTGAACTTTTGAAAAAGATTGGTATATTTATTTAATCTAATTTTCAATACCTTTTATTTGATGTCAGTAGTGTTCCTTAGAATTTGCATATTTGTATTTATTTAAGGGATTGAGATATTGAATATACATATTATGCTTATTTTACATATTTTGAAATTTTTTTCATATTTATGCAAATCCAATTTCCAAAGTCATAAGTCATAGCCGTAAGTGAACGAAGGGTGGAAACGTTGATTATATATAAAATAGGCCGCTCAGCTTAAAAACTATTGCAATTCAACTTTTGTTTTCGATTTTTAATATAAAAGTTATTCGTCAAGTTTTATTTTCAAATTTCATTATAAAAGTAATTTGTCAATTTCTACTTTACTCACAACTTTACTTGCGATCCCTGCATTTACCATTACATATTATGCTTTCAGTTTAAAAGTTACAGTTTTACATTCACAGCTTTACATTTTTCCTATGTTCCTATGTCAGCCATGTATATAGTAAGATTTTCATAAAATTAATACCGAAAATCAGAAATAATAAAAAATAACCAAATCTCAAAGAAGATGGAAACATTAACTTAACAGACATTAACAGACACTTAAAACTAGAATTTCTCACAAGAAATAAACTTAGCTTAGAGCACTGTAATCAATGGTATAAAACCATAAACAAAAACAATTCAAACATCGACAACTACTACAGATCCTTCCATCCCAAATCAAGCAGACTCGATCAAACTAAAATAATACGCCTTAGACTAGGCCACACAAAACTTACACACGAGCACTACTTCAACCAAAACCAACCTCCACCCTGCCCTTTTTGCCAAGGCGACAATACCATATCCCACCTTTTAAACTCCTGCCCATCACTCCTCCCCACCAAACTATCCATTTTCAAAAACACAGACCCAACAAATCTCCTCAGCGAACTCAACCCAGATAATCTAGAAAAAATCTTAATTTTCTTAAGATCTTCCAATCTTTACCACAAAATATAAAAACATACCCAAAATGTATATAAATAAAAATTACCAACTAAGTAGCCAAACTACAATGTCAAATATGTAATTAAAACAATATATATAATATCATGAATCTTAAAAGCCGAAGGCCCTGTTGCCAGCGCTTTACCAACTAAGTTAGTCTAGTTTTGTAAACTTCTCTATCTTTAATAATAAATAAATAAAAATAAATAAATATTTTGAAAAAGAGAGAAGTTTTAATTTGTTTTCTACATCTATTCCGATCATTTCTATGACAGCTATAAGATATATTCATCCGATCTGGCAAGTTCCGACTTTTATAGCAGTGAGAGTAGTCAGCCGACTATCTGCAAAGTTTCATTCAGAATGCTTCAAAACTGAGGGCCTAATTTGCGTAAAAACGGACAGACGAGCGACGGAAATGGGCTCGACTAGGCTGTTGATGCTGATCAAGAATACATATATATACACTGATAAACAAAAACAAGGTCATAAAAACGTGACAATTCGGTTACAAAAGTAGCGCAGGAATATTTTGGTTTTCATTGGACATTTTTGGTCTTCAATTAAGGGGTTATACACCTGGCCCTCGCTTAACACGGGGGTTACGTTCCTAAAAAACCTCGTGTTAAGCGAGGTTTTTAGCGTGTTAAAGGAGGTCTGGGAGCAAATTTGAAACCGTGTAAGACCGAGTCGTGCTAAAAGAGGCCGTGTTAAGCGAGGGCCAGGTGTATACAGTTGTGATAGATGAAAAAATCGATATTTTTTTATTGCATATTCTTTAAGTCTATACTGTTGAGAATACTCTCACAAAAATTCATAACGATCGGAGCATTACAACCGAGGTTGTAGCTATTTATAGCGCACTACCTGCACATCGGCCGGAACAAACTCGAAACTTTAAACGCGATTATCTCAGAATCTTGTTTTTTCAAAATGACCTTTGCGGTGGACTTAACATAACATATACTTTATATCCTTCATATGGCACTGTTGTTAAACATATCTGGAACAGCAGACGAGGTGAAAGAGTTTACGACACTGCAAACTAGTTCACCTTTCACCTTTACATACATAAGAACTTGGCAAAATGTAAAAGAAGTTTGACCAGATTTAAGAAAAAGCATACCGAATGGCTTCTGTCTAATATGGCTATAACAGTAAGTTCATTCTTGTCTTCAAATCCAAAGCCGTCAACATTAAGACCAGTTGGACGCCCACCCATTGAATATGTTAACGCCGGGCCCCGTCAGAAGAGAAAATTGGCATCCGATTTGGCTGTTAATCAAGGTCACAACACATCTCTTCTTGTGCATGCCGCCGCAGTTTCGGTCGAAAAAACGAAAAGGAAACATGCAGCCCTTGTGTAAAAAAATACATTTCTTACTTCGAGTGACCAATAAGGCTAGAAACAATTTTTTTACTCAGAAAAATGACTCGGTTCGACTAACAGAGGATGAAGCTTTAGCATATCTGCTTGAAAACTCATTGACTAAAAGTCAGTACAACAACTTTCGGGAGCTCAGCATTTCCCGATCTTGTGAACTTTCTCCTACTTACCACAAAGTCAGAGATGCTAAGTCAAAATGTAGACCTTTTGATATTAAAGTAACCGAGTCAGTTGCTGAAGTTCCCCTGCAAAGCCTTCTCGGCCACACTAGTTGCCGTATTTCAAATGCAAGAAGTTATATTTAAGCAGCTTGGCAATACTTTAAGTCTGACCCTCATTCCAAGCTATGGATTTGACGGTACAACCAGACAAAGCAGCTATAAGCAACATTTTTTTGGATGTGATTCATTGGCTTCTGACGACTCGCTGTTTGCGACAACAATAATCCACCTAAAATTAATGGACCATATTGGAAATGTATTTTGGATGAATCGTACTCCTCAGTCGATTAGATTTTGTAGACCAGTCAAGCTTGAGTTTGTTAAAGAGACAAAGGACCATATTCTTGCAGAGAAAAATAATTTTGATAGTCAAATAAAAGATTTGTCTTCATATGTCTGCTCCGTTGTAAATGGAATTTCAACTTTTAGTTAAATATGATGTGTCCGATATGTGGAGCGAGTCCAAAAATCTTCATGGAAAATGCTAAAATAGACTCATAAAAAAACAAGTCCTTTACATGGTTGGATTCGATTTTTTGAATTCGTTCTTAAAATTGCATAGACTGAAACTTAAAAAATGGCAAGTGAGAGATGAAGATGGAAAAAAGAAATGGCGAAACAAAAAAAGACGATTCAGAAGCTGATGTGGAGTACTATGGCTTTACATGTAGATAAGCCTTAGCAAAATGGCAATGGAAATACCAACGACGGCAATACAGCAAGGAGGGCGTTTGCATAACCTTAGCTACTAGCTGAAATCTTAGGTCTTGATGAAATTCTCATTGCACATTTTAACAATATTTTAATTGCTATTTCTTGCCATTTACCAATCGATCCAAAAAATGTTAAAAATATTCTCAGAAAACCATAACATTATATATGTCCTTGTTTCCATGGTTTCCAATGTCGGCAACAGTCCATAAAGTGTTAATGCACGGCTACCAAATAATAAAAGCATCAATCCTTCCATTAGGTATTCTCGGCGAGAACGCCTCAGAGGCTCGAAACATATACTATAAGAGTGACAGGAGGTTACATGCTTGAAAGAGTACACGGTAGAACAACACGGCAGACGTTTTCCACAGAGCAATGGATTCCTCAGATCCTCTTGTGTCGAGCATCTATCTAACAAAAAGATTGGGTCAGCAAAATAAACTACCCCAACCAGCAGACGTAATCGAACTTTTGGAATCACCAAACATGCTATATTCTTGTAACATGAACAATCTGAACAATGTTCCCGATTTTGATGCTAGCAATAGTGATTCTGACTCTGAAAATCCGTTTTCAATTGAAATTGATGTAGAAGAAGACAGTTAAGAACATTTTTAATGAAAAATACTTATTTATAGTAATGTTGAATGCATTGTTATTTTTTACTTATTAATATTAAGCTTAAGTGTTAAAAAAATAACGAGTGCTAGCATTATTTATTATCGTACAAGTATCAATAAGAGGAAACCTAACATATATGGGCGGCTAGGGAAGGCGTGGTCAGATCGGTGTACATATATTTTTATGTGTATTTACACTATCATAACTACCAAATTTGAAGAGTCTAGCTTTAAAACTTTAATTGTCGTCGAAATATCGGCTCGCTGGCCCAATGTGCATTGTACAAATATTAATAAGTTATTATTTTAAACATTGGAAAACTTAATACAGTAACTTCACAGTTAATTCTTCTTAATTCCTGGGTAGACGTGGCCATCACTTGGGTGTCAAAGCTCTCGTGGTCGCTCTCGGGCTCTGCCTCTGTGTTTTGCAAAGGCAAAATAGTCCGTACTGAAATGCTTTCGGAATTGATTGCATCATCGATTTCTACCCAATGGAAGGGATCTTCTTTCGTCTCTGCCACGGCAGCGGGTGGCTCACTCCGTGTGGAGTTTGAGTCATTGCGCATGTCTAGGCCGTCTCAATGCTGGCGGCGCCAGCCTTGAAGCCTTTGTGAAGCTGTGGGATCCGCGCTACACCTTGCCGTCACGCACCACTCTGCAGAATGTACAAATGAAAAACATTTACCTAGAGCTCAGTTCAAAACTGAAGGTAATGCTTGACAAAGTCGATCAGTGTGCGATCACTAAGCAAAGCCAACACAGGATATTTGACTGTAACAGTTCACTTCATCGACGGAAACTTCAAGCTGAAATCGGCAGTGTTGTCAACACTCCTATGTGCAACTAACCATTCGGCTGATAATATCGCATCATCATTGCGCGCAGAGCTGATAAACTGAAGTCTGTTGCTAAAAACGTGCGCCATAGTTACGGATAATGCAAGTAGCATGATTAAGGCATGTGGGCTGCTTGAAAAAAGACATCTTCCGTGCTATGCTAATTGCCTTAACCTGGTTATACAAGACTGCCTTTTAATAAAAGAAATCCAACATGTTTTGACCAATTGCAAACGCATTGTGACATTTTTCAAATGCAGCACAATCGCTTATGAAAAGTTTAAGCTAGCTCAAGATGTCGGCAATCCATACAGCCTAATTCAGGAGGTATGTACACGCTGGAATAGCGGGTTCAAAATAGTCGAGCGCATACTCTTAAGTTAAGAGTCTTAACCAAAGAGTTCATGTTTCCAGTTCTGCTTAGCAGGTCCAAGGCGCCGGAGCCGCTAGCTGCAGACGATGATTCTATATTGGAGGATTTGCAAGACGTTCTCGCTCCGTTTGATGAAGTTACCAAACAATTGTCTTCGAGCTCAAAAGTGACTGTGTCTTGTATAATTCCTTTTAAATGGACTTGTCCAAAGTCTACATGAAAAATGCAACCAGTTAAGAACAGCATAAGGAGAAACACTTTGCAAACTTTTAATAGAGAAGTATAAAAAACGACTCTTCCCTTTCGAAGAACGGTCCTCGAAACGTTTGGCTACAATTTTGGACCCTCGATTTAAAAAAGAGGGTTTTTGGTCCCATTTCAATGTGGAGCAAGTCGTATCACTTCTTGAAAAAACGATATGGTCTCTCCCTCAAGCCAACAAGGAACCTACTATAACTCCGGAACCACCAAAACCAAAATCTTCGCTTCTTAATTTCGAGCTGAAAAAAGGTCAAATAAAGTTGAGTCCATTATACAGCTTAGGCAGTATACTTCGAAAAGATGAACATAGACGAAACTCATGACCCATTGGAATATTGGAAGGTCAGTAAATAAATGCTATAAGAATTATTTATTTATTTTTTTTTTTAACTGCAGCAACATGAACAAGAGATGCCCCAACTAGCTTTGAGCGCTAAACAGGGTCTCTGCATTCCGGCCACTTCGACTGAATCGGAACGGATGTTTTCCAAGGCGGGCCTTACCATATCAGATCGACGGGCATCGTTAAAACCAAAAAGTGGTAACAAACTGTTTTTTATTAACAAAAAATGGTTCTCTACAAAGGAATAATGAAAATATTATGTTAAATAAAAAGATCTCTTAAGTTTAAACATAATAAACTAATTATGTTTTTAATTGTAAGTAATTTAAAATGAAAAATTGCAGGATTACCATATTTTTAGAAATAATTTTCTGAAAGATTTCTAAAAATGAGTAATCCAGCAAAATTTCATTTTGAATGTTTAGATATGGGCGATACTATCGCGGTAGTATCGATGTTTATCACGCCAAATATCGAAACTATCGATGGTGCCACCATCGATGTTTTTGCAGCTCTAGTAACCAATCGCAGTCGGCTGCCGAGTAATTTCCTCAGGGCTGTGGCCGGCTTTATATAGGCGTGGTCTTGTGTGACCGTTCGCATGCGTGTGGCCAGCCTCCGTTCGGTCCAGTATTACCCTCCACTAGTGATCTGCGGCGCGCGCGCATTCAATTCAATTTTTTTTTATGATGTCGTTAATCCATTTTCCTATGTTGCTAATTGTTCCTATACTTTATCCTAGTTCTTCTATATTTGTGCGCGTATGCGCATCACAATTTTCGTACGCATAAACTCAAACGAGTGCTTCATCCCTATTTCTTTCAGGCTCTCTTTATGATTAGAAGCGAGCGAGTAGTTTCGATGCCGCTTCACTTCCAGAAAGCTTTGTCTTTGCGATCATCCGTTACAGGTAACCGGAATCGTAAACAAAGCAAAGAAGCGAGAATATCTGCGAGAGAGACCCTTTTCAGACTATTCGATTGTTCTCTCTCCGAAAGAATTTTATAGATGAAAACGGCTACCGTTTTGTGCAAGCTCTTAAGGGCCTCAAGGGTCCCCTATCTGTTATTCTTTTCTAGCTAAAAATTGTAATTGAAAAGTCAATTAACCAGTTAATTAGATGTCGAAACTCAAACTGGTCTCGCAATGACATTTTTTTTTTCTGGTTTCTTAAACACAAACAAAATATTGAAAAATAAATTTTCGGTGGGGAGATGGTGTCTGCAAAATATTGGGAAATTATGGAAAATAATATGTTTTTGGTGGCGAGGTTCTTGAGTTGCAAAATTAATGTATTTTGTTATAATTATACCATTTTAATGCAAAATGCATAGTTCTAAGCTGCGAATGGCGTCCTTTGTTATTGTTAACCTTTTTAAATCGGTGGGACCGAAATACCCAAATAGTCCAAGTAAGGTTTTTATATAAGTTCATATTTATTTATTACGTTAATCAACCATATCAATGATTATAAAACGTAGGGACTAACACTAGAAACAAACATAACAAGGATACATAACAGCAACCAAGTAATACTGTCTTCCCACACAGCGCATTTGTGAGGAACGTTTGGGATTTTTCACAAATGTGAAACTCGTGTTCCCACACAACATTAAAGCACATTTAGCATCCGAACAGCTGATCGATCAGCTGTGGCTCATGAAAACGTAAACAAAGGCTGTCGAATTGGCAGTTGCAAATTTGAAATGGAGCATTTACCAACTATTTTGGCTGTTGTACAACAGCAAAATGCACAGATTGCGTCAGAATTTATCCGCAATAAATTTAAATGAATTAAATGACAAGGAATTTTAGTTTTTCTAATGATTTTTCTCTAACAAAGAGCAAATTCCCCGAAGAGTGTCTATAGGTGGTATAGGCATCCAAAATCTTTAAAATAAGGTAGAGGCAGGCGGTTTATATTAAATAGTAATAATTGGGGACATATTGGGGAAAGAATATACAGAAAAAACGCCAACAACTATTTTGGGCATGCTTGTAGCTTTGGCGCCACGTTTTAAATTCCATATCTCATTTGTTCCTCGCCAAGTGTGTATACACTTTCGTTGTGATGGTCAAATTTTCAGAGTTGCACCGAAAAACTATCGCCTAACTATCGCCAAACAAACCGTGTTTAGATTTTAATGTGTTCTAACGGCGGTCCATTTGGGAAAATTCGGAACGGCAAAACCTTATGGACCGTTTGTTCAACGGACGGTGAATGTGCAATTACGACGAAAATGAAGCCTGCGAAAATTGAATGGCGTTGCCAGATCAAGAGAGTAAACAGCTGATATCGGGGTGTAACAATAATTCATTTGATTTGTTCTTACACCCCTAATGGAGGGAAAGTTGAAGGAAAAAAGTGGCATTGAAAGGGTCTGTCAAGGCGAAGCCCATAATATGGAATTTAACCCACAAAGGAAATTTTAATGTCATATTTATTAATATATTAAATATTTTTTTGAATATTTGTTTACAAACAGCTGTCCAGTGTGACCAAAGATAAGCCTTAAACGCCAAAAAAGGTACATTTTCTTGGCGTTTCATGGCTTTTCCTTAATTTTTTTTGGTCACACTGGTTACCGAGCCAAATAAACAGCGATTCCGCTATAACACGTGTTACGGCGGATTTTCGTCGTCAGAGTACTAGGCTTTACCAAAAATACATGAGCAGTGAGAAACGATGAGAAAAAGAAAACATTCCGATAGCAGAAATTTGCCGAAAACCGGAGCAGCTAAAAACGAAAACAGTTCGATTTCGGCCAAAACGAAAACGAAAAAATTTTACGATTACCTGAGCAGGCCTGATAATTCTTCTTTCAAGAGTCGAACCCTAATTTCTGAAGCTCCTCGAAGGCAGCCAAATCCATGAACTTTATCATGTTCACTTTATGAAGCTTCATTGCTAATACTATCTGGCTTTCGTCGTTCATTTCGTATTTTTTTTTTGTTACCAATAACTTGAAACAAGCTGTCAAAAACTAACGCAATAACTCGAGTTATGTTATTGCGTTAATTTGGATTTCGATAGGTAACTCAGGTCGGTGTATATTTATGTACATAAGACGTGGTTACGTGAAAATATTAAACGGCGCTGTCATACAGCTGCCCTAGAAACGATTGCCTCAGATTGCAAACTGCAATGGTACATATGTATGTAAAAGCCCATTTTGGCACGAGCAGTTGGCAGTTTTTTGTTTGCAGTTTTTTGTTCCCAGTCCAAACAGACTCTGCTGGCTCCACATACTCGTTTCCTTCGTTTTTCGCTATCTTTTTCAGGCTCCCACTCGGCCCCTACTAGAGTAAGGGACGGCTTAAGAGCAAAGTTATGTCAGGAGCGGCTCAAATGCATTGCATCAATTAGGTGCCCCCATTTAGGGAGTAAAAAGTCAACGACTAACGCCAAATGGCTAACGAGGGTCGTGGCAGGGGTTGGTTAAGGGTTAAGCCTATTTTCCGACAGGATTACAGGCACACGCCGACACACACCCAAGTGCTGAAAACACTCGATGCAATTAAATTGAAATCCAAATCTGAGCCAAAGTCAAAGCGGGAAAGGAATTTATATGGCTGGACTCGGAGCACGTACATTGAGCTTCTCTGGCGTTTTGGCTGGTCTCTTCCCTTAGTGCTTGGCATCGTTGTTGAGGCGGTACTTTTATTACAAAAATTAAAATGTATATAATTTTTTGAAGTATTTTAATTTTTAACAAATGACATACGAAATTCCCTGTATTCGGGAACGTATGAACACGATGATTTGTTATTAATAATGCCACAAATAAAGGAAGTGGCAGTAAAAACAGTCAAGTTTAAACTGGACTTGGAATTCAAAAAATTTTTTCATGTTTTGTATTATTTATTTTTTAACAGGTCCGAAATCTCTGTGAATATGAAGCCACTATATGCGTCACATGTCATGTAATCTATTGCATAAACATAACAACCGTAAGAAATGTTTTCTTGGTATTCAAAATGAGCAATCTTCCGACATTAGCCATTTCGGTAGGTACTTATACATACATACATATATGTATATTTTGTAAATAGTACTAATAATGTGCTCCTAGCTGTACAAATTATAAGGATAACTGCGTATATGGGGTCTTCCTTATCTTTTTTGTGGTGGCAATCAGCAAATGGCAGCTCAAGCTAAGCATTGATAATTTAGTGCCGGTCTGGAACAAAGGCGAAGGTGAAAAGCCGGAAAAAAAGAGGAGAGTGGAAAATGGACAGACCGACCCAGCATCACGTTCCTGGCTAGAGTCCATTTCCATTCGCATTCTCCCGAAATCGATAAATAAATGAACACTGTGGCTGCGGTTAACAAAGGAAAAAAATACTCAAACGAATCGCCAAAAGGGCCAAATCCCGGTCTCCATCGGACTCAAACTGAAGCATAAATTACTCGGAATGGAGTGCGAACTGCTGAATACGCCAATCGTGGCAAATTATTTGTTTTCTCGACCCGGGCCTAAGCCAATCAGGCATGTTGATTAACCACTTTGATTTATTTGTTTTATAAATTTTAATTGATTTGCCGCGAATATTTGTGGATGAATGCATTGGCTTTTAATACAGTAGCGCCGATGCAAAAATAGGGAAAGCCATGATCGGCAAACTTTGTAAACCATACACTGATAAAAAAAAAAGAAACAAGAATTTTGGTCATAAAATCGTGACTATACCGGTTACGAAAGTAGCGCAAGCATTTTTTGGTCTTCTTTTATGATTTTGGTTCTTAATTGAAGAATTTTGAATCCCAATTCAAGATTTAAAAGAGTCATAATTTAATCTCTAACATTCTTGATTTTATCTCGAGTTTGGTTAAAAAAATAATATAAAAATAATTAATAATTAATAATAATACTAAAAATTCGTAATACCAAACATTATTAAATGAAACATTATTGTGAAATAATTCTTTTTTAAATCTGTAATTATAGAGCTACAAATGATTATTATTAATTAAATTAGGATATAAATCTTATAAAGAGCTACTTACATTTCTACATTACATTTCCAGCCGGGGATGGCTGGGATCCTACCTAACCCATGCCTCGGAATTCACAGACCGACCGCTTAACAACTGGCCACTGAGGCAAATTAAACACTAACGTCGGGAACGCGAATACATACATTTCCAAGAACAGAGTAAAAGAAATGTATCCCCCTCTCTGAGCTAAAAATAGATTTTTTAAGAATGGTCGTAAGATCGAGACGGCACTATGATTTCCATTTTTGTGTAAGAGAAAATGAGGCAACAGTAGTATCCAAACTTTTCTGTAATATTAAGAATACAAAAAATCTTAATTAAAGATTTTTAATTCTAGATATTAATAGTTTTTGGTATTCCTTTATGATTATTGGTATTCTTTGAAGAATATGTGGTATAATTTTAAGCTTTTTTTTTAAGAATAAGGAAAATCTTAAATCTAGGTTTTTTTGTTCTTTAATAAAACCTGAAAAATCTCCTTTTCAGATTTTTTGGTCTTATATTAAGATTTTATTTTAAGAGTGCACAAAATCTTAACAGAAGATTTTTTTTTTATCAGTATACATATTTTATTTTCCAAGGATTCGAAATCTGTAATCAACATAAGCAGGCCTAATTAAAACGAACTTATAAAATGTAGGTTGGAGTCCAAAAAAAGGGAAATAAATAAATAACTGACTTTTGCAAACCCAAACGAAATAATAATTGGCAATTTTATTTGATTTGATTTTATTTGCCTTCCTAACGCTGCAAGTCTAAAAAACTTATAAATTAATGCGCTAGTCATAAACTAAACGATGGAATAATTATAGAAAAGTTAATCTTGCTTACTTTTTGTGAATCTGTCTGAGTCGTAACAATCGAGGAAAGTGTAAGCCCTGAAGGCCCCAAAATGCCCACCAAGGTGTAGGAAATCGATTTTCGTTGCTCCTATCTGCCAAAAGCAAGGGTATTCAAGTTGGCCGCGGAGTGGACATATTTTTTATGGCATTACAAGGTGGCGACATAAACCCGAAAACGTTGTCGGGGAACGGGGGCCAGACTGAGACGTAAACCAAAAATGTAAATGAAATTGTCGTCTATTCCAGCACCCTACTTTGCGCCTTTAAGAGCCATGTTGTCGGCCTCGTCGTCGTTGTCATCCTGGGGTTAACAAAGAAAATGTCACGGAAATAACTGGGGATTAGATTGATGAGTTTTCCAGCTAAGCCAACTGACTTGGCCTGCTGCTTGCCACTGCCATTACCCAAAAGTCCCATCCCGATGTCCACGCCCATGCCTGTCATAAACTAGGCGGCGAGGATACTTCACATTGATCCTGGCCAGGGTGCCTAGGATTTTGACGATGTGCCAGCATAAGTTTATTGCGACCCGCCATGTTCCATGTGTGTTATCTGCGCCTGCCTCTGACAACTGTAATTAATTTAATTAGAGCGTTCTCCAAACCCATAACCTGGACCCGTTTCCGCAGCCTTTTGTTTTTCGGGATGGGGCGAGGGGCGTAATCTTTGAGAGAAATTCCTGTGCCAAGAGGAAATGTGCACAGGACGCACCGAGAGCCGAAACTATGACAAGGTTGTCAGGCGGTGGAAGTACATCCACACACCCCAGTGAATGTTTTTTATACAGTAGGAGGATACCCAGTTTCAAACGAGTTTGGGGATTCTAAGGCGTGGGTTGTTCCCGATATGTACATATTTCTTTCTTAAATTGCATTCATCAGGAATCAGATAATAACGGTCTTCTTTCAAGGCCGAGTCCACGGGGGCTTACTTGAACCAAATCCAGAAGTCTCGCCAAATGAGAGACTCAATACACCTGATTATATATCCGTCGGAGTACCCTGTTATTTCGGAATCCATTTCTCTTACACAAGTGCGTGTGTGTGTGTGTGTGTGCATAAAGATGAAGGAGCAGGAGGCAGGGCTGTGAAAAAGGGAGCAGAAAAAATAATGTCCAACATTATCGTTGACATTTATTAGCCCCAACTAAGTGAAAGTGTTTGCTTTTTGTTGCAACGGTGTGTGTATGTGTGGTGTGTGGTGTGCGGTGTCCTTAAATATACATACATACATATATATGTATGTATGTATGCTTTATATAGCAACACCCTTCCGGATGGCATATGAAATATTCATTTGAAGGTGTGCCGGGCTTTGTCACGTTTTCGGGAAGTTGTTTTTGTAGCCGCCAACGGTCGACCCGCCGCTTGTGTTTTTGCCTTTTATTTGTCGTCAAAGTTTGCGTGTTTATGTTATTAAATAATTTCAATAATATTCACACATACACACCTCGCGGCAAAACTGCTGTAAGTCAATTGTTGCGCCTCCTGTGAGCTTCAGCCATCAATTATAGTTGATTGATTTGCATTCTTTTGCGGGGTCGTGAGGAAGATGGGACACCTTCAAGTTCGTCCTTAAAGTCTTGTATTTTTGGGAAGTTTATACATATATGTACTTTGTTCTTTGGTCTAATTTTTTTACCCTTGCAGGGTATTGTAATTTCAGTCAGAAGTTTGCGACGCAGAGAAGGGGACATTTCCGACCCTATAAAGTATACATATACATATATACATATATACATATATACATATATATTCTTGATCAGCATCAACAGCCGAGTCGATCTAGCCATGTCCTTCTGTGCGTCTGTCCAGCCGTATTTTCGTTTCTACGCAAACTAGTTTCACAGTTCTGAGGCTACCTGAATGAAACTTTGCAATTATAATTCTGACTACCGTTACTCGTATCTCGATATGAGCGTTAAGGTATCGGTATAGCCTGCTACAATTTGAAATATTTTTACAGTTGAACAGTTACAGTTTTACATTCATAGATTTAAATTCTACCGATCGTTCCTATGATATATGTAGTAATCCGATTTTCATCAAATTAAAGCCAAAATTCTGACGTAATACAAAATTACCATATGGGCATTTCCATAATGTCGCACGCGACATTCGTACGCATTCAAAGCAAAAAAAAGTATGGTACATTTCATTTCTATTTTTTTTATAAATGTTAACTTATAGCTCTTGCCTAGGACTATAATTGGTGCAAATGTTGATTTTGAGTGTTTGCTCAATTTTAAGAAAATTGAAAAAAACTAAGGGATTCGCACGCGACAAAAACAGAAGTCACTTTTGCGGCGAGCTGTTTAAACACTGATTTCAGCGAAACGGCAGGGATTATTTTAATGAAACAAATTTTAAAATGTGATGCAGTAATGCCAGTTTCATATGCTTTAATTTACAATCAGAAATATAGCGTAGTTTATTTTTATTTAATTTTAATCAGATTCGCACGCAACATTTTTATACCCTTGCAGGGTATTATAATTTCAGTCAGAAGTTTGCAACGCAGTGAAGGAGACCTTTCCGACCCTATAAAGTATATATATTCTTGATCAGAATCAACAGCTGAGTCGATCTGGCCATGTCCGTCTGTCCGTCTGTCCGTCTGTCCGTCTGTCCGTCTGTCCGTCCGTCTGTCCGTCTGTCCGTCTGTCCGTCCGTCTGTCCGTTTCTACGCAAACTAGTCCCTCAGTTTTAAAGCTATCTGAATGAAACTTTGCATATAGTCTTCTATATACTCTCACTGCTATATATGTCGGAACGGGCCGGATCGGACGACTATATCATATAGCTGCCATACAAATGTTCGATACATTTTTGGAAAAAATATTATAACTTGGCTGTTTTTTAACATTTTTGCACCATTTTTGAGATATGGCCAATTTATATTATTTCAGAATTTCTATATAAATTTTATGAAAATCGGACGACTATATCATATAGCTGCCATAGGAACAATCAGGCAATTAACAGAAAAAAAATTATAACTTCGTTTTTTTTCAACGTATTTTTATCTTCTTTGAGATATAGCCATTTTTTATTATTTCAGAATTTCGTATTTAATTTTATGAAAATCGGGCGACTATATCTTATAGCTGCCATAGGAACGATCGGGGAACTGCAAGAAAAAATCTAATTTCGGTGTTTTTATACCCTTGCAGGGTATTATAATTTCAGTCAGAAGTTTGCAACGCAGTGAAGGAGACCTTTCCGACCCTATAAAGTATATATATTCTTGATCAGCATCAACAGCCGAGTCGATCTAGCCATGTCCGTCTGTCCGTCTGTCCGTCTGTCCGTCTGTCCGTCTGTCCGTTTCTACGCAAACTAGTCCCTCAGTTTTGAAGCTATCTGAATGAAACTTTACATATAGTCTTCTATATACTCTCACTGCTATATATGTCGGAACGGGCCGGATCGGACGACTATATCATATAGCTGCCATACAAATGTTCGATAAATTTTTAGAAAAAAAATTATAACTTTGCTGTTTTTCAACATTTTTGCACCATTTTTTATATATTGCTATTTTATATTATTTCTGAATATTGGTAAAAAAATTTATGAAAATCGGACGACTATATGATATAGCTGCCATAGGAACAATCGGGAAATTAATAGAAAAGAAATTATAACTCCGTTGTTTTTCAACGTTTTTTGATCTACTCCGGGATATAAGCTTATTTTATTATTCTAGAATTTTGGTATAAATTTCATGAAAATCGGACAACTATATCATATAGCTGCCATAGCAGCGATCGGTAAATGTAGGGAAAATGTAAAGGTGTGAATGTAAAACTGTAAACATAATAAGTATAGGTAAAATGTAATGAAACTCTGTTTTCAGCATTTAAATCTATAATAAAAACATCGAAACCAATCTGCAAGGGTATACAAACTTCGGCGTGCCGAAGTTAGCTTCCTTTCTTGTTTATCATCATACTTTGCAGGTAATTTTTACTATTATAAGTAAATTGAAAGAGCATATATCCATTTTATTTCGACTTTTTGCATTCTTCTAGTGATGTTAGTAAACAACAGTCAACAGTTAGTGCCTCGGTTTGGATGTAATTATCAAAAGAAAACAGGCCCATTTTAATGTTGTTTTTCATCAAAATAATGAAAAATCTTGTTTGCGCGAATATGCATTCGAATATTTCGAAATTTGTTTTAGAATATAATAAAGCCCTTCAAAATTTGAAGGGCACGTAATCATTATAAGTGAAAAAATAAAAATCTGCGATTAATGATTATCTATTGATTTTAATATATTTCGCTTGCCATTAATAATTATAATTTTATATTTACTTCATCGCTCAAAGAATAATAATTATTATTTTGAGCGAAAAAAGTTCGATCAAAAAATAATGATCATTTTTTGAGCGATATTTTTTCGCTCAGAATTTCGCTCAATGTGTAATAACTTCTTTCTGCGAGGTTTCTTCGCAAAAATTTTTACATGCTTTTATGAATCGAAAACAGACGAACCCAAAAATCACATTTTTAAATTAAAAAAAAATTTGTTAATCCCTTTTTTTTATTTTATTGTTTTTTAATAAACTTTTTTTTAATTTTGTAATATAATTTTTTATGAATCGAGAACCGACGAACCCAGAAAATGCATTAAAAAAATACTATAATGATTTTGTAAATAAGAACTTTATTTATTTAATTTTACAAAAAGAAGCTTTTGCAATGAATCTGCAGAAAGATTGCTTCTTAAATCGGTCAGCACCAATTTAAGAGCCGAAAACGACCCTTCCACGCTGACTTGAGTTGCTGATACGGCGTGAACAACTTTTGCCAGCATAAACAAATATGGTAAGGTAAATTTTTTAGTCTCCCAATACTCCATAATATCCATATTCAAGTCAACTTGCTTTGGATTGTAGTTGTCAATCTCTAGCTTGGCAGCCTTTATCAGTTCACTATGGCTGTCTTCTGAGTCTTCGTCCCCTGATGCAACCTCAATGGAATTAAGGAAGTCAGTTACCAGCGAACAGGTATTCGATTCCTCAATCGATTGCAGACTTTGGACTGGCCTTTGCTGACTTGATGATGGCCCAGGACTATCAAAATACCGCGGTGCCTCCTATGAACGAAGAAGTTCAGAATTGTCATAAAAAAATTAACGGAATAAATATAATGTTGAAATATAATTACCTGGGAATCCATCTTCAGAATTCGAACTATTAAAAGCTTCAGTTGAGCTCTGGCCTGCATCAAACTGATAGGATTCTTAAGCAAAACCCTTCTTATTCGAGGGTCCAAATATAAACTGCAGACGACAACGTTGTTTTCTATAAGAGATGCCCTTCGAGATTCGATGCACGACTTTAGAATACTGCCATTTTTCTGCTTTACAGCCCCAACAGTAAGTTTTAGCCCTAACCACAGCTTGTAGAAGTCTGCAATTTCTGTGTGGCAAAAAAAGCTGGCTCTAGAATTTCAACTAGCCCTTTTAGATCGTCCCATTCGGTGTCTGTGAGCTTTAGGTTAGGGTCCCAATGCTCTTCACAAAACTGTTCAAAACCCAACATCTAATTGAGGGTATGGCAGAGACTTTTCAACAATTAAAGGCTTGTATGCAGGCTACGGGCTTTGTCAATTACTTCAAGCGACTCAAGCTCAAGCCAAATCATCAGAAGACAGATCAAGGTCGTCCGCATCAACCGACTGGCTTAAGAGCTCAACGGCCTTTACCATGTTACGTCCGTTGTCTGTTGTGACGGTATATATTTGGTCTTTGGTAATGCCAAAGCTATTTAAAAGGGACACAAATTTTGGCTCGTATGCTTTCTATTAAGCTCTATAAGGCCCAAAGTAAAAACAACAATTTCACTTCCATTATAAAATTGCTCATTGACTCCAAGAATACATCGATTACATCGAGTGGCTGTATCCATTTTTAATGAAATTATTTTGCCTTTTAAAAGACTCGTAATTTTTATACCCTTGCAGGGTATTATAATTTCAGTCAGAAGTTTGCAACGCAGTGAAGGAGACCTTTCCGACCCTATAAAGTATATATATTCTTGATCAGAATCAACAGCTGAGTCGATCTGGCCATGTCCGTCTGTCCGTCTGTCCGTCTGTCCGTCCGTCTGTCCGTCTGTCCGTCCGTCTGTCCGTTTCTACGCAAACTAGTCCCTCAGTTTTAAAGCTATCTGAATGAAACTTTGCATATAGTCTTCTATATACTCTCACTGCTATATATGTCGGAACGGGCCGGATCGGACGACTATATCATATAGCTGCCATACAAATGTTCGATACATTTTTGGAAAAAATATTATAACTTGGCTGTTTTTTAACATTTTTGCACCATTTTTGAGATATGGCCAATTTATATTATTTCAGAATTTCTATATAAATTTTATGAAAATCGGACGACTATATCATATAGCTGCCATAGGAACAATAGGGCAATTAACAGAAAAAAATTTATAACTTCGTTGTTTTTCAACGTATTTTTATCTTCTTTGAGATATAGCCATTTTTTATTATTTCAGAATTTCGTATTTAATTTTATGAAAATCGGGCGACTATATCTTATAGCTGCCATAGGAACAATCGGGCAATTAACAGAAAAAAATTTATAACTTCGTTGTTTTTCAACGTATTTTTATCTTCTAGGAGATATAGCCATTTTTTATTATTTTAGAAATTCGTATTTAATTTTATGAAAATCGGGCGACTATATCTTATAGCTGCCATAGGAACGATCGGGGAACTGCAAGAAAAAATCTAATTTCGGTGTTTTTATACCCTTGCAGGGTATTATAATTTCAGTCAGAAGTTTGCAACGCAGTGAAGGAGACCTTTCCGACCCTATAAAGTATATATATTCTTGATCAGCATCAACAGCCGAGTCGATCTAGCCATGTCCGTCTGTCCGTCTGTCCGTCTGTCCGTTTCTACGCAAACTAGTCCCTCAGTTTTGAAGCTATCTGAATGAAACTTTACATATAGTCTTCTATATACTCTCACTGCTATATATGTCGGAACGGGCCGGATCGGACGACTATATCATATAGCTGCCATACAAATGTTCGATAAATTTTTAGAAAAAAAATTATAACTTTGCTGTTTTTCAACATTTTTGCACCATTTTTTAGATATTGCTATTTTATATTATTTCTGAATATTGGTAAAAAAATTTATGAAAATCGGACGACTATATGATATAGCTGCCATAGGAACAATCGGGAAATTAATAGAAAAGAAATTATAACTCCGTTGTTTTTCAACGTTTTTTGATCTACTCCGGGATATAAGCTTATTTTATTATTCTAGAATTTTGGTATAAATTTCATGAAAATCGGACAACTATATCATATAGCTGCCATAGCAGCGATCGGTAAATGTAGGGAAAATGTAAAGGTGTGAATGTAAAACTGTAAACATAATAAGTATAGGTAAAATGTAATGAAACTCTGTTTTCAGCATTTAAATCTATAATAAAAACATCGAAACCAATCTGCAAGGGTATACAAACTTCGGCGTGCCGAAGTTAGCTTCCTTTCTTGTTTATCATCATACTTTGCAGGTAATTTTTACTATTATAAGTAAATTGAAAGAGCATATATCCATTTTATTTCGACTTTTTGCATTCTTCTAGTGATGTTAGTAAACAACAGTCAACAGTTAGTGCCTCGGTTTGGATGTAATTATCAAAAGAAAACAGGCCCATTTTAATGTTGTTTTTCATCAAAATAATGAAAAATCTTGTTTGCGCGAATATGCATTCGAATATTTCGAAATTTGTTTTAGAATATAATAAAGCCCTTCAAAATTTGAAGGGCACGTAATCATTATAAGTGAAAAAATAAAAATCTGCGATTAATGATTATCTATTGATTTTAATATATTTCGCTTGCCATTAATAATTATAATTTTATATTTACTTCATCGCTCAAAGAATAATAATTATTATTTTGAGCGAAAAAAGTTCGATCAAAAAATAATGATCATTTTTTGAGCGATATTTTTTCGCTCAGAATTTCGCTCAATGTGTAATAACTTCTTTCTGCGAGGTTTCTTCGCAAAAATTTTTACATGCTTTTATGAATCGAAAACAGACGAACCCAAAAATCACATTTTTAAATTAAAAAAAAATTTGTTAATCCCTTTTTTTTATTTTATTGTTTTTTAATAAACTTTTTTTTAATTTTGTAATATAATTTTTTATGAATCGAGAACCGACGAACCCAGAAAATGCATTAAAAAAATACTATAATGATTTTGTAAATAAGAACTTTATTTATTTAATTTTACAAAAAGAAGCTTTTGCAATGAATCTGCAGAAAGATTGCTTCTTAAATCGGTCAGCACCAATTTAAGAGCCGAAAACGACCCTTCCACGCTGACTTGAGTTGCTGATACGGCGTGAACAACTTTTGCCAGCATAAACAAATATGGTAAGGTAAATTTTTTAGTCTCCCAATACTCCATAATATCCATATTCAAGTCAACTTGCTTTGGATTGTAGTTGTCAATCTCTAGCTTGGCAGCCTTTATCAGTTCACTATGGCTGTCTTCTGAGTCTTCGTCCCCTGATGCAACCTCAATGGAATTAAGGAAGTCAGTTACCAGCGAACAGGTATTCGATTCCTCAATCGATTGCAGACTTTGGACTGGCCTTTGCTGACTTGATGATGGCCCAGGACTATCAAAATACCGCGGTGCCTCCTATGAACGAAGAAGTTCAGAATTGTCATAAAAAAATTAACGGAATAAATATAATGTTGAAATATAATTACCTGGGAATCCATCTTCAGAATTCGAACTATTAAAAGCTTCAGTTGAGCTCTGGCCTGCATCAAACTGATAGGATTCTTAAGCAAAACCCTTCTTATTCGAGGGTCCAAATATAAACTGCAGACGACAACGTTGTTTTCTATAAGAGATGCCCTTCGAGATTCGATGCACGACTTTAGAATACTGCCATTTTTCTGCTTTACAGCCCCAACAGTAAGTTTTAGCCCTAACCACAGCTTGTAGAAGTCTGCAATTTCTGTGTGGCAAAAAAAGCTGGCTCTAGAATTTCAACTAGCCCTTTTAGATCGTCCCATTCGGTGTCTGTGAGCTTTAGGTTAGGGTCCCAATGCTCTTCACAAAACTGTTCAAAACCCAACATCTAATTGAGGGTATGGCAGAGACTTTTCAACAATTAAAGGCTTGTATGCAGGCTACGGGCTTTGTCAATTACTTCAAGCGACTCAAGCTCAAGCCAAATCATCAGAAGACAGATCAAGGTCGTCCGCATCAACCGACTGGCTTAAGAGCTCAACGGCCTTTACCATGTTACGTCCGTTGTCTGTTGTGACGGTATATATTTGGTCTTTGGTAATGCCAAAGCTATTTAAAAGGGACACAAATTTTGGCTCGTATGCTTTCTATTAAGCTCTATAAGGCCCAAAGTAAAAACAACAATTTCACTTCCATTATAAAATTGCTCATTGACTCCAAGAATACATCGATTACATCGAGTGGCTGTATCCATTTTTAATGAAATTATTTTGCCTTTTAAAAGACTCGTAATTTTTATACCCTTGCAGGGTATTATAATTTCAGTCAGAAGTTTGCAACGCAGTGAAGGAGACCTTTCCGACCCTATAAAGTATATATATTCTTGATCAGAATCAACAGCTGAGTCGATCTGGCCATGTCCGTCTGTCCGTCTGTCCGACTGTCCGTCTGTCCGTCCGTCTGTCCGTCTGTCCGTCTGTCCGTCCGTCTGTCCGTTTCTACGCAAACTAGTCCCTCAGTTTTAAAGCTATCTGAATGAAACTTTGCATATAGTCTTCTATATACTCTCACTGCTATATATGTCGGAACGGGCCGGATCGGACGACTATATCATATAGCTGCCATACAAATGTTCGATACATTTTTGGAAAAAATATTATAACTTGGCTGTTTTTTAACATTTTTGCACCATTTTTGAGATATGGCCAATTTATATTATTTCAGAATTTCTATATAAATTTTATGAAAATCGGACGACTATATCATATAGCTGCCATAGGAACAATCAGGCAATTAACAGAAAAAAAATTATAACTTCGTTTTTTTTCAACGTATTTTTATCTTCTTTGAGATATAGCCATTTTTTATTATTTCAGAATTTCGTATTTAATTTTATGAAAATCGGGCGACTATATCTTATAGCTGCCATAGGAACAATAGGGCAATTAACAGAAAAAAATTTATAACTTCGTTGTTTTTCAACGTATTTTTATCTTCTTTGAGATATAGCCATTTTTTATTATTTCAGAATTTCGTATTTAATTTTATGAAAATCGGGCGACTATATCTTATAGCTGCCATAGGAACAATCGGGCAATTAACAGAAAAAAATTTATAACTTCGTTGTTTTTCAACGTATTTTTATCTTCTAGGAGATATAGCCATTTTTTATTATTTTAGAAATTCGTATTTAATTTTATGAAAATCGGGCGACTATATCTTATAGCTGCCATAGGAACGATCGGGGAACTGCAAGAAAAAATCTAATTTCGGTGTTTTTATACCCTTGCAGGGTATTATAATTTCAGTCAGAAGTTTGCAACGCAGTGAAGGAGACCTTTCCGACCCTATAAAGTATATATATTCTTGATCAGCATCAACAGCCGAGTCGATCTAGCCATGTCCGTCTGTCCGTCTGTCCGTCTGTCCGTTTCTACGCAAACTAGTCCCTCAGTTTTGAAGCTATCTGAATGAAACTTTACATATAGTCTTCTATATACTCTCACTGCTATATATGTCGGAACGGGCCGGATCGGACGACTATATCATATAGCTGCCATACAAATGTTCGATAAATTTTTAGAAAAAAAATTATAACTTTGCTGTTTTTCAACATTTTTGCACCATTTTTTAGATATTGCTATTTTATATTATTTCTGAATATTGGTAAAAAAATTTATGAAAATCGGACGACTATATGATATAGCTGCCATAGGAACAATCGGGAAATTAATAGAAAAGAAATTATAACTCCGTTGTTTTTCAACGTTTTTTGATCTACTCCGGGATATAAGCTTATTTTATTATTCTAGAATTTTGGTATAAATTTCATGAAAATCGGACAACTATATCATATAGCTGCCATAGCAGCGATCGGTAAATGTAGGGAAAATGTAAAGGTGTGAATGTAAAACTGTAAACATAATAAGTATAGGTAAAATGTAATGAAACTCTGTTTTCAGCATTTAAATCTATAATAAAAACATCGAAACCAATCTGCAAGGGTATACAAACTTCGGCGTGCCGAAGTTAGCTTCCTTTCTTGTTTTGTCTTTTATTTTGGCACATTTTTCAGAAACAACATCCATAACGTTCCTGGTATTCACTTGCTTTTGAATCCAAAATAGTAAATGGCATTTTTTCGACCGTCACCGGATCAACGCAAGCCTCTTCACGACACTTTGACTCATAGTTTTTCCGGAATATCATCTTCCTCTTGCTGGGCCAATTCAGACTGATATATGTATGTATTTCGTTGTGCTTGGATTTTAAATGCCGTTCCAGATTGCAATTATAGTTTCCGGAAAATGTCTTATTGCATACTTTGCACTTCGATAAGTTTTGTCTCACGTCGAAATCAAAAAAACTCCGCGAAACATAACTACGTTTACGACCATTTTTTTTATTATTTGCAATTTTTTAAGCGAGTACGATTAGCGAGCGGTTGCTTGTAAAGTTTAACTGCATCAACTGCCAAAACATACAGGCCTACTCCGGTAACCGTAAAATTTTTTCGATTTCGTTTTGGGCGAAATCGAACCGTTTTTGCTAGAGCTTTGGGCTTTTATGTTGTAAGCAAGACAATGATGAGCATTAAACTAGGTACACTTATATGCAAAATAATAATAAGTAAAATTAAAAATATAAATTAATATTATAAAATGAGAAAAATTTAAAAAAAAGTATTAAAAAATTTTTTTTTTTAATTTAAAAATGAGATTTTTGGGTTCGTCTGTTTTCGATTCATAGAAGCATGTAAACATTTTTGCGAAGAAACCTCGCAGAAAGAAGTTATTACACATTGAGCGAAATTCTGAGCGAAAAATATCGCTCAAAAAATGATCATTATTTTTTGATCGAACTTTTTTCGCTCAAAATAATAATTAATATTCTTTGAGCGAGTAAATAAAACTCAAAAATTAATAATTAAAATTGGTTTATTATATAAAAAATCTAGATTTCAGCAATCATTGGTTATCTCGATAGAGCATCCAAATTGTAGCCGATTGGTATAATTCGTTTCTTTGTGCGACTTTTCCAAGTGCATGATTTTTTTGTTTAAAGACAACATTGATAAACATTATTTACGGTCCCCTGCTTCAAATTTAATCAATTGGCCTTTTCCTAATGTTACTATGTTGGAAAAAAAACATTTTAGAGAAGTTTTAGTGTTTTGGCGGCGGTGGACCTTTCTGTGGAAATGCCCATATCTTAAAGAAGATCCAATTTTGTTGACATCTCAGCACTGATACTCATTCTGTTAAGCCTATGTAAAATACCATTAGTGTGTAAGCGCATCTCTAGGAGATTCATTCTGTGCCGGCGAGTAAAATAAAAAAGTTGTGAAACCTTAACGTCTCCTAAATCTCTCTACCACAATGTGTACAGGTAAATGTAAAGAGAGTTTTAGAAACGGATCCGGATCCGGCCGCCACACTCGTGCTGGCCGGATTCGGAGTGCTGACCCGGCACTTGGGCGAGTGCGCTGCAGCCCAGCGAAGGTCAACTTACTCGAGGGACTCTGCAGCCATACCTTATTTCTACTTAAAAGTGAAATCTAGAATCGCATCAACATTTCTTGAAGCGTCTGTTCCCAAAAAGCTCGAGTTTATGCAAATAAGTGATTTGAAAAATAAAAAAATAACTAGATCGACTCGGCTGTTGATGCTGATCTCCTTCACTGCGTTGTAATCTTCTGACTGAAATTATAATACCCTACAAGGCTATAAAAATACGTATACAGTGCTTTTTCTGAACATTTAGTCTTAGTTTAAAGTGCGTCATAATTTACACAGAGCATGTCTTACCTTAAGCAACTTTAATTAATTGTTAATGTATATTTCATTTAATTTCATTATCCAATGCAAAACATATTTTTACAGCAATGTTCATTATTCTAGTGTCTTGGAGTATTTTGATGTTTTAATTTGCTATTTGAAAACATTACCTAAGTATGTGTGTAAGTACGAAGTTCTCAGTAACACTAAAGCTTAATTTGATTTGGTGCAACATTTTCTGCCCCTCCATAGAAAATGTATTTCTTACGAAAGGAAATGTCATTTCAGCAGTTTTCGGGAATTGAGCTGTTCATTCTCTTTATTTTCATTACCCTCGGGGACATCCCCTTCGGCAGTCCCATGACCATTAAGTGGGCGGCCGTCCTACTTTTTCCTGCAGCAGGGAACATCAATCAAGAGCTTTTCGTGTATTTCGATTCAAAATAAAAATTGTAACTGAAATTCAAATCCAATTTGGTGACTCGAATGGGCGTCAGCATTTAAACGAATGTTTCATTTATATCTATAAAAACGCGGCGCGCAGTTAATTAAACATAAATGAATCAACATAATTATATTGTGCACACGGGCTCGAGCCCACACATCCTCGAGGTCCTATCTGTGTGAGTCTGGGTCCTGTTGATTTTATGCAATTTGCTTATGTAAATTTTATTTCCGTAAATTCGCGTATTTAGCTGAGTAAATTTTTCATGCCAGCATTTTGGCCCAGCTTTTTATACCCTGCAGGGTATTATAATTTCAGTCAGAAGTTTGCAACGCAGTGAAGGAGACCTTTCCGACCCTATAAAGTATATATATTCTTGATCAGCATCAACAGCCGAGTCGATCTAGCCATGTCCGTCTGTCCGTCTGTCTGTCTGTCTGTCTCTTTCTACGCAAACTAGTCCCTCAGTTTTGAAGCTATCTGAATGAAACTGTGCATATAGTCTTCTATATGCTCTCACTGCTATATATGTCGGAACGGGCCGGATCGGACGACTATATCATATAGCTGCCATACAAATGTTCGATAAATTTTTAGAAAAATAATTATGTTTTTCAACATTTTTGATACATTTTTTAGATATGGCCATTTTATATTATTTCTGAATTTTGGTAAAAGTTTTATGAAAATCGGACGACTATATGATATAGCTGCCATAAGAACGATCGGGAAATTAATAGAAAAAAATTATTGCTTTCGTTGTTTTTCAACGTATTTTTATCTACTCTGAGATATAAGCTTTTTTATTATTTTAGAATTTTTGTATAAATTTCATAAAAATCGGACAGCTGCCATAGAAGCGATCGGTAAATATATAGAATATGTAAAGCTGGGCATGTAAAACTGTAACTGTCAAACTGTAAGTAGGGGAGAGTGGGGTTAGGTGAACCACTTTTTTTTATTAACATTATTATGACTGAACTATTCGACGTAAGGGTCTGCCTATATAGAAATCTAAAAGAGCCCACATTCCTTGGAATATTGAGTATTATGCAAAAATACTATGTTTTGTATTGTAAAGTTTATTTGCTTTCCAAATTTTTGTCTCGAATGGTTCAGGTATCCCCACCCGTGGGGAAACTTTATTATTATATATATGTAAATATATATGTAAATATTATTTATATATGGATTTGAAAAGAGGGGAGTAACTTATAGTACAATATATTTTTTTTTTTACTTTAACCCTTATATTCTATTTTTTAAAAGAGCAGACCCTATGTGGGTGATGCGACTGTGTAATTGATTCAATTTAACCTACATATATTGATCTGTTTGCGTTTTATCTGGGTTGCTCTAACATAAACAAAAGATAAAGCTCTTTCCGTAGTAGCTATAAGTCACGGAAGTTTTTCGCATTTACATATATTTGGGAAGGGAATTACTTATTTCCCATCGCAAAGCGATTTGCACTTGCAAAACTGACAATAAAACTCGTGGCACACCGCCGGATTGATTGCAAAGAGACTTTTGACAAAACAGAAAAATTTACGTTTATCCCTGTGCAATGGGTCCTTAATTGTGTCAGGGGCCGAGGCTGTAATTTTGCCAGCCGCACCTCTAATTCCGCCCCATTATCCTTGGAGCCAGAATAGTCAAACGGCGCACAGTAGCGCCTCTGGAATAAACACCGTTGCAAAAACCAGAAAAGTCAAGATGGTAAATTGCTCGCCTCTTAGCTAATATTACACATAACAAAGTCTATATACCCCAGCAGTTTGCAATGTGATTATTAAGAATCGATCCATTGTGGTCAAATGAATAGAAAAAATTACAGAAAATATAGAACATTTTTATATTTATACATAGCATTAAATAATTTGGTTTTAATAAAATTAATAAAAAATTTAAACGAAAAAAATAACATTTACCTTTACTGATTATATTAAAAGTTTTACAGTCACAGTTTTACATTCACAGCTTTACATATTTCTTTACATCTACCGACTGTTCTATGGCATTTGTGTATATACATAGGAGTCAGATTTTCATAAAATTAAAACCGAAATTCTAAAATAATAATAAAAGAACAACATCTCAAAGATGATGACAATACGATAAAAACCAGCAGTTATAATTTTTTTTCTGAAAATTTGTAGATTATTTTTATGGCCGTTCAGTTTCGATTTACATATATAGAAGTCAGAGAAGTCTAAAGGCTATCTACAAAGTTTCATTCTGATAGCTTAAAAACAGAGGGACTAGTTTTCGTAGAAACGGGCAGACGCAAACGGCTAGATCGACTGGGCTATTGATGATGATAAAGAATATACATATATACTTTATAGAGTTGGACTTGTCTCCTTCACTGCGTTGCAAACTTTTGACTAAAAGTATAATACCCTGCAAGGATATGATTATGGTATTTACTTTAAATGCTACATACATTCATTAGCCGTTAACCGTTATATACAATACGTATATCAATTTTACAAGTACCCGTCAAATACAGTTAAAATTAATCGATCTCATCTTACTATCGGTTATCATCGATTATCATATTTGATTCACAAGCTATGATTTTTGCAACGTAATATGAGAAAAGGCGCTACTGTGCGACGTCCATTCCTGCTCAGCGTAGATATATGTATGTAATACATATTATGTATACACCTTTATGCTTGGCATGTGTGTCCTGTCATGTAATATATGCGCATATGTTAAATATTAAAGTCAAACTCATAACTCATACGAAAATATGTAATCAAAAACATTAGAGTCGCGTAATGGTCCAAAACGAAGACGACGGAGAAATGTTTATGCGAAATATAATGCTGCAGATAGAACGGACGACCTTATAAACATCCACTTAAAGGTGTACGATTCCTCTGTGCGCTTTAATATCAATGTAATTCAAGGATTGCCAAGGCAAGAGTCAAGAAGAACAAATCATGTAGTTCAAGAAGTTTATGAAATTACAATCAAAACCGCCACATGAACTTTTAATGCCGCTTTCATAGCTCATATGGACGTGGTCCAAGTAGTCAAGTAAAGGTATCTTCAAATTGGATGAAGTTATCAAAACAAATCCAATTCGAACTTTGGTCTAAATATTACTTCAAACTAATAAGTAACACTTTAATAATTTAATTTCCTCATAAACTTGCTTTAAAATGTTGCTTTATTCGTTTGTATCGGAAAGTCTTTACGCCGAGGTTGGTTTTATTTCTATTAAGCAGAAAATGGGTGCGATGACCTTGCCATGAGAGGCGCTTGAAGTGCATTTTCACTCCACTGCACATGTCAAACGCTGGCCTGCAGGACGATGATGATGTCAGAGCCATTGCCCCGGCACATAAACTAATTTGCAATAAATATCAAATTAAAAAACCAGAAGTCGGGCAACATTGTGAGGGCACTGGCTCTCCCTTTTGGCTTTTATAGCATTTGCCTCTCGGGCAGTAAAAGCCAAATAAGCAGCGAGTGGCTAACCATTTGGCCGCTCCACTTCCCCAACGTTCCTTAAAACACAAACACATGCGAGTTTTAATAATCATAAAAAGCAGGGCGGCGAAAAAAACACGTAAAGAACGAAGGAAAGACCATTTGAAGGACCCAGCCAGGAGCAGGAGAGCCATGGGCGATGGCAGGATTCCAGTAGCAGACAATAGACAAAGTTGAAATGCAATTGAAAAGTTGGCAGAAAGCGAAAATGGATGCCAGGGGCAGTGGGGTTGGACAGGGATTCGGGACCAGGCAGCCACAAGAAATACTATGCATGTCGACTCTGTGTTCTGCGTTTGTGCTAGAAAGTGTGTGTACACGGCAACAAATCATAGTGATTTTACAAAAGATTAAAAATAAATGTGACTTCAGATCATTCCACAACTAATAATTGTAATTGCCTCTGTTTCTGATGAGAGCTTTTTTCCTATTAGTGTATTACCCGGATTTTTAAAATAATACTTTTCAATGTTATTTTAAAATTAAGATATACACAGTTTAAAACAGTTAAGAGGCTGGACTTAATTAGACCCAGTAGATAATTTCCCGGTTTTTATAATTCGGATTTTAGCAGTTTAAAATTTTAGTGTGCTCACATACACAGAAAAAAATCCTGCAGTAAATCCAATTTCACAGTCAAAGTGCCCCAACCAAAAACCATGGGTTGATTTTACTGTAAACTGCAGTATAACGACGTAACGCGTTAAGTCTTATGACTGCTCTACAGTAAATCCAACAACGATTCTGCCGTAAAAAGGCCCCAACCTGCGAAAATGGTGAAGTACAGTATTTTACAGTTTTACTGTAAAAAACTACAGGTTGATAATAGTATACCTTAAATTATTAAATTAATAAATCACTTAAGTTGGTATATTAATCTTTTTAAAAGCAAATTGATTTAACATGTGTTAATCCCCGGCCGGGATTCGAACCCATGTCATAGACCGTCCGCTTACCGAATGGGCTACTGAGGCAAATCAAACACTGAAGTCAGGAACGTGAATTTATACAATTCCAGAGAGAGAGAGAAAGAGAGAGAGATCAGAATAAAAGGTATATTTTCTTTCTCCCTCTCTCTCTTAGCTCCGTAAAACGAACAGTATCTTGACTGCAGCTGACAGTAATTTACAGTCCCCAAAGCCAATAACAAAATACACACATAATTTCGTACACTCAAAAATCGAACAACAAAATACATTGATAGTAACTTTACTGTAATTCAACCAATAAAAATAGTATATTCTGTGTATATTCAACTCTCGGACTATTTTTTATAAAATGATATAGCTTTAGAGCTCGACAGGACTAAAATAAAAGTATGTATGAAACTAAAGCCCCCCAATGGAGTTTCTGTATGACTCCGGGTGACAAAACCTGACTAAAAGCTGCAAAAGATTTCATTGTAAAATAGATTATAACGAGATAATGTGCGCATTTTCTTGCCGTGTTGGGAAGAGCCTGCATTTATATGTTACACTTTATTGGGGGCAGCTGTGAAAAGGCGACGGAGGGGGTGGATGCGGAGCTGCAACGGCTAAGCTAACAAATTAGCAGCCCGGTTAAAGGATAAGAGGTGGAGGCGGGGAGGATTGGTGTGTGGAAAGTTTCCTGCAACCGGACAAGTTTAACAAAAGTCTTAACATATTTTCGTAGTCCAAAAGTTTACTACAAATGCGACTTAATTGTTGGTGGGCGTTGCCACCTACTTTTTACAGCCCTTTCCTCTATGCTTTACGGCGTAAACAAAGGCCCTTAGAATTGAAGGGCAGGAGGAGAGTCCCGAAAAGGAATTGGCTCTTGATGATGTGCGCCCTTTTTATAAAGTGATTAAAAGGAAAGTTGAAACTAAGCTAAAAAGAAAAAAAGAACTTCGGAAGGGAGTTGGTGGAGAAATTATGTCAATTTGGCGGGAGATTCTGCCCCATTTCCTGGCCGATAAGTAAGAATACTACAAATATTTGCGCCGACAAAGGCAAAGGCACTTCAGCTGTTACATTTATTTATTTAGAAATGGCTTTAAACCAATCGAGGTCTTAACTCGTTCAGGATCAATACTTAATTTCCTGAATTTAAATTATAATTGCGAAGTAACCTGTCACTTGAATCTGGGCAAACGAACTCTGAAAATAGTTCGAGTTTCTGATACTCAAACACTTGGAGATTCCTGGACACTACGAACAATGTGCTTGTGGCCTGCAGCATATCCTTTTCCTCCTTCGGGGCGGTGTTCGATTACAGTTTTGGTTTCGGCTTTTGGTTACGACCTTTCAATTTGGGGCCCTGACTTGGTCTTAAGTCGACTTGAGATGTAAGTGGTTTGCTTAACTCCATCGTCCCACCTCGCAGTCCGCCTGCTCCCGCCTCCGCCTTCGCCTCGCCCCGGAATCAATATGCGTGTGTGTGACATTTGTGTCACATTTATGTCTGAGTTCTGTGGCATTAATGTGTCCTGGTTTACGGCTTGGTCATAGTTCGAGTTCGTGTTTGTGCCCCTGATGCCGTTTTGGATGCCTTCCATAATGTCTGTATTTATTACAGAAGCTCAACCGAACTGATGATGGCCAAAAAAGGGCGCTTTTGCACTGAGAAAAGATACAGAGGGACAGAAGTCGTTTAATTGTATTAACTATTTAACATTGATAACCAGAATTTCATTTTTAATAGTTTAATTTTAAAAAGAGTTTTAATTGTTTAAGAATTCAACATCTTAGCTATATTATTGAAGAGCTGTTATCTTGAGGTATGGCAATAAATGACATCAACCATCGTTTTTCTGTGTGTCTCTCGGACGCGATTGAGGCACTTTCATCTGTCTCCGGCTCTGATTGTATGTCCACACCCACACCCACACCCAAACCCACACTCACAAAATAAAGACATAAAAACTTATGAAATCTTTTCCCGGCAACTGTCACCGAATGCTATTATCCCGGTTGTTATTTGGGGGGTTTGTTAATAAATAGTTGGACGGGAATCCGGACTTAATGTCATCCAGTGATGGGCGTCCGGAATTCGGCTTTCATCGATTGATTATCACCACGGACAACTTTATGAAAAATCGGTTTTATGGTCGGAAAAATGGTTTTATTGCACTCACCCGGCCCCTCAAGATATGCAGCAGTAGAGGAATGGAATGGGTAAACGTGCAGCACCTGCGACCTCCGTTCGGTCGTCCCTAGGAGTGGCCTGGGCCTTTCGACTTGTGTCCGACAATCCACTTTAATCGTCTTCCATGTTTGTACCAAAAGTTTGGATAGTCCCGTAAATATTTATGCCCAGTTCGGCCCAAAATCGGTGTCATTGCCAGAGGGAGCGGTGGAGCAGATGCGAACCGCAGCTGATGACAACAAAGGCATAAATGATTTTGCCATCAACTCGACTCGAAAACTTGTCTATGGCCCCGACAATCGATAACTGTCTTCGCGAACAAGGACATACTAAATTCCTTGTAATCTATTGCGAATTTAAGGCCCTTGCTAAACCAACTTAAGGACTGCAGCTCCTTAGAGTTAGGGATCTTGAGCCGACTTAACTTTGCAAATGGTGTGACTTGACTTGACTTGTGGGGGCTTAAAATAATTCTGTTAACAAGTATTTAGATATCTAGGGATATTTAATAGTTCCAGATATCAATGCAAAAGTTATTTTTAGCAGCTCTTTTAAATGTTATAACTCTCACGTCGAACTATTAATTGGATTTCGGATTATTTGATAACCTTTTCCACCGACCCTTTTTCGCGAGTTCCAAGAACATTCAGGAATACAGTCTGAGCGGCTGCTTACAGGCGAGACCACAGTGGACTACACTACACGACAGCTGAAACTGGGATTGGGATGGAGATTGGAAAAAAAAAAGGGAAAACAAAGTTGACCAGGGCGACGGGCATTGGTCAAATGGGGCCAGGGCCGTGTACGTACGTGTGCGACCGGCCAGTCTGGACTGCCGGACTCCTGGACTGCTAGACGGCATTGAAACAAATTGAAAAGTTGCGTTTGCCCATGAAATGGCACCAAGTCCACCCGCCCGTCGCCCTTTAATGGAACATGAAAGCGATACACATGCCGGGCAATTAGACCACGTCCCGCACTGCGACTTTTGCAAGGTGGCACTTATGCCTGTCAATAACTTCATTTCCGGCACAACGTGATTTAATTAACGATTACCCACCCTCCTTTGCTCCCCGCGTCCGATGGGAGTTTTTTATGTAACAATTAAGTGGGTTTCCTTGTTGGTCGTGTGTGTCCTTTGACCAGCTTGGCAGGATGTGCGTGCTCGCAGCCTAACAGCATTATATTTTCAGGACGTGGGCGGCAAAGCCCCTTCGATCTTACCATCGCCCGATGCCTTGCTAATTTCCCGCTCTGATCGGCATACAAAGCGCCGCCCAGATTTCATTACCCGCTTGGATGCATTCTGCATGCATCGGCCAACTTTTCCACTTGGCCCGGCAACCGCATTTCAAATTAGCAAATGCCAAATTCGCACTGCTGACCTTCAGAGATTCGCAGGGGGCCCTGCTTGACCTGGTGCTAGAGCTTAATATGGGCACACTTCGCTACAGCTCTTAGTTAAATTAGTCGGATTTCCAAGAGATTGGAATACATTTACTAAGGTAATTAAATAATTTGGCTTGACTTCTATTGGTTTCGATTTTGATAAAGAGCGAGACCACTAACTCTAGGCATTTTGTGAGTTTTAAATTAAGCCAATTAAAGCCATCTTTTAGCTAAAAAAAATGTTGTTTTGTTTATTGATTAGTAAAGGAGGAATTATACATAATGAAATATAAGTTTATGTTTTTTTTTACCATTCACATTCCTTGGTCATATATCCATGTGATCAAATAATAACTCAAAATTATTCAGTATATTTCATCTGGCTTTTATTTCCATTATACCTTTGTTTGTATTCTTGTTTCATACATATAGTTTAACTTCACAAAAAAATGTTTTCATTTATTTAAGTGTGGCTTTTGTTGTCATGTCTGCGTGTTTTTGGTTCATGCACTTTGCACTTAAACGAATTTATTGAATAATTGGTATTTGTTTTTATTTCGTGGAAAGTTTGTTCGCTTGATTTTATCATTTAAAATTTACACCAAAAAAGTTCGTCTATGTTTACAACTAGTACATTTGTATATTTCCGTAATTTCTTTATCAATTTTTAATTTTGTTTATAACGTGGCCCAATCGATGGACTTCGTGGGAGTTCCTGTAGCCAACAATTAGTTCGACTCGTAATACTGGAAATTTTCGTAGGGACTCTCGATAACTCTGATATATATTATTCGAGCGGTCTAGAGTTTGAGTTTCCGGCTGCTGGAACCGAACCCTTAATAAATGTGGTTTCTGTCACCCTCAAGCCTAGGCTATGACATGTGTTCTCTGCATACATATAGTAGAACCGTATATGCTGCGCTTCCATTTAAACAAACGACTAGTACAGTTATAGAGCAACAACTGAAGATCGAGTATTTCTCTAAAACGAGATTTTCGGGATTTCATTTTAGAATCCTTCATCCTTTCCTCGAATTCAACACTTACGTTTTTGGTAAAATTTGATTTAACAGCTTATAAATTAGGAAAAAAAAACACTCAGACGCCCTTTGGGGCGTGGTCCTATACAATTATTTTTGCATATATTTTTCAGTTTACAATTATTTGCGTTCCTCTAATCTTTGGATTTGGTTTAAGGCTTAGGCCTGGAAAATACTGGCAACTTGGTTGGCAATCCTCCAATTTTTGTTTGCTTTTTTTTTTGTTTTTCGTTTGGTTTGTCAATTCGCTCACTTGCCAACTTTTTTTGTTTGTTTTTTTGTTGTTGAAAATTTGACACTTTACTTTTAAAATATATTTCGCATTAAGACTTGAATGCTAATTCCACACACATATAATTAGAAAGAGATAGAGTCATGTAAGGAGCTAGAGGGAGAATAGTGTGTTGTGGGAACTTACATATATCAAGTATATTGAGGGGGAACAAAAATTCGAGTTGATACACCGACAAGCTCAATTTCGTTCAATTCAACTAGCTCTTCTATTGCATTTGAAATCTGTGAAAATAATGGAGCTTGAATATATCAATGTATCGTTTGTACCGAAATAGTATTATCGGAAATTTTGGAAGGGATCACTGCTTTGCAATCACTTGAAATCATTGTTAAATCGATATGTCCAAGTAGATACCGATATACCAAACAAAGGTCCTGTAGCCATCAGTATTCACATTGAATTTCCAATTTAATATCGATATATTTGGGTTGTAGTGTGTGGTCTGATCAGCCATGGTGGGAGGGTATTGCGGTATTAATTGTAATATATGTCATATATAGTTCAAATAGTATAGTATTCGTGTTGCTCTGTCAATATTGTCGTGCCTAAGATCGGATCGGATCCGTTTTAGTTTAAATATGTATTAGAAAACCGATAGTTCAAGGGATATAGAGGTGAATAACCTTAGAGTCGGGCTGGGAATCAAGGGGGGCTGGGAGTTGCACCGATAACATTTATCCAAAAATAATACAGCTCGTCTTCTGCGCCCAGAACAGCAGCAGTTTTACGGTTTTGCAGTTTTTTATATTGCGACCCTTGAGCAGGCCCTCACTTGGACTCGCCCATTAGAAGGATTTATTGTTTTACAATTTGTATTCCGGTTGGATTTGTTTAGTTTTGAAAGCTATGTGGGTGTTTCGGCTAAGGTACAAATTCGCTACAGACCCAATCTACGTGGAATAGAGTTGTAACCACCTCGCTGGATTAGTTCTCTGCTTCGTGTCGATTCTTCTTCGGTTTCTTCTGGAAGACTACAGCTAAGTACACAGCTATGTATGTTTGCTTGTATGTATAGGGTTAAAAATGCAACAATTACTTTGTGCATATACTTTGTCAAGTATAGGGAAAGGTCTGTAGTTGGTGTAAGGGCAAAAGAACCACCCACTAACTATGTACAACGAGATTTGAATTATTAATTTTCAACTTTTGTGGGTTTCTGGGCTTCTGGGTTTCTGGCTTTCCATTCTTCTATACTCCGCTCTAGTTCATAATCTGTGTATTTACCTCTAATAGTTCTCTGGCTCTTTGCTTGCTGTCTCGCTTAGTTCTAGCTACAAAAAATTACAAGTACACACAAATTTTCGTTTATTAAATATTATATATACTTTTGTGTATATGTATGTAAATATAATATGCATATACACATGGATATTGGTTTACGCTACATCTTCCTCGTCGCCATATATGCATTGTTGTTGTGGTCCAATTTCTGATTCTAGCATTTGTTTTTATTTGATTTAGCTTCAGCTTCAGCTTCGGCTTCAGCTCTGCACACTCACATCTCACACCCATCCCCCCCATACATACATGTATGTACTTATGCATATGTGTGTAGAATACACTTGATGACATTCCGTCATTGTCACCATCATCATTGGATTCAACTAATTTGCTAATGGAGGTTTGGCAATAGCAACAATGCGGAAAAACAACACACGAGTGCGATACACACTCAAATTCAACATTACTCATACGCCCCGGGGAACACTGCTTGTCCATGTCCTTGTCGTGTGCAAGAGCGTGTGAGCGTGTTGCCTTTATTTTGATTTCGACAGCACAAAATTCACATTATTTACCTACTCTCTGTTCTATACATACATATTTATATGCTTGTGTTTCGAAAAGAAAGCGAAGCTGCTGTCAATGAAATATCAATTAATCGATATTTCCTCCTGCTATTTCCGGTTACCGCGCACTCCGTATAAATATAGTTTTATATTTTAATTTAAATTGCTCTATATATTAAATTTTAAATTATTCTTTAGTTGTTAGTTTTAGTTTTAGTTTCATTGTGTAAAGCTTTCGTTTCGTACGTTTTGAATGGGGAGTTTTCTCGGGGCGTGCATACACTGCTGCTTGACGGCAAGCAGTCGCGCACTTCCGGTGCATTTTCACTTCCTCTTCGCTGGAGAAGTACTGGGAACCCCTTAAATGCAACAGCTAAGATGACGTTGCTCTTGTAGCTCTGTTATTTTCCACGTTCGGTGTTTCCGCGGTATTTTTTTTTCAAGTTCTGCAGGTTGACACACACACATCCATTACATTAATTGCATATTTATGAGCACTGGATGTACCTTGATTTTTATTTCGGCAGATTCGCATTTCATTTACTTTCTATGTAGCTTTCTACACGTGTGTGTGCGTGTGTGTATTTGTATTTGTACAGAGAGAAAGAGACAAAGAAAGGGAGAGAAAAAGAGAAGAGAGAGAGAGAGAGAGAGAGAGAGAGGAAAAGAAATAAAAGCAGATATTTTAATTGCCATACACGAATTTCAATTCCCATGCGTTTGCATCCTTGTTTGTCTTTGGTGGTGGTGTGTGCGCAAGTGTGTAGTGTGTGTGCGTGTGCGTGTGTGCAATGTGGCTTATAATGAAAACAACAACAAAAGCATGACAAGCAATAACAGTTAGCAAAAAAGTAAACGCCCAGCAAACTTCACAAGAGTTATTCGAAAGGCGAGCGCAACTTCCTTGTTTCGTAATGCAAAAACGGACTGAAATTTAATGGCATCCAATTACGCTCATGCAATAATGCCGAAAGTTGGCTGCTGGCTTCAATTAAAAGCAAACTTGTCCCCGCCAACTCGCTTTTTGGGCATTTAATTTTCAGTTAATGGCAGCAGTGACAGAGTGTTTTTTTTGTGAAAGCGAAAAATAGCAATGTTAAATATTAATCTGCACATTTATTGGTTTAATTTCCAAATTATATTCCTCAATTGCTTCGTGGCTGTTTAATATTAAGAAAGCAATCAAAAACAATTATACATTTCAGAAGCAAGAGCTATTAAATTTAATTCAGGAGCTCCTTGATCGATCCTTTCTGAGAGAACATTTACAATCACACCCACACACACTTTGATAGAGTATCTTTCGTTAAGCAATTTCCTCCCTTGACTCGTGTTTTACATATAAGAATATGCAAGTTTACCGTTAATTATACTTGTTTTCTCATCACAGCTAACGTCAATTTACGTAACTCTAGGACATTTAACAGTATATCTAAGAAGTATCCTTTCGGGCCACAAAAACAATATGAGTTTCGGAGCGTAAAGAAGGGTTTTTAATGCTTTTCATATATTTTTATACATTTTGGTTCAGTTTCATTTGGCATTTCGCTTGTTGTTTACACTCATACTTTTACATTTGACAATCGACTCACAGAGAACGCTTTAAACTCTTATAAACTTAACTTTGCTAATTACAGAACAAGCACTCTAAGTAGGAGAAACCGTAAACGAATCAACAAATTGGTTCACAAGTACACATACACAACTGGGTGGATCTCCGCTATTTTTTTTTGATTTTTAACTGTTTCTAACCCCCTTAAAAGGGAACTTTTGTGTGAAACAAACTGAGAATATTAGTGAATAGACTCAATTTAAAAGTCCTATTGAATACAAACAAATAGACATTGAGCGCTTGAAGATCCATCCTAAAACACACATCAAATTCATAAAAGCATAAAATATATATTTTTTCTACTTATTTCAATCTGGAACAACAACAACAAGTTATCGTTCATCGAATCAGTAATCTTTTTTCGCATTGTTATTATAATAATTTTGTTTTTTTTTTGGTTTATTTTTGGTCAAATGCTGGATGACTGGATGCCTGGATGCCTCGGAGTGGTGGCAAGGATACTCACTGCTCGCCGCGATTAGCAGGAGACACCCTGCTTGGCCACCGTATACCAGGTACTCACGGTGACCAGCGACGGGGAATCGGGGGTGGTCGACGGCTGGGGATGCAGAGGATGGACATCGACAACTAGCTCAGCTCCGCCGTCGCTCCCGCCCTCGGCCCCACTGGCCACAACGACGAGTGGCGGAAGGGGTGCTAGTTCGGTGCGTGCTGGCAGTGCTGTTGTCGGGGGCTGGGTCGGTTGCGGGTTCCGAATCGGATTCGAAAACGGGTTCGGATTCGGGGGCGGATTAGCTCGAGGCGGCGCTACTGGGACATTCTTGGCCATCCGCCGCTGGAGGCGGGATCTATTCTTTAGGCGGCCCTGCGACTGTGGGTGATGAAAGTGCAGAGGCTGAGGCGTGTGTAGGTCGCGACCCACCTGCGGCCCCACCTGCGGGCACCGGAAGCGGATGGCCTGTTCGTTGGCCACGTTCAGTTCTGGCCACCTTGCTTGTGCCGCCTGGCCGGCTCCAGCCTTTGTCTGGTGGCGCTTCTTGCTCTTGCTGCGCTTACGCGACTTTAACTGCGACTGGGACTGGGAGTGCGTCCTAATCTTGCTGTGCGATCGGCGGCCTGTGGACTGCGGCCTCTGGCAGTGCCGGCAAACGAAGAACCTGTAGTTGTGGCCGTCCTCCTCCTCCCTCTGATCGTCGTCGTCCTCCTCCTCCTCGTCGTACTCGTCCGCCTCCTCGGGAAGCGGGTGATGGGAGCTCGGTTGCCCGTTCCGGACATTGCAGTTCAGAGTGGTGCTCGTGGCCGCTGATGTGGTGGTCGTGGTGGTGGAGCTCTCACCGCCGTCCATGTCGATTATGTGACAACACTTCTGCTGTCTAGTGCTATGTGGTTGCTGCTGTTTTTGCTGTTGCTTGTTCTTCGTCTTGTGCTTGGACTTACTTTTATCTGTATCCAGTTGGTACTGCAGATGTTGCTGCTGCTGGTGCTGGTGTTGCTGCTGACTGTGACTGCGTCGCCGCCGGCGGACCGTGTATTCGTCGCCCTTGTCGGTCGGATATGGTCAGAACGCTGTGTCAAACACGGACATCGACCGCGAGATGGCGTCGTCGTTGCGACAGGCCTCCAGGAACTCCTCTAGGGTCACGACGCCGTCGCGATTGATGTCCATTTTCTGGCGGAGTAGAAAACATCAGCATACAGCAACGGTCTAAAGTAACATAATGCAATTGACTGTCTTATCTAGTCTGCTCTATGATCAAAATTGAGTAAATTTGCTGCAAAATGTAGCAAAACTTGTAGCTACTTTTGAAGGCATTTCTTACTCAGGCAAAAATACCGTCTATCTAGGAAAGGTAAGATTATATACATAGTTTGCAATGCAGCACCCTGCTGTAACAATGCTCTTTAATTCAAGCGCTCAACATGGCTTACAAGGGTTCCAGCTTGACCTGTTTAATATAATAAAAGTAGTTCCCAGAAACTAAGACTGACATTTGAATAAGTCTGGCAGACAAACAAAAATGTTTGAAAGAACTTTCGGCTATATATCTGGCTAATATCCCCAACACTACGTGATATTACTGGCAATTGAATCCATTTAGTTATCGGGGCTTCCGGAATGAAGAGAGCAGAAGCAACAGCTTAGACGAGCTCGGCGAGCGGCAGTGCTTTGACGCACTACTTCCGCTTCCATTTGGAGCAGCAGGAATTTTGATTCACAGCCCTGAACTCCGGAATGGGCCGTGAATGATTTCAGCCATCTATCATCAATTTCACTCTCGCTCGGCATTATTCAAAGACTTTTGGCCGGGCCCATTTGCTCTGCCCAATTTATTCCGACTGCCAACGACCGCTAATGACAATGCGTGACTGGCAAGCCAAGGAGGAGCTCGCTGGGCAGGACGCCCAACTGAAACCGAAAAACCCATTCACAAGCCGCTCCTCCTGGCCTGTTGGCCGACAAATTGAAATAGACAATTTGAATTTGCATAATGCAAACTAAATAAGTTTCATGTTCGCAACTCAAATTCAAATTGTACGCGTGTAATTAGCATAAATAATGGCCGAAAATTGTTTGGATTTAAGGAGCAGGAGCAGGAGTGAGACTGGGACTGAAACTGAAACTGAACCGACCACTCACCTGAAAGATGTGCTCCACCTTGCCCTTGATCTTCTCCTCCTCGGGACACTCGTCGGGCAGCCGGCCCATTAGCTCGTATATGGCAGTCACAATGTCAGTCATTTCCTCCCTCGTAATGAAGCCGTCGCCGTTGATGTCGTACAGCGAAAAGGTCCAGCGCAACTTCTCCTCCACGGAGCCGCGTGACAGTATCGAAAGTCCTTGAACGAAATCCTGTGTGACGGGCGGGACGATAAATAGGTAGGCACAAATAGGAGAACATATACATAGGAAAATGGGGACAGATACAGAGACAGAGGCAAAGGCAGAGGCAGACAGAGCCGGAATACAGGTATACAATAAATTGAAAATATGTTTTAAGAAATTGCTCGTAAACCGCAGTGGCAGACACACCTGCGTCCACGCAAAAAGTTCACACTGCTCATATAAAACATATAATATTTCTGCCATTGAATAGATTGTCTTAAATTGTAAACGGCAAGGACTTGCAGCTTTCTACCTTGTATGCCTGCATATGGCAATAATTCTTAAACTCTTATATTATTTTTACCGCTGCTGTACCACGGAATTCCCCTTGGAGCTCACCACTCGCACCCCACTTTCGAGTCCTGGCTCTGCCGCTGAAGTGGACATTTATTTCTATGCTTTGTATGACAAATGTACCTAGATAAGGGCTGGCAGAGAGAAGGCGCAAAAGTTTTTACGACTGGGGGAGCTTCGGCCCCCCCAGGGCTTCTGCCTGGAGGTGTTGAGGCATTTTGGAAAGGCCACAGCTGACGGCCAACTGGATCCCACGAGTCCCTTTGCCTTCAGTAGGGGGAGCGAAAATATATAAGACATAAAACAGCAATGCAAGACGGCGTAAAAAGTAAAAATAATGGCATCGAACCGTTCTGGCCATTTGTGCAATTGCAGCGTCCACCAAATTTGTCAAGTTGTACACTGCTCAGACTATCCAAATGCAAACAAGAAACTTTCACCATTCGACGGGGATAAATTGAAGAGCGGAAAGCTGGAAAAACAGCTCGGAGATTGGACATTGCAGTGAAGTTTGCAGAGTGAAAAGGCGGACCTTTGATTCTTAACTCCTGAAAAACAGGAATAGTACTTCTTCGTTAGAAGATTAGACGATTAGAAAACTAAACTAGATGAGATTAGAAAATCAGCTTAAATGTTTGTTGTTCGTGAAAATGTGGCCAGATGTATAGTAAGTCTCATTTCAAAGTGATTTTCTTTATCGATATATGGCACTGGAATCGTGTGAGACTGCTTCAGCGCTCACTCAACTGCCATGTTAACCTGTTTGCCTTTCTTAACTGCTGGCGGATACAATCCTCACTCCCTGGACCCCTCCAGTGTCCTAACCCCCTCGGCTCCCCTCCTCCGCACTTTTCTAGGACTCCAGCAGTATATATTCCCCCTCGCTCAAATGCTTTTATCTCACACACTTGAGCAATTTATCTTTTATGCCAGCGTAAACAGGTCGCAGCACTCTTAGCCATCTTCCTCGTGGCATATTGGCCCTGCCCACAATTTCAATATGGCCATGACAGGTTTGCCGTTGGCCCGTTTTTGCAGCCATTTCTCCTGAATGTCTGAGTGTGGGAGCGGGTCTCGGTGTGGCTATAAGGCCCTGCTCTTGTTGGCAGTTTTATAATGGCGACTGTCATGCAAATCGCGCATAAAACACCTTGCAACAATATGTAGAACTTAATTGAAAAGCGGAAGTCTTCCTAGTCCGACCGTCACATAGAAAACAGGAGAATTACCGGCGGATTCGGAGTGTGTGCTATGGGGTTTTGAGTACGTGCCTTGTAGTCATTACAATTTTGAGGTCATTATTCAACAACAGCAGGCAAAAGCGCAAAAGCTCGCACAGATAAACTGCGGAAAAGGGTGGGAAAAGTGCGGGAAAAGCAAGTGCGTGGCTCTAAGAGATGGACGGCTGACGTGATTGCGATTTTCCCCCGGAAGACAGGCGGACAGACGACTGACAGACAGACACTGTGCAGGAGCGGCGACTTGATTGCAATATTGATTTGTGAATTGCACGCTTCATAAATGCCAACTGGATTTCGTCTATGGAGAGAAGGCTAATGAAATATTTGGTCCCTTTTTACAATAGTTCGGCTGTGGTTTAACCCTGGTTTTCGCTGTTAAGCGTTGTTCATAAATTGCACTAAATGCTAAGCAAAAAGGATACTGTAAAGCTAGGTTTCCATTTTCTGCTCGATTTTTATTACCCTAAAAGCTACAAAAAAGTAATTCATTTAAGCAAGACCTCCGTAGCCTTTTCGTGTCGCGCTCTCTTCGCTCTCCGGGATCCCCTCCTCACTCTTGGCTTCTCCGTTCGCTTTCGATTTCGCTTTCCCAGGGATGTCCCACTGTTTAACTTGGGGTTTTGCTGCTTTTCTCGGTATTTTCATTTTCCTTCCCGCTTGGATCCGCCTACTCGCATATTCCTGTCCTTATTTCCCCTCCCACCCCACCGACCCTCCCAGATTTTCCCCGCTCATGAAGTCACAGTGCCTGACAAAGTTAGCGTTAAAATCGCCATAATTCATCGTTTCAATGGCATTGTGTGTGCTGAGTGTATTCACTACCCCACCGCCCGCCCAGTGCCAACTAAGCGGAAGTGGAGTTCATGTTTGGACATCGCAGGGCAGTCGCGCGACAGTGAATAAACTGAAAAAAAATTATTCGCAATTTGCATGCGCCACGGGTAGCAGCCCAGAATTTTCCCCTCAATCCTCAGAAATTTATTTTGGTGTTTTTTTTTTGCCAGCTCTTGTTTTATGCAATCCGCTTGCTGCAATAGAAACGTTGACAATGACAGGCGACAGCGGCAAACACGCGAATTCGGTGGAAAATGTATTTTCCACCCTGTCTCCCCCCCTGTTCTGCATTTTATTTCAATTTCGAGACATTTCACTTTGATTTCTGAATTTGGCACATTATTTTGTGCAGCAGTTTGCCCCAGGCGCGGAATCGGGAAGCTCTCCACGGCAAGGCGGAAACTCGGACAAGGCAAAAGCTGCGAAAGTGCAGCCAACGGATGCCAGTAGATGAAACCATTAGATCCTGCTTCCCCCAGGAAATCTACATACATTTCCTTTCCGCTTTGCCGTGTTTTGTTTTCAAGAATTTCCACAATTTTCCAAGACGAGTTAAGATAGCATTTCAGCATAGTGAAACTAAAATTATTTTCAAATTAAAAGGGATTCTTTAACAAAATAACTAAAGTTGACTTTCACAGACAAAAAGGACATAATAAGGACATATTTACTTTCTGCTTAGTGTGTTGCAATACGATTACGATGACGTCCTTTTTATTATCTGTTTTAGTGCCTTAAATTAGAATACAAACGAATTTTTCTGCGGCCAAATGATTGTATTCTTCGTGAGTTTAATATCACTTATGCATAATAATATAATATAAATATCATTTATTACGTATTTGCAAACAGCTTCGCTTCCCGGTCCCATATTTAGCCCGGCTGCTACTTCTCCGCTTACTCCATCTGGCTGACCTTTCTCTCACATCCTCCAACATTTTTGGACCCCAAAGCCCCCGCTAATTCACTTTCCTCCATCCATGACCGAACACTTTTAGCGGACCCGAAACTTTGGGGGCTTTTAGGCAGACAGACAGACGAGCAGGCGGACGGATGTGTACTTAGCTTATTACAACTTTTGTGCTGCGGCAGTTAATAGATCGCTTAAGCATCTAGGGTGCGTGTATCTGGAGAAACTCTTTGTTCTGGACTCCTGTCCCTAATAAACCGTAACTAAATGCGCCTACCAGGGCAGGGCAGTGGTTTTTGCTCTTTGGCCATTTTGCAGCATCATTTGGCGCCACCAGTCCCCCCTTTTTGAGCCCAATCAGCTTCATTTAGAGTCACGATGCTACACAACGTTTGCTTCTAAGCTGCTTAAAGGAAAATACAGTATGGGACTAAAGCAGGAAAAATCGTACTAAGGAAACACATTAAATAAAATATGGTGCAGAATTTAATAAATTTTTAAGCTCGAATGAAAGTGCTAGTAAACATGTAAAGCAATTCATTAATTCTTTAATATTGTATAATAATAAACAATATTTTTTAATTTTTTGTATGATTCTTGTAACCAATAATTGATTAATTAAGAAATTAAATAATTGATACTTAGCACTTCCTTGTGATTTTCTTTGTTTAAGAAACTCAAACAAAACCAGAGCGAACTGAACTCAACTCGATTCGACTCGGCTGTTAGACATATTTTATACTTAAAATGTCTAAAGTAATTTCATTGTACTTAAGTCTTGTCCGACCAATTCCTCCCCCTGCTATCTCCCTTTGCCTATTCCGCAGTTCCAACCTGACCTCTGGCCCTGTCCCTGTCCCCATCCCCGGCTGACCTCAACAATTTCAGTTAGCGCCTCATCATCGTCCGGAATCCGGACCTTAAGAGACGTACCGAGTAAATTAAATTGCATTGTTTGTCTTCGGGCACTCGCCTCGGGCACTTATCTGTAAGTCGAATTGGTCGGGACAATCGATTACACAGGCCGATAAAATTTTAAAAAATCGTAGATGCTCTTGCTTGGAAAGTTTCCAAAAGTTACTGATGCGCTGAACTCTTGCCCGACCTCCGAATTTGCTGTACGTCAGTTTTGAGATATTCCATCTTAAAAGTGCGTCAATTACGACTTATTAAATTGAAATTTGGGGAAATCTCTATGGATCTTTGAGATATTGTCTTTTGAATTTATATCGATATGTTCAAATTCGACTCACTCAGAAATATATGGAACAAGAAAGGAAGCTAACTTCGGCACGCCAAAGTTTGTATACCTTTGCAGATTGGTTTTTATGTTTATATAAATGTTGGAAACACACACAAAACAGAGTCTCATTACATTATACTTAGAGTTTGACAGTTACAGTTTTACATTCACAGCTTTACATTTTCTCTACATCTACCGATCGCTCCTATGGCAGCTATATGATATAGTTGTCCGATTTTTATGAAATTTATACCAAAATTCTAAAATAATAAAATAAGCTCATATCTCAAAGGAGATGAAAATACGTTGAAAAACAACGAAGTTTAATTTTTTTCCTATTAATTTCCTGATCGTTCCTATGGCAGCTATATCATATAGTCATCCGATCCGGCCCATTCCGACATATATAGCAGTGAGAGTATATAGAAGACTATATGCAAAGTTTCATTCAGATAGCTTTAAAACTGAGGGACTAGTTTGCGTAGAAACGGACAGACGGACGGACGGACAGACGGACGGACAGACGGACAGACGGACAGACGGACATGGCTAGATCGACTCGGCTGTTGATGCTGATCAAGAATATATATACTTTATAGGGTCGGAAACGTCTCCTTCACTGCGTTGCAAACTTCTGACTGAAATTATAATACCCTGCAAGGGTATAAAAACTATAACTTCGTTGTTTTTCAACGTTTTTTCATCTACTCCAGGATATAAGCTTATTTTATTATTCTAGAATTTTGGTATAAATTTCATAAAAATCTGCCAACTATATCATATAGCTGCCATATAAACGATCGGTAGATGTAGAGAAAATGTAAAGGTGTGAATGTAAAACTGTAACTGTCAAACTGTAAACATAATAAGTATAGGTAAAATGTAATGATATAATATCTGCAAGGGTATACAAACTTCGGCGTGCCGAAGTTAGCTTCCTTTCTTGTTAGGTATATTTTCATTTCAATTGCATATTATATTATTAGATATGAATGATAGCTTCCTTTCTTGTTTCATCTATGCTTTACCATTCCCTAAAGAAGTAAATGGTTCTGATTGAACTAGCAGATTTGGGCTACATACCCTCGATGCTTATGGTAACTAGACTATATAATAAGATATATTTATTCTCAACATATCTACCCTTTAAGAGCTCTGTATTCTGCCAGCACTTCCCCAATTATAAAGTTCGTTTAGATTACCTTTTGATGATGCCATCCCTGACACAAAAGACTGGAAATAATGGAGCAATTGGGATATTTTTCTTAATGGATTCATTTCGCTGCTAGCACTGAGACAGACTATTTTCTGTTGCTGGTCTAATGGGGCTATCTCCTCCTTGCATTTTCCCAAAACTTAAGCCAACCCAATTTGAAGCGATTTGCAGCGGCTTAGCCCACTCTGCCAGCCTAGCCTGTCGTCAGAGGAGGAAAGGAGAGCTTAGAAGGATACGTTTAACTTACCTCAAAGCTGACTATGCCACTGTGATCCTGATCCAGTGTGTTAAACACATAGTGCGCATAAAGGGTTGGATTGGCTGTTTTTTTCGGTCAAGGCAGATGTCCGGCGTTGTTGATTGGAAGGTCAAATGAAAGCAAGAGAGGAGGGCGTTAAGTTAGAATATTCTACGGCTAAGATCTAGGCTACCCAAAGCTGGCAAAGGTTGGCCAATTAGATCGCAAATAAACCGATTATTTTTTCAGTAACAGTATAAATTAAACTCTACAAACAAGCGCACTCCCATTCACCCAGAACACCAACATGTGCATATTACAACAAACACGGATGAGTAAATTAAAAAGACAAGGAAATTAGTAAAACAATCGAATAACAATAATGAAAACGAAAAGTTAATATTATATATGTTATGTATATATTTATTATCAACAAATATGGCTTTAAATTGAGATCTTTTCATTTTTATACCCATGCAGAGGGTATTAATAATTTAGTCAGAAGTTTGCAACGCAGTGAAGGAGACATTTCCGCCCTTATAAAGTACATATTTTCTTGATCATAAACAGCCGAGGCGATCTAGCCATTTTCTATTAATTTAGCCAGAATGAATTGATTCTTAGTGATCCAATTGCAAACTGCAATAGTAGAAAAACTTCGGTGCGCCGAAGATAGCTTCCTTTCTTCTTCTATTATAAAAATATATATAATCTATACTTTTTTTTGGTTTCTTCTATAAAAGATCAGTGAAAACGCGTATTATGAGAGTACACTTAAAGTATAGCAAGTCTCATTAATTATCAATCGATATTACTTTGCTGAGCGAGATTTCTTCAGTGGGTTGCATATACATATATATATACATATGTATATATATGTCTATATATAAATGTATCGAAATCAGTTTTTGAGTTTGCAAGTTTATTTATTTATTTATTTATTTATCTAAAGCTAACAAATAGTATTAAACTAAGAGCTAACTATGGGTAAAGAGCCATAGCATCTAAGGCCTTTGGCTCGAGTTTGCAAGTTATATGTTGGTCGTCGTCTTAGTCTTGACTTCGAAATTTAAGACTTTCACTTTTCCTTACAATTTTGTCATCCGCAGAAGTTTTTCCATGTCGTTTTTTTTTATTTAGAGTGTTTTTTATTTTTGAAGTTAGTGCGTGTGTTTTCCTTTTTGTTTTTTCATTTTATCAGGGGAAAAGTCATCGTTTTTTTGGTCCCGGGATTCCCGAAAGTTTCTGCGCGATGCCAGGCGGGGGTGGAGGCATGTGCGAGGTTTGGTCAGCAGGAAGAAATGTTTCCAGCTAATTATGCGAGTGTCTCCTGTGACTGCTGATAAGCTCTGCTTTCTGAAAGTGTGCAGTGTTGTTTTCGAACCTTTTCAAAAACTGTTGCCTACTTATGAGGGCGCTGAGATAAAGAAAGAGAGAGAGTGAGAGAGAGAACGAGGGAATGCCAGTGCACTATGGGGAATTTGCTTTTTCATTATATAAATTTTTCGATATATAAAAAAAACATTTTTCCTTCAAAAAGGAAGGCGGAACCACCCCCACTTTGACAAAAAACAGTTTTTATCGGTATCTATACCAATATTAAACAAGAAAGGAAGCTAACTTCGGCACGCCGAAGTTTGTACAACCTTGCAGATTGGTTTCGATGTTTATTTTGTCGAAAATACTCACTAAACAGAGTTTCATTATATTTTACCTATACTTATTATGTTTACAGTTTGGCAGTTACAGTTTTACATTCCCAGCTTTACATATTTTATACATTTACCGATCGCTTCTATGGCAGCTGTATGATATAGTTGTCCGATTTTTATGAAATTTATACCAAAACTCTAGAATAATAAAAAAGCTTATATCTCAGAGTAGATAAACATACGTTGAAAAACAACGAAGCTATAATTTTTTCCTATATATTTCTCGATCGTTCCTATGGCAGCTATATCATATAGTCGTCCGATTTTCATAAAATTTTTACCGAAATTCTGAAATAATATAAAATGGCCATATCTAAAAACAAAAATGTTGAAAAACACCCAAGTTATAATTTTTTTTCTAAAAATATATCGAACATTTGTATGGCAGCTATATGATATAGTCGTCCGATCCGGCCCGTTCCGACATATGTATATAGCAGTGAGAGTATATAGAAGACTATATGCACAGTTTCATTCAGATAGCTTTAAAACTGAGGGACTAGTTTGCGTAGAAACAGACAGACGGACAGACGGACATGGCTAGATCGACTCGGCTGTTGATGCTGATCAAGAATATATATACTTTATAGGGTCGGAAACGTCTTCTTCACTGCGTTGCAAACTTCTGACTGAAATTATAATACCCTGCAAGGGTATAAAAATTAGTTTTAAATAATTTTACTTATTTTATTAATTAATACCATAAAAATGTGCAAATTCCCCATTGTGCAGTGTTGCAACGCGTTGTTATCGCATTTTCCGACATTCGCCAAGAGCACTTTGCGCACTTAGTACGCCTCCGTCTTGGCCCCCGCCCCTTTGGTTGCCAGAAACATTTCTTTATCTGGCCATCACATAACATTTTGATTATTGCCTGGCTCCCTTTTCCACCGGCTCCTCCTGCTCCTGCAGCTACTTTTTTATGATTCGCGTTTATGTTTATGTCTTGATGTTGCCCGTGTTGTTGCTGACAATGGCAAAGTTCTCCTTTCGGGTTTATGCGCTCGCAACGTTTACACCTCTTTTGGCAAGGCGGCAGACGGTAAGACGTCAGTTCATAAAATCGCAACAAATGCCATTCGGCGCTCGGCTTGATGTGAAAAGCGGACAGCCAGGAAGAGCTCCCACTCCTTTGAAACTCTGGGCCATAAAGCGAAAGTTTAGCGATTGGCGAATTTTGTTGCATTTACTGTGTCGGTGCCATTATCTTGGGACAGCTCTATTTCAATGTATGACATTTATGATGACCTATTGAAAAAAATATGCATTATTTGGGGGCAGCTTTAGGCACTTTTAGGAGCCAAAAATGCTTGGCTTATAATAATAATAGTTAAAGGCTCAGTTTCCGCCTCATGGTTTAGACAAAAATTCACAGAAATCCACCAACTCGCAGAAAGACGGGCGGCGCTTTAAGCTCAGCGGGTCTGCTTTAAGGCACAGACACATACCGTTCGCACGCACTGTGCAAAGTGTACAAATTTATTTGTCCAAATTTATTGTCGCCGTTTGATGCCTAATGTGTTTTTATGACGCATGACGCAAAGTGCCGCGCCCACGAAGGTCAAAGCTCAATGGCAAAAGATGGCATCTGCTCGGAGGAAATCATTCTGCGCGTCTTTCGCCCCTCCCTCGCTGTTGTTTGTTGTGTTTCTTGCGCTGTGGCGAATCAAAAATGACTGCAAATGTGCCATGTAAAAATTGTTATAAAATTTGCGCAGAAATTTCCCAGAAGAAAAGGCCCAGGCCTGTCTAAATAAGGGAAAAACAAAAAGCTCACGACAGCAGGGCGGGCCCAAAGTGATAAATCACCAACTTTGAAGATGATTTTTTCTTTACTCGTCTTAGGCTATGCGTGCGTGTGTGTATGTGCCAAAGCAGCTTATCAAAATAAAAAATGATTTCATTATTTATTTTTCATCAGATAACGGTAGACATGATGGGAAATAAGGGGAACCTCCGGAAATATTGGGGGGGAAAGTCCCATGTTTACTGCGAATTCTTATTTCCGTTTCCGCCCGTCGATAAGCGGATATCCCCCCGGACCAGCCGCCTCCATTGTAGCATTGTAGTCTAAATAAGTTTATTATAATAATTCAGTGTCCCAACATGTGTAGCAATAACTTTCTCCACTGCGCGGGTCTGGATTTCAGCGACAGTACAAATGTTGCCTAACCTGAATTTATGACCCTTGTCTGGTCGGTGCCTGAGGTGAGAATGGAATTCGCTTTGCCAGACAATTCAAGGGGAATTTTCGGGAGTTTTTTTTGGGAATAAACAAGATATAGATGGGCAGTTTTAAAGAGCAGGATTCTTTTCAATTTTACTTGTAAAATATGTATGTTCGGATTCTAGACAAGTTTATACTGTCTATAGAAATGCTACAACTTGATATCGCTGTTTGTAATTACTCTTACTTAAATTACTCTTAGACAATTTGGATGTGCCATTCAAAATAGTGGCTAACTTACATTTAATATATTTATTATATTTTATGTTACGACTTTGTGTGAATAATTCATTCTTTATAATGAAGTACAATATCTTTCTAGGCTACTATAGCTTTTTTCGTCGGACTAACTAATCCATTTAACCAATTTGTTACCTCAAGTCTAAAGAAACCCCATCGCAAATAAGTCAAGTTAAAAAAGCCTCATTGTCTTTCAACAAAATAAGAGAAATACATTTCGCTGTTGTATATTTCCAGGCTTTTGAAAGGCCTTTTTTTTACATTTCTTTGACATTTTTTGTTTGGCAGCAAAGCAACCCTTATCCGGAATTCGCAACCCGCAGCAGACCCTTGCCCGCAGTAATCTATCAGCAATTCAGTTGGTCACTGCCAGTGAAAGAATTCGTCCCCCTTTCGGCCGGGTCTCATCTTCAGATTCAGGTTCGGCTTTTTGCAGATGTACATGCAAAAATAGCAAAAAAAAAACCAACCCAAATGCGAAAAAATTTACTTGTTGTTCAAACGAGGTCAAGTGGGTGGCTTGGCTGCCACGCCACCCACCAGCTGCCCCCTAAATAGACCGCGACTTGTGAAACATGATTTTGCTTTTTATGCTTTTTTGCTAATTTTCTTTCTGCATTTAATATTTTTACAAGCCAAGGGCCAGCTTTTAGCCCAGCCCAACAAGGAGTCGCCCTTTTGCCGTGCTGAATATAGCTCGGCGTCGTCATTAGCATCCTCCTCAGCTACTGCCACATCATTATCATCTTCTTTTGCGTGATGATCATCCGCAACTCTTTGGGACTTGGGCCCATGGGTCATACATTATTATCAATGGCTTTTGCCCCGAGACTCGAGTTGACTTTTCCGGAAAAGTGTTTTGAATGGCGAAGGTTTCGGCTTGGACTTGGGCTTGGGCTCGGGCGTTGGCTTTGGATTAGGGTTTAGGTCGCTGGGCAATCTCTAGACAATTGACATTTCTTTAGGGGTTCTTTCCTAATCGGACCTGTATGCCATACAACTCTCTCCTTCTTTGCTCGTTTTCGTTTTCGTTTTCGTTTTCATTTCATTTTTATTTCAATTTCCATTTGGATTCCAGACTGCAGACATCGATTGGCGTTAAGTTAACGGAAGGGAGGACGATGGACGAATTTATTTGGAGCACGTGGATTGACAAAAATATGGATACGCGTGAAAACTGTTATTGATGTAAAGGTTAAACGAAATATTTACCTAAATAAAATATACAATTTAATAATCTTTAAGTGGATGATGAGTGAACATGAATAGTATATATGACTTCAACGAGACCCAACTCATTGGTGGCAACTGAAGAGTCCAAAATAGGGTGAACACAAACACTCGTATATCAACTAAAGTGTCAACACATGTAAAAACACAAATAGTATTAAGTATTAAAGGTAACATTTAACGCTGGGCTAGTCAGACACGGGACACACATAGGCATCGGGATCAAGATCAAGATCAGATCAGATCCAATGGTTGAACTCGAACTACACGATGGGGAGTAGTTGGTGATTTGTGGTGACTGTTTAGTTGTTATGGGTGGATAGCTGTTATCGTCTATCGTCTATCGTCTATCGCTATGGCAACGAAAGGGGGCGCAAATGCAGATAAGAACAACAATACAGATACAGTAAGGGCAGGCGTTAGTAAATCACTAGTCAAGTCAGAAATGTTAACAAAACAATGTATACTGTACCGCACGAACCTCCCTGTGGAAAGAACTGCGAGTAGATCACTTTGAAGGTGTCCTCCTTGACGACGCCTGTTGGGCACTCGGCCTTGAAGCCCCTGTAAATTCGTTTGATTTCGTCCTCTGTGAACCGTGTGGCTCTGCTCAGAGCGCTTAGCGAGTCCGGCCTGTACCGAGCCGGCGTCTCGAACTCCTCGAGCTCCGAGTCTGAAAGATGAAGATGAAAGAGCAATGGAGGCATTAGATAGGCTATAGGCTATACTATAATTCCAATTGTAATCCTATTTTCCCGTCTACCTAACAAATTTGCTCAGAAATAAGTGCTTTTGCCGATACTTAAAGGCTTTTTCTTCCTTTTAAAATCTTTAAAATTTGCTCCGCGTGCTGTGCCTGATGTACTACATTCCCACATGCTCCGCAGCCTGCATCCGTTGCCTTCGGGGCATGTCCTAGTCAGCCTTCCCATGCTCCCGCAGAGCCCCGCTGAGTGGGCAAGCCCCTGCCCTCGTCCTCGTCCCCGTCCCTTTGCCTTTGCCTCTGCCCAGAAAGCGACACACGCGATTTTGATCTGTTGAGTCGCTCGAAGTGTTTGAATTGACTTGCCGGTTGCCTTAAGTATCTTGTACTCTGCCTGTCGAAAGTTTTTGCCCCATTTTCGGAGGTGAAAGCTGTCTAGGAGGTGCTGTGCCTTATCGGGGCTTGGTGGTGGGGCTGTGGGCGGGCATCGCATCTCTCAAAAAGGTAAAAGCCCCTTGAGTTATTTTCTCCGTGGTTTCCATTCGCGGGCGAGCGTCAAGAAAAATTTAAAAACATTTCTTTGTGGCCGCGCCGCCTCCATTTTAGGTAATTAAAAGTTTTACTGCCACACATATATACACTGAAAAACGACTCTGAATGTATAGATTAAATTACTTTTTCAATGTAGTAAGTTCTGCATTATTTTACAATGCCGTTTTCAGGGTTAAACTCTTTTCACATGCAATTTTTTGCCAACAAAAAGTATTTCAAAATTAGTTGGAGTTTTTCAAGTGCACACGCACATACACAGCATTTTTGGTTAGTTGAGCTCACGCGCTTGATAAATGGCTGTTTAAAACTGCATGAAAAGTTGCAGAGGAAAACCCAGTAGAGTGATGAAGAAAGGCAGACTGTGGGATCAAAAGGATGGGTGGTGTTGTGGTGGGTGAATTCCACAAAATTCTAGAGCATTGAATTGTTAGCCAAGCCCAGTCCAACCCAGCAAAAAACTAAACGGCCAAAAGGCAGGTTTCCACCTCGGAACAAACGGCTAAGGGGTTGGAAAAACGGAGGTATGGAGTGTATGTGGATTCTTGGAGTAGAGCCAGCAGACGGCCTACAGATGTCTTTGCCGATGGCATTAGTTTAAATTTGCTTGCCACATACTACACACATTTGTGGAACTCTTGCATATATATTTTCATTTTTGGCCGAAAAGTAGAGTTTCGGAGTCGAGTACTTCGAGGCAGGAATTTAATCATATTCGAAGGACTGGAAAGAGGGCAGCTTATGGCAATTAAAATGGTTCGAAAATATATAGAGAAGAACGTTTGAAACTGTGGTATCTACTCGGTAACAGTGGCTGCCACTTAATTTAACTAATTTACTACAATCTGAATTCCGTGGAAGCTCAAGATTCAGCTCCGACCGTAGCCCCCTTTAAGCGTTCTTCTCCCCTCATTGCTGGCACACTTTGTGTGTTTATGGATTCCATTTCGCTTCCCATTTTCATCTTTTTCCTCGTTACACTCGAGTGGATTTGCATTCGCATTCTTCAGCTCCACTCACGGTCGCCAGTCCCTAGTCTTCAGTCTCTGACTATGTGTTTTTCCGACTCGGTTTTGGGGTCTGCGTTTTATGTCTCTGGCGTCGTCGTTTGCATCTTTCTCACATTGTGAGCAAAATGTTGACGAAATGCATTAATTCTAATATATATTCATGTGCAGCTGGCATTTGCCGTTTTGTTTGGCTTTAATTTACCAAGAGTTTTTGATTTCCCTACATTTTCCTTCTCGCCGTGCCTCTCCTCGTTGGCTCCATTTAGATTACTATTATCTGGAGCCCTAATATGTACATATATGCTGCCGCTGTTGTATTCCACCGAAAATGTCTATTCGTTGGACAAACACACGTTTTTTTGATGCTTCGACAGAAAAACCAACGCATTTCCCAGCGAAATAAATCGCGACCAGAGCATCGCCTGAATGCAGGCTACATTTTTGGTGGCCCAACTCTTGCCCAGCAGAGCACACAGTGCATGCTGGACTCGCTCGAACGGCAGATTAAACAATTAGAAGAAATTACTTTATGTGCCGCTCAGCTTGCTCTGGGGCAAAAGCTTTCCAATTTTATTTAAGGCAAATCTAAGTAAATCGAAATTTAATAATAAATAAATTAAGGGATGTGTGTTGTATTCATCTAAAAAGTCAGACCTGTCTAAGCCAGGGTGGGCACAAGCCAGATAGAGTGTTAGAGGGAACAGTCTTCACGTGCGTGCCCATCTAGTGTCTAAACGGCCTTGTTCACCCAAATGCAGTTGCAACAATACAGAGCCAGAGCAATGCCTATAATTTCAAAAGCTTTCTCACCATCTTTGTCAGTAAAAACGTATATTATTTTCGTATTTCTGTGCAATAAAGTACCTTTATTTATATTGTCCACGAGCACTTGCTGAGTATGCAACGCTTCGAGGGACATAATGACATTCTTAATCGCTTTGTGGTTTCTGGTTTGGTTTTTATTTTTCGGGGCCACCTGCTGAGGTCAAGGTGTGAAAACACATGCCTCATTTAGTTGGATAGTGGAGGGCTATGGAGCGCGGCCACTGGCAGGGCAATTGGCAAACACAACAATAAACAAGGCAGACGGCAGTGGTTGGGCTTTTGTGGGCAGCTGGGTCCTGGGATTGCCATTGTTGTCCGTGTAATTTCAGATAGAGCACACCAAGTAATGCAGGCGGAGGCAGGCGGTTGCAGTTGTAACGAGGGGGCTTCGATTCACCCCGCCCACCCCTCACCTGGCATGAGTTCGCATAATAAGTTCCTGTTTATCTGCGTTGCGTTTGTTTGCCCAACGTTGTCTGCATTGCCCCCTATCTCTTCTTCCCCTCCCATGCCCCTTCCTTTAACCGCACCTCTGTGTGTGTGTGTGGCTGCGCAGGTGTCATGTTTCCGCTTCCGCTGCAGGAGCAAGCAGTAGCAGCAGCAGCAGCAGCAGCAACAGCTAGCAGTCAAGTGCAAATATTTTTCAACTCACTACACCTGTGACCGAAATAAGAGTGCTAGCGATTTGCAATAAATTCAAGAAAAATATATATTTACTGTATTTGCATTTATGCCAAAGAACGGTGTTGCTTTAGAAATAGAAATATAGAAATTAATTTGGTTTTAATTATCCAAAATGCAGCCTTTGCTTTAAAATTAAAAAATTAACTAAAGTAGTAAGTCAATCAGTAGCTTTCAGGTATACAGGTACACCAAATACCCCAGCTGTCATTTACGGGGTCGAAAAACTATTCAAAGAACGATTAAAAAGCAAAAAAAGTGGCGCTTGTTTTAATTTACAGGGAAATTATCATATTTTTTAATTTCGTATTTTTTTTTTCATTTTACATTTTTTTTTATTTGCTTTTTTACACGTTCTGCAATGTGCAAGTTTCCCTTCAAAGTTTTCACAGGTTTTAAAAAGTTTATGTGGCTCGGAATAAATAACTTTAAGTATTCGGGTTTCATCGTCATCCCTACGACTCGCTATTGCCTTAGATAAAAAACTCTTGTTAGTATTCCAAAATATAATTTATTGAAAAATTATAAGTTACACACAGATCGATCGCAAAGACAAACGAACGAAATTGGGTTGCCACTCCTATTCTGTCTCAAAGGTAATGCAACTTGTTTTTGCTAAATTATTTCAATTTTAATCTGGCATTCCTTTATTTTCTTGTCTTTGTAGACACTTAAAAAAATTGCCAAATGATCGCTTGGAAGACTAATCTTCCAGGAATCGCCACCGCACCACCTAGGATACTCTTCTTGGCAGTCGCCGAAAATTAGAATAAGAGCTTGGCGATCACTAGAAATAATTTCTCCAACAATCGCCAATGCGGCTTGAGGGGTGATTCAACAACCGCCATTTGCTTTGAAGGGTATATGCATATATCCTGATTTACTTAAGTTGGGGTACAGTGTACCCCACAGTTGATCAAACTCGACTGTAGTTTTCTTCTTTGTATTTTCCGCTCCTTTTGGTGTGTATAAATTCAATGTTGAATAATTAAATATAGACATTATTTTACAATTGTTTTTCATGTCTGAGAGGGGGTTACTTTTCACTCTACCGGGAATTTATGACCTTCTCTTTCACTTAACCAAATTCGATAGTTTTCCAATTTTTTAAATCGTTTTTCCGAAGTAAGCTTTCGAATTGAAAAGCTAGTTTTTAAATGATAACCACTATATTGAAGGCAATTGTGAACGCAACAAATTGAAGAGAGGGTAGTGTGGCTGGGTTCTCTTAAATCTGTGAGGCATTTGCAGTTGTCGTTTTGCTGTTTGTTGCTATGCAGTAAAAATATTTGCCTTCGTTAAATTTTTAAGTGTGCGGCATGTCGATAAGTGCCCGAGTGTGCTGTTTTTTCCAAATGTTTACCTCGCCATGCTCTTTACGCCGCTATGCCGACCACTCACCCCCTTTTTGTCACCTATGTATATATTTATATGCAAATTATTAAAAAGTATGCACTTATCAGGACTTTCCCTTTAATACATTTTCTGAGTACAAATTTCACAAATAGTTTTGCAAAGTTCGAAAACTTAAACGGATTTGTTAGAATCATAATATGATATGATATCGATAGAAACCCTGAAAATATCGGAAAACATCGATGGCAACACTGTAGAGGTTCTTACAACACCAGAACAGATCTGTATATGTATGTAGCTATAATGTGGTGGATTGCGGGTGGATGGGCGGCGGAAGTGGAATGCCGTTGAAAATGCGCACTCAGTCGAAGTATTCGCAGATACTCACACACACATGCATCTCCGACAAACACACTCAGACGGATATCGAGATGGAGCCATCTTCAACTGCCGTTGGGTACTTCAACGGTTTTTCCTTTGCTCTGCGGCTATTCCGCTTTATTTCTTATTTTTTGATCGACAAACCGAACAAAGAAACGGGGAAACAAACCGAAAAAAGAAATATGCACTCTGGGTTTCAAGAGCCAAAGGCCCACTTAACTTAAATTTGAACTTGCTTTAAATAATTGTTCTTGACATTATGTGAACTGGTGGCTCTTTAGGGTGCTTCTAATTAGCTACTAATAATATATAATGAGAGACATTAAAATTGACGTGCTTTCTATATCATTTTAGTCACAGGATTGCAACGCAGTGAGGGAGACATTTTCGAACCTTTAAGGTAAATCAATTATATATCCGAATCAACAGCCCTGTCGATCTAGCCATGTATGTATGTCTGTCCGTATCTACACAAACTAGTTTCTCAATTTTGAAACTGAATATACTTTGCAGATTGTCTTCTTACTATTCTCACTGCTATATATGCCGGATCGGACGACTATATCATATAGCTGTTCACACATGAACACGTATCTACACTTATCTACAGACAAGATGCATATGTTAGGTATTATATCTCTGCAGCAGTCGTTATTACAATAAAAGTAAATAAAATAAACGTTGAAAAGTTTGTTTTTTTTAAGGATTCGCGTTCCCGGCATTAGTGTTTGATTTGACCCAGTTGGTAATGCCCATATGATACACTAATGCAGTTTTCATTAATTAGCTACTTCGTTCGAACCTTGAAAGAGACCACTATATGTGTAATTTTGTATAATTTGGCTTGAATTTTGCTTGGATTATTTTGGTAATAGGACTACGGTCACATCGTCCGTAAAAGGTAAACAAAAAAACGGCCGCCATTCGCGGCGTATTACTATGAATTTCGGAATTCCTCGTCGAAGTATTCTTGCATAAATAAATGCAGAATCCTTTAAATTTATGTTTTTAACCTATGATGCTTAAAATTTTTTTAATTATTACCAAAAAAAAATTTTAAATTAAATTTACAGCGCAAGAACCTTGCCACCGCAATACATATTATTTTTCCTAATTTTCTAATATTTTTTCAGTTAAAAAAACCAGCGAAATTATATAAAAATAAATATCTCATTGTGAGACCTGGCTAATACATTTTTCAATTACAATTTTCTTCATTAAACCCGTATTTTGTTATCGAGTATCTAGTATATAATATGTAGATCTATCGATTATCGCGGCAATGAAGTAGCTAATGCATTATTCTAATGCATTAGAGCGCCATATAGTCGTCTTGCTCGCACTTGTGTAAAACGCTATAGCGCTGTCAAATCTTTAATGAAGTCTCTAATTAATGCGGCTGTGTCATATCACGGTCTGTGAATTCTGAGATATGGGTTCGAATCCCGGCCGAGGATAATTATAATTATAATTATAATTATAATAATAATTTAGGTGATTAAATAACCATTTTTCAAAACAATTGGTGCAGTTTCTACAGTAAAATAGTGAATTTCACTTTTTCGTAGTTTGGCGCTTTTTAACCACAGGATCGTGGTTTGCTTTACTGTACAGCAGGCATAACACGTATCTTGTTACGTCGCTATAATGCAGCTTACAGTTTACAGAAGCCAAGATTTTGGTTGTAGTTTTTTTACTCACAGCATGGTTGGATTTACTGCAGGAATTTTTTTGTGTACTATTGGACCTACAAATTGGAAGCAAAATAAAAGCAGTGCAACTTTGTACCATGTTGTCCATCACATTGTTGCAGCTTTGCAGTGGCGAATGTGGGGCTTCGGGGTGGGGTTAATGAAGAAACTTTTTCGGCTGCTGCAATTGCAATTGGCTCATCCCTACAGTCGCGATAGTCAGAATCGAGCTGCAGCTGCGGCTGTCTCAGACGAATGTCTGGCTCTAATCCTCCACTCCCCCTGATAAACACTCATAACGGTATCCGAGTGTCCTAGTGAGTCAGCGTGACAGTGTGCCAGTGTGCGGGACAGATAATGGAGCGCCGAAATTCACTTAACTCATTTACGGTCGCGCCGAGTGCGCTTAAATAAATTAAAATGTGGCAGGTCCTGACGCTTAAACGCATATGCACACAGACGGTTGCAGGACTCGAATAGTCCGGTCCCTACAAAAAGAAAAGGCTACATGAAGGGCACTGAACCCTATATAAAAGGGGTCCTACCAGCAGCTATTTTGAAATTTGTAGTCTTAAATTCCCTCGGCTGCAGCACCACCACTAACTTAGACAAGCCTCCTAGCTGATTCTTGGGAGCGAGCCGACCTACAAAGAGGATCTGAAATATTTTCAGTCCACCGCCTTTTGCTCTAATCAAAAGCATGTAAATAGTAATAAATTTCGATTCATTTTGTATTTTATTTATTGCCCAAAAACAACTTTTCCGATTCCTCTTAATCCCTTTAAGGCCTGAAACCGGCCCACTCAAAGGACTTCTTAATTCCTATACAGATTGCAACAACTTAGAATTTTAAGAGCACAACCAGCGTTGTTATGAATAGTATTAAGCTTAAATAACGGGATTAGGCAAACTGTAGACATGAGGAATTAGCTAATGCAAAGTATTTGTATAATGTATTTTTTGTGAACCAAGTGCGACAAAGACATGGGACTACTTGTCGCTGGCTTAACAGGGTATTTGCGCAAAGTTGCGACACATTTACCACCGCTGCTGTCATTGCCACCTCCGAATGCTGACGCTTTCGCTGGGCTGGCGCTGAAAGACGGGAGACGGCAGACAGGAAAGTGTGCCAAGAAGCGGGTAACAAGAGACAGTCAAACAAAACTGTGACACAGGAGCTGGGTAAGCGGGTCTCAAAGGACTCGCTGCACTTAAAGCATAGCGGTGGCCATTAAAAATTATGTGCAAAGAGCAGAAGGACGACGACGGCGAGCAAACAACAAATAATGAAAATAATTAAATCCAGGGCTGGGTGAAATAGGACCATCAAGTGCACAAAATGAGGAGACCACCAACTGCAGACAACGAATTCAATTACCTTCCAGGATCAAGGAAATGTGGGCGTGGCGTAATGAAGAAATTATGAAGTGCATTAAAGCGCCGGAAACCAAGGCGGGGCAAGCAAGCCACGGCTGCCAGGACGAAGTGCCGGCGGTCTAAAGAAGATGAATACACTTATTGAGCTGCCCCGAGGTTAAAAGAGGAGAAAAATAAGAGACAGGAGGCCATGGCAAAGGACGCGACAATAAAATGCAGCCTGCGGCACTGAAAGCGCAAAAAAAGAAGAAAACAAAAACAAAACAGCGAGCAAACACTGTGAAGTCCTGTAGGGAACTGAGAGAGAAAAGAGACAGGCAATCTGACGGCGGAGTGGAGTGAGCCAATTACCAAAGCCAAAACGAGCAGCGACTCCAATTTTTTTTTATCCTATTTATACACACACAATAATTGTTTTCGCCTTATTTGTGTGTCCTTGGAACCGAAAACTTAATCTGAAATGTTTTTAAAAGGATCAAAATGGCTCAACACCCCAAAGAATCTATATTTCTTAAGTACCGAGCTATTAGGAAAAACTGGATCTAAAAACACTTTGAAAATAATAATCCCCAATTGTTTGGCCATATGTCTTTGCTGGGTATAGCTCATATTTGGAGAATTTCTTGCCTGATTGCACTTCCACCCCCTGCCCTTCCTTGTGGCGGCTTGTATTTAGCCTTGCTTCTCGTTCGGGACCCTCTTGATCTCCCTAACGACCCTGCCTTATCTCCCGCCTTCCCTTTACCCGCCAGGCATTGAGTCACCCTTCTGTGTAATTAATTGAAATGCCTGACGCGGCCAAGGACAGAGGCAGGATTGCCAACGTCCTTGACTTTGCGGCACGAGATTGCGGAGAGTGGTGGAGCTGGCAACTGGATACTAAACCAGACTGAAAACTGCAGACTTTAGATCGATTAGAGCCAGCAAGCTGAGTTAGTGGCGGTAAACAGCGGGTTAATTAGGCGGAGTTAGTCAACCGAAAGTAAATTTGCTTGACTGCCTGCGACACTTTACAACGGGAATTTGTCGTATTGCTATGACGATAATATATTATTAATATAGAATTTTAAAATTTATGTTGAAAATGTGTATCCATACTTACTGACGTTGAGCGCCGAAAGTGTGCGCAAGGCAACTACCATACCATATGTATCTGCATACACACAGAATTAAAGGTAAATCAAAATAAAACAAGAAAGGAAGCTAACTTCGGCACGCCGAAGTTTGTATACCCTTGCAGATATTATTTCATTGCATTTCACCTATACTTATTATGTTGAGAGTTTGACAGTTACAGTTTTACATTCCCAGTTTTACATTTTCCCTACACCTACCGATCGGTTTATATGGCAGCTATATGATATAGTTGTCCGATTTTTATAAAATTTATACCAAAATTCTGAACTAATAAAATAAGCTTATATCTTAGAGTAGATAATAATAGTTTGAAAAACCACGAAGTTATAATTTTTTTTCTATTAATTTCCTGATCGTTCCTATGGCAGCTATATGATATAGTCGTCCGATTTTCATAAAATTTTTACCAAAATTCAGAAATAATATAAAATGGTCATATGTAAGAAATAGTGCACATATGTTAAAAAACAGCAAAGTTATAATTTTTTTTCTAAAAATTTATCGAACATTTGTATGGCAGCTATATGATATAGTCGTCCGATCCGGCCCGTTCCGACATATATAGCAGTGAGAGCATATAGAAGACTATATGCAAAGTTTCATTCAGATAACTTTAAAACTGAGGGACTAATTTGCGTAGAAACGACAGATGGACAGACGGACAGAAGGACATGGCTATATCGACTCGGCTGTTGATGCTGATCAAGAATATATTTACTTTATAGGGTCGGAAACGTCTTCTTCACTGCGTTGCAAACTTCTGACTGAAATTATAATACCCTGCAAGGGTATAAAAAAAAGGTGGTGCATTCCTAGTTATTTAAAAAACCTGAGCAACCGTTTCTAAAATATAGTGGTCCGATGTGGTTCATTCAGACTTATATACATAAATACTAATGGGACTAGAAAGAAGACTATCTGCAAAGTTTCAGTCGGAAACTTAGCAACGAACTGCCGGACAGATGGATATGGCTAGATCGACTTGGCTGTTGATGCTGATGAAGAATATATACTTTACTGGCTTGGAAATGTCTTCTTTACTGCGTTGCAAACTTCTGACTAAAATTATAATACCCTATATGATATATCCCATACATACATATATGACTGAAAATAATTGTATTAAATTTTCCCCATCGTTTGAAATGCAATTAAAGTGGCACGTAGGGCTTAAACAAAATGTAAATTCTGTCATTTAATAACAAAAAAACCGCGATTTGTCAAGTGGGTGTGGAGTGAAGTGTGGACTTTGGTGCCGGATCGAGGGGCTGTTGGCCGGGGGTGGCTTATGGAGCCGCTGGTTCTGCGGAAGCCAACTTGTCATTCATCAAACTTTTTCAATAAAACTTTTGCGCCTCTTCTTACCGCCGGCCAAGCTGCAAATCCGTCGCTCATTTCGAGAGCCAAAAAAGCTCTCGTAACCCGGCGGGGGAGTCAAGTGTGGGCGAGTGTAATGCAAAGTTCCTGCTCCCAGGGTGGGTTTCGATTTCCAGTCGCCGTTAGGCCACTGTCATTGTCAACAGTTGCTCGAGGCCGTGCCCCCGATCCCAATTGGCACAACTTCAGACGGAATCATAGTCCTACACGGCATAAAAAAGCTATCAAGTACTGGGATCCCATAGACCAGAAACACTTTCTTCTTGTAGTGTAAATAGTGTAAATATTATATTCAGGTTTGCTCCGGTAATCGAAAACGGCAAGATTTTTTCGTTTTCGTTTTTGAAAACGAGAAATTGGTGCTCCGGTAATCGAAAACGAAAGATTTTTTCGATTTGAAAAATGAGCACCTTTTTCTGGCCGGAATGAAAAGTAAATGGCTTTTTTTATATGAAATCAGATCTTATTTACAAAAGGAAAAAAATAGTTTACTCAGTGGTCTATTGATGTTTATTCCACAACACCATAAGATCATTCTGGCAGGTAGTTATTTAAAAAAAAATGTATTTTTGACCCCTACTCAGATTTGACAACAAAATTTTTGCCGTGTTTACCAAGTCTTCTCGTTTTGGTGATAGGTCGATAAGTTCACCGCAAAAAGTTATCGCCAAGTTTGCCATATTTTTGGTGGAACGAAACATCCAGTAAAAAAAAAAATTATAAAATACAAATGAATAAATTAATAACATTAAAGGACCGCCAAAATGGTTGTTTATAAATAATACTATTTAATGTGATTACTTAAATGGTCCAAATTAACCAAATAATTATTTGAGACCACCGGAATTAGAACTGTGAAAAGTGTGGCAGCATCTTAGATGCCTAGATGCCTTAACTCTAGCATTTTTTGCCTTTTTTTGGCTTAGAAAAAGGGCAATTGTAAATATAATAGGCAGTACTTTACGTTGTTTGCGTATTACCAAAAATTCAAGTTAGCTGCTTGAGCAGTGAGAAACGATGAGAAAACGAAACATTCCAATAGCAGAAATTTGCCGAAAACCGGAGCAGCTAAAAACGAAAACGGTTCGTTTTCGCCCAAAACGAAATCGACAAAATTTTACGATTACCGGAGCAGGCCTGATTGTATCTTAGAGATGAGGTAAACACTAAGAAGCTATCAAATATCGATAAGAAACTTGGGACTGCGATCACTATCTGGAGAGCGGCTAAGAATGACGGTACGATATTGTGTGTCTGTGTGATAGGGATGGAGTCAGAAAGATCTGGCAGGGAGAAAAAGCTCTCTCTCTTGGTTCTCTATCTCTCTCAGCGAACGAGCTTTTGTCCTCTCAGTAGCCTCAGTAGCACATGCGTAACTTACTTGCTTGAAGACAACGAAAGAGTGCGGTTGTGAAATAAATATTCTAAATTGTAATTCTAAAGTGTTATTGCTTGGTAAATTGGGCTGGCTTAATACGTTTTTGAAGTTTTAGAGTAGGAAGCAGTAAGTTTATAAACTATTCCTACATCTATCTATTATCCTCAGTTAGTAAAGGTAATCACATTTCCTCTCCGTGCAGCATTCAGTCTGTCTGAAGCACTGACAAACAAATATTATATTGTGTTCCATATCGATTTCCTCTTTAGCCGCTCCTGCATTCAATTTTCAGGATGAGCCATGCAGCTTTTATGTCTAGCTCATCATTTTGCCAACTGCTCGGTGCGGGCGGATGAAGGAAATCGTTGGGGATAAATCGTAGGGTAGAGGGTAGAGTAGCGAAACACAAAGACAAGAATGAGTGGGGATGAAGCTGGAGCTCAGGACGAACAAATTGACAAAAGAATCTGCTCCAAGGATTCGATGGCTGAATGAACATGGCTCCTTGGCCCAAACGCTTCTCCCTCTCGAGGAAGGGGAGGGGACTCGGTCGCCTGACTGAGCCGTAAACAATCAATGCAATCTCGATTTTGAGCGACGGTCCTCATCCTTCCGTCCATCAATTTCCATAATTAATCATGCTAGACACAGCGCACACAAAAGGGTTAAGCGGAGGCCTTCGGAAGGCTCTTCAGGTCAAATCAAATCGAATCGAATTGATAAGTAACAATGCGAAAGTTTCGCTTGGCAGGTGGACTCGAATGCGAATACTCTAGAAAAAGTAGATCTTTGCATTAACCCAAAACGATTGTTTTATGGGCTAGGATGGACCCTAACTGCTAATATATTAAGGCCTGCTCCGGTAATCGTAAAATTTTTTCGATTTCGTTTTGGGCGAAAACGAACCGTTTTCGTTTTAGCTGCTCCGGTTTTCGGCAAATTTCTGCTATCGGAATGTTTCGTTTTCTCATCGTTTCTCACTGCTCAAGCAGCTAACTTGTGTTGTTGGTAATAAGCAAACAACGTAAAGTACTGCCTATTATATTTACAATTGCCCTTTTTCTAAGCCAAAAAAAGGCAAAAAATGGTCGAGTTAAGCAAATCTAGGCACCTTAGATGCTGCCACACTTTTCACAGTTTTAATTCCGGTGGTCTCAAATAATTATTTGGTTAATTTGGACTATTTAAGTAGTACAATTAAATAGCATTATTTATAAACAACCATTTTGGCGGTCCTTTAAAGTTATTAATGTATTCATTTATATTTTATAAGTATTTTTAACTGGATGTTTCGTTCCACCAACAATATGGCAACCTTGGCGATAACTTTTTGCGGTGAACTTATCGACCTATCGCCAAACCGAGAAAACTGGTTGAACACGGCAAAAATTTTGTTGTCAAATCTGAGGTGGGGTCAGAAATATAAATAAATAACTACCTGCCAGAATGATCTTATGGTGTTGTGGAATAAACATCAACAGACCACTGAGTAAACTATTTTTTTCCTTTTGTAAATAAGATCTGATTTCATATAGAAAAAGCCATTTACTTTTCATTCCGGCCAGAAAAAGGTGCCCGTTTCTCAAATCGAAAAAATCTTTCGATTTCGATTACCGAAGCACCAACTTCTCGTTTTCAAAAACGAAAACGAAAAATTCTTGCCGTTTTCGATTACCGGCTGATTGTGTCGTTTTGTATAAATTGTTTTTAAACATAACCGCCACCTCAGATATTATTTAATAAAATAAATGTGCAATTATTCTCCCTTGCGTGTGTTATGTTGATCACCCGATTTATTTATTATTTGTGTTTTAATTATTCTTGTTTTTGCTTAACCTTTTGTTTATCTATTACGGGTCCACCCAAAAATATTTACACCATATGTACCATATAACCTCTAACAGCAGTCAAAGCGCCTGCGATGATTTTCCGCCCGCAGGAACTCTAGGCAAAAAAAAAAAAACAACCACAAATTGAAAAGAGTTTGCCATGCATAAATTTCGGCTAGGCGACAAAAACAGGCGCGTTTTACGAGCGTTTTTTTTTGTTTTAATTTTTTTTAAGTTATTGTTTTTCGCCCGCCAACCTCAAGATGCGCAAAAAATATCAGCAGCGGGTTTAGGGGCGGCCGGAAAGCAGTGCATTCATGGCCATGAATTGACCCAAACTGAAAATGGCCAGCACGTTTTTGGCAAGGGTTGGTTAGGGCCAGCCGCAAAACAATCGGGTTAACGCCAGCGGGCGGGGCATGCAGACCCATGCATACATACGGCATATGGGCAGTAATGGGTTAGGACGCTTAAGGGGTTAACAGAAGTAGAGACATTGCTGCTTACGATTGGTGAGGCAGCCCCAGGCTACCCGGAGACCTCTCAGAGCTACAAAAAATACAAAAATCAAAAAGATAAATATGTAGAGTACGCAGAAAGGAACAAATCAAAGGTGGGAGGCGGTGAGTGGGCCAGGTTCGGTGAGAAACAACAGGGAATGCAGCTGGGCCTGACCATTGATTAATTAGTTTCTCCAGTCACTAAATGAGCTAAAAAAAATTCAAAATTACTGGCTCATCGGAAACACGAATCGATCTAAGTGACACCATTCCTGAAGAAGCATCAATCTTTTCCTGGGCAACATTTGTTTTTATTGTGCCAACGTTCATTGGTTAACCGTAGAGTAACCTGCCTGAACGCACTAATTTATTTACGATTTTTATACCCTTGCAGGGTACTATAATTTCAGTCAGAAGTTTGCAACGCAGTGAAGGAGACCCTTCCAACCCTATAAAGTATATATATTCTTGATCAGCATCAACAGCCGAGTCGATCTAGCCATGTCCGTCTGTCCGTCTGTCCGTCTGTCCGTCCGTCTGTCCGTTTCTACGCAAACCAGACTCTCAGTTTTAAAACTATCTGAATGAAACTTTTCATATAGTCATCTATATACTCTCACTGCTATATATGTCGGAACAGGCCGGATCGGACGACTATATCATATAGCTCCCATACAAATGATCGATAAATTTTTGGAAAAAAAATTATAACTTGGCTGTTTGTCAACATTTGTGCACCATTTTTTAGATATGGCCATTTTATTATATTTCAGAATTTCGGTAAAAATTTCATGAAAATCGGACGACTATATCTTATAGCTGCCATAGGAACGATCGGGAAATTAATAGAAAAAACATTATAATTTCGTCGTTTTTCAACCTATTTTTAGCTACTTTGAGATATAAGCTTATTTTATTTGTTCAGAATTTTGGTATAAATTTTATGAAAATCGGACAACTATATCATATAGCTGCCATATAAACCGATCGGTAGATGTAGAGAAAATGAAAAACTGGGAATGTAAAACTGTAACTGTCAAACTCTAAACAATAAGTATGGGTAAAATTTAATGAAATAATATCTGCAAGGGTATACAAACTTCGGTGTGCCGAAGTTAGCTTCCTTTCTTGTTGATGTATGAAATTGAAGATACGTTATAACTGAAACCTCAAGGCTTTGACATATAGCTGACAAAGAAGATCTAGACCGGGTTGTACGAAACTTTTTATATAAATTCAATTTAAATAGCTCGGTAGCAATAATCATCAGCTTTGGTTCAAGGGAAATATCTATATACTATTATAAGTTGTACCCTCGTTTAACTTGGAGAAACTCTTTCCACTTTCTACTTTACTAGCCCCGCTACAAGTTAAGCAATGGGTGTAGGCAAGGCGAGCAGGTGATGCACTCGTATTCGAAATCGGGGAAATGTATGCTTGGGGATGTGGTTTTCCCTACATGGACCCCATCCCGCTGGCTTACCATTTTGGGTGGTGCTGCCCTGGAAGAGGTTCCGCACATAGGTGATCAGCCGCCGGTGGAGCGGACGGTGGCGATGCCGCGATGACTTCCGGTGCGACGACGAGGACTCCTGGCCACCGCCGCCGCCCTGCTCCACGTCCTCGGGTTCCATGGTTGCCGCAGCTGATCCTGCTGCCGCCACCACCTCCCTGCCACACTGACTGGCGTCCACGATAATCTCGATGCTGCGTTGCGTGCTGGACTTCTTGAGGCCCAGCGCGGAGGTGCAACCGCTGCTGGAGGCAGCTCCTCCACCGCTGCCGGCGCCGCCGGTGGTTATGGGTCCGATCAGAGCATCTGTTACACTCGATCCGGTACCGGCAATGCTGCTCACTTGCTGCTGCCGCTCCTGCTGGTGGTGGTGCTGCTGCTGAGCCTGGTGGTGCTGTACGCGACCCGCTAGCAGTTGGTGGTGGGCGGCGCTGGAGGGCAGTTCGTTGACGGTGCCGTTGCTGTGACTTCCGCGGTATATCAACTCCGTCTCGTTGCTCACTTGGCGCAGGGCATGCAGTCCGGTGTGCGACGCACTGCTGGCCATACCGGCGGCGGAGCCACCACCTCCTCCTCCTCCTCCGCCTCCGCCTCCACTGCCATTGAGACCCGTGTAGTAGGCGCTGTTTGGTCGCTGGCTGTGCTGCACCTGTGGTCCGGCCATAGCGTATCTGGAGCCTTCGGTAGCGGAAGCAGGAGCGGGAGCGGTAGCAGACCTCTCTATCGTTAGCTTTAGTCTGTGCTAGCAGGATTTAGTGATTTTAGTAGCATGTTGGGCATTCACATGTTAGTGGGTGGCAGGGTTAGACAGAGTGCAGCAAGGCGTCGGGGCATCTGCGAGAAGCGAGTGAGATACGAACAAATAAATTAGAACTAGAAGCCACTTCATACTGTCTATGTCGACCGTACACACATAATGGCGAATGTAAGGCCTTGTGGTCTTTTTAATGTTTTGATAAAAAATGGCGAACAAATAAATTAAATTATATATTCAATTTGCCAGCAGCGTTGCATTCGGTGTTAAAGTGAGAATTTGTTGGTGTGTGTGCATGGGAATAACCCTGGACTCTAGTAAGCTTATGTAAGCCGCTCTATAATCCCATTGGATTGCCCTGGTTGCCATCAAAGGGCTGGGGATGATGCAAAAGACTAGACAATTTTCAGCAAGCGTTAGTGCAAAATTAAATTTCAATTTCTGTTCATTTTGAAAATCAGCCCATCTATTTAAAGCAATATCATTTGAATTAGCTTGGAATTGGTAATCCATAAGGGACAGTTTTTCAATACACTTCTGTCTAGTGCTCAGGATTCCTGAAATTTATCAAACAAAAACCTTGGCAGCCTGTCGGAATATTTCCGTTGCATTGACTTCTTCTTTTCCGTAAAAATAACAAACATAATGCTCTGAAATCGATTTTATAATATTTCATTTAACACAAGAGAAGGTTGAACAGAATTTCTACTCCCATAATTCCATCTACTCAAGCATCATTACTCCGCAGAAAGGCAATGGAGGTCCTTGACCAAGTTCCCGCTGGTTCCCGATGGTGAACCGTTCAACAATGAACAATGCGTGAAATCGCATTTGGTGGGTATTATTTTTAAGCGAGTTTCGCTCGCACATTTCCAAGCCGTTGTGATGGATTTCGGCTGTAGCTGCCGAGCTGTAGAACTGCATCATTAATGGTACGACGGCAACAGCAGCATCAGAAGCAGGAGCAGGAGCAGGAGCACGAGTAGGATGTGGTACCAGAACCAGGAGCTTTAGCTCCACTTCAGGGCCAGGAGCACAGTGCGTTCTGCACGCAGTCTATCCAGCGTATTGCTTTTGCAAATTCAATGAAGTACAAATTTATTATTTATTGATAGACTTATGCAAGTGCGCAACGGGAGCAGCAGCAGCAACAAGGAGCTGAGCAGTTTATGCTGGCGCCTTCGCTCCACCTCGCAGCACTGCGCTGAGGAGACCCTCGCATGCGTGGTCCTGGTTACCTCACAAAAACTCGATGCCGATGCCATTGCTTTTGCTTCCGCTCTCTTTGGCAACACCTGTTTGCAAAATGATTTATGCATTTCGCCCATTTTGCTGTCAAGGGTTCCCGTGCAACAAAACTAGCAAACAAGCCCGACTGCTGCCCACTTAATGTGATTTTCTTGTTATATGCGAGTCTCTCTCCTCTTATTTTGGAAATTCCCGCTAAGAAAAATGGAGCACTTTGCTGCCAGTTTCGTGTGCTGTTGGCCCGACACCTAACCCCTTAACAGCCGTTAGCTTGTTAAGCTCTTAAGCCACCGCTTGGTCCTTTTTTTTTGGGTATACTCATACATATACACTTGGAAACTGAACAGCCGTTTAAATATAAATTGTGCTGCACTTTATTATCATCAAATTCCAATTTCCCCAAGGTCGCCTAATTTATAGCTAACCAAAAGTCGATCGTTCGCACTGTGGCCAGGCACCCGTTTGAACAATCCAATTTTCAACTGTCAACAAATCAAGTGCAGAAACGAAGCAGCAGAGGTGGGAGCCTAATTTATTGACTTGTTGGAAAACAAAGCATAAATATCTATTAAAATGAGATTAAAATAAATTACAATTTACAGGGGAAAGCCATGATGCATGGAGCTTGGGGATGTCAAATGTATTGACTGAGAAGGAGGCATGTAGCCTGTGGCTCGCCATCATACCAGGCCCTTTCTTTCCGGCACTTGCGAGCTTCTCCCGGCTGATTCCGCGATCCTTCCTCCAGCCGAAGGTCAGGTGGCCTTCTCCATGCTTGAGCAAGCTTTGGAGTGCAGGGCAAACACTTCTCTCCTCCCTAAGAGCAGTCATGTGAACGCAGAGGGAAATTAAGTGCAAGCCGGGGCGCCTGGGAGAGGGATCCATGGCCACGACAACAAAGGGACGGACATACTTAGGCGCACTTGAGCGTGAGACTGAGGCAGTTGCCGGAGCCGGAATGCGAATCGAAGCACGGTAGAGGAAATGAAGCTGAACTTTATTATAACAATACAATAATCGTGTTCAAGCTGCAACTCAAGTCCTGATTTTTCCCGCAAATACGTAGCTTTTTGCGATTGAGAATGGAGAACAGGATATTTAGCTTAACAGCAGTTTCGCTGCGAAACCACACAAAATGTAAAGAAAACAAGTACAAATCACCTACAATGGACTCGAGATGAGCAAGCATTTAATTCGAGCCATATTCATTAATTGCTATTCCCATTTTAATACCCTTATTGATTCCGTGATTTACGACCAACGAAAGTGGTTTGAAATAGTTTCCCCAAGATTACATTAGTCGCCTGACAAGCCCCGGCCAGTTTGCCAAAAGGAGAGAGGCTTTTCTTTGAGTGCGCAACATGACGCTTAAGTAAACAACCCAGAAGACGTGCAGTCGGGATTGCGTGGCATTCCGCACAACGACTCTGGTTACCTACCCATTATCCAGTATTCGTGGCCCCTTCGTCACGAAGCTGCAGTAAAATGTCTAGTGCACTTCCCACCTACACTGCATCCTAGATTCCGCATCCTGCTGCTCTTATACCCTTGGCAAAGTCTTCCTGGACTCCCAGTCGCACGTATCGTTGACTATGGGCAATATTCAAACAGGAAGGTAATAGGAAATTGGATTTTTGTAGACGGTATTTCACAAATATCCGGACCACAGGCACACGCAGACGCACCCACATCCACAATGGGCTTTGGGCGCGAGTCCTTTGGCCAGCGAACTTTTCTAGTCGACGCCGAGGGAATTTCCCATTAAAATATTTCATTATAACAAAATGTAATCTTCCATCGCCTTTTGTTAAGAGCTCTTCATGTGTGTGTGCTTTGTAAATGACTTGTGTTATGCTGGCGATTTATAAGCGACTTCAGCGATGGTATGTTTTCTTGTAGGGAATAAGCGTTCTTGGAAAACCTAGAAAATGAAACCAGTGGAGGGCAAAAGACACTTCAAGTTTTTCTTTATATTTCAGTCAGTTCTAATTCTACCATTTCAAATAAGATTAATATATTATTTAAATAAAATAATTCATAACAACGGTATTAAAAATATGTTCTTAAAATGCAACCCTAAGGTCTCATCTTTATACGAAATGGTATAGACACCTCTTCAGTAAATGTGGAGCTTCTTTTCTAGGTAAGTTTTCGAGCTTTTATCAGGCTTATTGCTGGGTATTAGAATTTTAGTCAGAAGTTTGCAAAGCATCAACAGCCGAGTCGATCTAGCTATGCCCGTCTGTCAATTCTACGCAAACTAGTCTCTCAGCTTTAAAGCAATCTGAATGAAACTTTGCACATAGTTTTCTGAATACTCTCACTGCTATATATGCCTGAACGGCCTGGATCGGACTACAATATCATATATCTGCCATAGAAATTATCGACAAATTTGTTAGAAAAAATATTATAACTTTGCTGTTTTTCAACAAACTATTATCCTTAAAATATGGTAATATTTCCGAATTTAAGTTTTAATTTTCTGAAACCGGACGACTATTTTTTTCTATAAATTTAACCCGAATGGATCGATTCTCAATAATCAAATTACAAACTGCAAGGGTATACAAGCTTCCTTTCTTGTTTTTAATAAAACACAGGATTAAATGAATAAAATATTGAAATATATTGAAGAACAAACTAATAAAAAATTACCTAATTCATTTTTCGAAGCAGTCTTACGTGGTTCACTCGATATCGATTAGCTGAATATTAGCTGCTCGACATAGAGAAAAAATCAAAGTTCAATAGAAAACAGTGTCAAAGTAGCCTGTAGAAACTGCGCGCACTTAAAAATGCAATCATTTTGGAAATAATCTCAATCATTCTTATAGGTATAACAAATTTTTAAAGATTACAAAATATCTACGGGTACCGCTTTTCGTTTCGAAATCTTTGGGTATTTGGCGAGACATGAAAGGACTGCATGTTGTGAGTTGACAAGTGCAGAAACTCGCATGTGGGCGAGAGTAGGTCGAAAGTGGGTCTCCAGAGGTAACAGAATGTAAAACAAATCGCCGACGGCTTTGGACGATGATGAGGTTGCTTATCGCTGTGGCGCAGAGGTAATGACACGCCTCCAGACCGTGCTACATTTACCTAACAAAACACATATGTATATGGGTATATGTGGCAGGAGCCACAGCAAAGTCGAATTTTTAATTTACGACGGAGTGAAATTAATTATAAAAGGCTTAAGTAAGTAAAAAAATGAATTAACTCTTGAGCATGGAACAGATTTTGTTTCTTCGGGAAATTCATCGAAATGTTTCTGCAGATGCCCTTAAAATTTGCCCATAAGCCGACTAAAACCCCCATGTTGGTGGGATTGAGTGGGCGAGGGCTGACAAAAATCATTCCGGCTGCCTGCCACATATATTTTTTGTGTTTTACTTATGGCACTCGGTGTTCTTTCACTTGTTACCTGATATTGCCGTTCTCGTGTTGGCTTGGCAGCCGTCAAAGTGCAAAATATGAGGCTCAAGCACCTCATCCTCTGTCCCGCTCAGCCATCCACACACAGGACACCCACACACGGCACGGGACACACATGCCTGGGAGGCTGCTCAGGGTGCACGTGAGTTGCTGCAATCTGTGGCACACTTTTCGCAACAGCGCCAGCGTCTGCTCTCCCCTGCTCGCCTCCCCCTTTGCCGGATGGGAGGATCCTGAAATAACAGCACCTGGAATGGAATGCAACCAACCGACCAAGCCAGCTAACTGTTTTCATAACCGTGGATGGATAAGGCCTGTACACTGAGAGAAGGCTGTTGTGTTTGCCTGACACTTTTCGCTTAGAGGTACAATTTTTAACTACTAAGAGATCCTGTATGGAAAAGTTAACAGTGTAAACACGTAGACACGTATGCTATTCTTTATTACATATGAAGCAGTTATTGAGTGCTCGTTTGAACGATATTTTTCCTTCTCCCAGGATATCTATTATTTGTTTTCAGCTGCAATTATATATACCCTTGCAGGGAATTAGTCTGAAGTTTGCAGCGCAAGGAAAGATCAGCATTAACAGCCGAGACGATCTAGCCAAGTGAGTCTCTCAGTTTTGGAGTTGTCTAAATGTTCATAATCTTAGGTATAGTTTCGGAAAGGGCAAGATCGCTAAATGTTGAGGAAACTGTTAAAGTTTAACTGTAATGTATGAATGTCTGCTGTTAGCTTTTCAATTCATTCAAATGAATCGATTTTTAATGGTTCAATTGCAATATGCCAGGATATACAAACTCGGTGTGCAGAGGTGATCTCCTTTCCTTCAATTTTTTTGTGGTTTTGGCCGCGTTTTTCGCACGTTTATTTGGCAAAGCGAGAAACTGGAAACCCCAAAGCCTTGGCCCCAAACTTGCCTTGCCACCTTTCCTGTGGCTCTTTGCTCCCCACCTGTCTACTCACCCTCCGTTCTATCTGCCTTGTCCCTCATCCCTGTAACCCAGCCCTAATGGGTGTGCATGTGTTTCCGTCTGCCAGTGTCGCCATCATCATCATCATCATCTCACCGTTCGCTATTCGCCGTCCGCCATTGTGGCAACAGGAGCATCTTTTGAACAACACAAAAGCATGGAAGGAAGTGGATTTGGTCAAGGTGGCGCTTCTACACCCTACTTTCTGCTATTACCAATTTCATTGACAAGGTCTCATCATCGTAGCAGTCACTCTTGGGCGCAAAACAGCTCATGACTGACTGCACTTGCCTAGATATTGCTCCAGATTCCTAACTCAGATTCATTCGAGGAAGAGTACCTGCTATTAGGGTATAATAAAGTTTTGAAGGGCCGAGGGGAATCGACAGAGACACATAGAACATTTCGCCGAGTGGGGTTTTATTTTCAAGTGTTTGTCTTCACTTGGCAGTTTGGCGGATGTGTATGTGTTGTGCGAGTTGGAAACGTTTATTTTTCAGCTGTTGCTGCTGCCGCTGCCGTGACATGGACACCCGCAAAATGGTTGGCCTGTCAACGACAAGGATGCCCACATTCGCCTGTTTGCAGCGACACAGAGTCTGGGAGCGAGAGGAGGGGAGAAAAAGCTCTTCATTTGGACGCAAAAAAATGTTTTCAATTGCTTCGCTCAAGAGGTTCCATTGATTTTGATCCGATTCGGCAGTAGTAAACACAAGCAGCCAGCTGGTTGTAACCCAAAAAAGCTGGATAATGAGACAGGTTCTGTGCCGCGCGGGAAATATTATTACAAATAATCAACAGCCTTTCGCCCTTCCAACTATATAACAGTGTTTAAAGTCACTGTCTAAGATTAAATACTCTTCAAACAACTTTCATAATTATAGCCCTGTTTTAAATTCCTTTCAGCAAAGCTGCTTATGTTACTAGATATAATCCAAGCCTACTTAAGAATATATAATTACAGTATTATCTAAGACAGGTGAATTACACGCACACACGGAGTAGCTGAGATTGCGACATTACTTTAAGGAGTGAAGGCTCGAACTGAGTGCCAAGCTCGTAAATTAATTTTTATATCCCTTTCAAATACTTTTCGATGCCCCCCCTCAGCCAACATCAATGCATACTAATGAGTAACGAGCAGGTCGGTCCTCAATGCCCAGATTGCTTATCGGTCCGATTTTATTGCCACCACAAGTTGGCCACAGCATTCGTTTGGTCTTTGGTCGACGTAATCGACCTTGTTCCTGTTGCTGTTGCTGTTCCTGCTCTCGTTTCAGCCAGACCATTAAATTACACTATCCGGGGTCGATGGAGTGATCATCAATGGAAAACTGCCCAGGATTCTTTTGTGTGTAAGCTTTCATCAAGCCCCCAGTATGTTGTAAATGGCAAAAAATATAGCACCGAAATGTACACGTGCAAAAAATCCTCTTTGAAAAAAAAAACCTCTAAACTCGAAAAGGTTTGAATTCTGACCACAAAGTAAACGAATCAAGACTAATTGAATAACGAATAACAAGAGTAAGCTCTATATGTTTATTATGTAGTTTTTATTTTCAAAAACATAGACTTTTTGTTGGCAAATTTAATTTAAACAAAATTAATTTAATTTATTCTTATTCCTTTGATTAAAAAGAAATAACGATCCAAAATTATTTTTAAACTAACTATTTTCTGATCTCTCCGCGCATTTGGCCAAAAAGAACCTTTTAAATTAGACAACAATAGCTTGCGGTTTGGTGTCCTATGTTACAGAACCATTACTGGAACGATATTTTCATTTTAAAATACTGTGGCCGTATGTTATTATTTATTAGTTTCTTTTATTTATGCTTATAATTTCGTATTAAATGTTTCTTATATTATTTTACAGTTCTCTTTCTTGCTTTTTGTTCACGATCTACGTCTTCTCTTTTCAACTTCTCCAAAAACAGGCCGCGTGCCTTTCAACCCCCGAAATTCATAAGCAGCGCTCTCTGAGAGAGAGAGTAACCTGCTCTCTCAGAGAGCGTAGCCCAACAATCGTGTGACCAGATCATAATAACATCAACTGGCCTGCTACAACTCGGCCGTCCTGACTTTGAGATAGCCCTCTATCTCTGACTTAATGCTATAACTTAATTACAATTTTAACATATTTACAATTACAATATTACAATTTGTTTTTCTTTACTTTACAATATTACAATTACATATTTTATCATTATATTATGATTTTATCCAATGTCTAATGTTATTTGCACTCCACACGCCTTGGTATGGATTGCGAGACAACTGAAACCCATCTATATCTTTAAGAACATATCTATCATTTTTTAAAACTTTTACAATGACATAAGGACCCTTAGTCTTCGGAATGAGCTTTCTTGCAGCACCCACAGTACAGTCGAAATTCTTAACCATAACGTAATCTCCTTCTTTATATTCTGTTGCCTTCTTCTTTCTCGCATTGTAGTATTCTTCATTTTTCATTTGAGCCTGTCTTTGTGTTACTTCAGCTTTCTGTCTAATTTGTTCTAAATTTATTCTATTTTCCTCAATACTTTTCTCTTCTAATTCTAACTCATTTCTAATCTCTTCTTTCCCTTCTAATTTTCTTCTAAGTTTTTCTAAATTTCTCCTGTTTTCCTCAATAATCTCATCTTCATCTTCTAAGTTTTTCCTAATCTTTCCTTTCTCTTCTTCATCTTCCAATCTTTCCTTTAGCTCGTCACATGTTTCTCCTCTCTGTGTTATCCCAAATAATGTTTCACTAGGACATAGCTTAATGCTATTATGCATCGTATTATTCATCGAATACTCAACCTTTTCCATAACTCTATCCCAATGTAAACCCTTTTCCGGTTCTATCAGTTTTGCTATCATGGGTCCTAAACTCCTATTTATTCGTTCAACTTGACCATTTGCCTGAGGCGAGCCCGTCGCAATTTTTATGTGCTTAACGTTACTATCTTCCATAAACTCTGTAAACTCAGACGATGTAAAACAACTGCCTCGATCCGATATTATACATTTCGGTCTACTGTACGCTCGAAAATAGTCTTTTAACGCATTTATCACCTCTTTTGTATTCGTCGTTTTTGTTGTGTACAACCTAACGAACTTTGTGAAAGCATCTACCACCACAAATATATGTTTTTTCAATCTGCTGCTATCTACCGGTCCATAATGGTCTATATGAATGATCTCAAAAGGCTTATTGCCTTTGGGTATGCTATGTAAGTGTCCGTCTCCTTTACCCACTTTCGGAGAATAAGCTATGCACTTTAAACAATTCTGAATATGCTCTACTACTTTGTCCTTCATGTTTGGAAACCAGTAGCTTTTCCCAATAACATCTAACATTTTATCCCTCCCAATATGACCCATTTCGTCATGGTATTTGTATAGCACGTGTTCCTCCATTCGATTCGGTACATAAAATAATAATCGGTTGTCATTACTTTTCCTATAAATTACTCCATTTCTCATTTCGTATATCTTATGCTCGCTGCTTTCTAACATTTTCCTAATTTCTTGAACCTTTGCATCTTTTGATTGACAAATTACTAAATTTGTTTCGAATGTATTTGTCTCCACTATCATTATGTTGTTGCATCTGCTTAATGCATCTACATGCTGCATTTGTTTGCCTGATCTATGCTTTAATTCATAGTCGAACTCTTGCAATTCTAGAGCCCACCGTGCTATTCTTGGGTTTAACTCAATCTTATTGAGCGTTAACGTTAAAGAGTTGCAGTCTGTTACAATTTTAAAACGTTTGCCTAGTAAATATATTCTAAACCTTCTTAACGCGTAAATTATGGCTAAAGTCTCTAACTCGAAACTATGATACTTTGCTTCTGTTGCAGTCGATCTTTTTGAGAAATAGAAAATAGGATGCAATTTGTTGTCCTCTTTTTTCTGAAGAAGCACAGCTCCAAATCCTAAAGCGCTTGCATCACAGTGAAGCTCAACATCATCTCTGTAGTCGTATATCGCTAAAACTGGCGCTTCCATTAATTTCGCCTTTAACAACGAAAAACAATCCAATTCTTCTGCTTCGAACTTAAAAACTCTATCTTTTCTCAACAAATCATACAACGGTTTCGCTAATATCGAAAAATCCTTAATGAATCGCCGAAAATACGAGCAAAGACCTAAAAAACTTTGAACTGCTTGCACCTTGCCTGGAACCGGAAAATTTTGTATCGCTTCTAACCCTTTACTGCCAGCCTTAATCCCATCATTCGAAATCAGAAAACCTAAATATTTAACCTTGTCTTGTAAAAATTTGCATTTGTCCATTCTCAACTCTAATTTATTTTCTACTAACCTTCTAAATACTTCTACTAAAACTTCTAAATGTTCTTCTAAACTTTTGCTTGCCACTAAAATATCGTCCATATATATGATCACCTTCTTTTGCCTTATCATGTCCGAAAATATGTCATTAACGAATCTCTGAAATACCTGCGGAGCTGTTTTTAAGCCCATCGGCATCCGCAAAAACTCAAATTGCCCCAATGGGGTGGTAAAAGACGTAAATTTTACTGACTCTTTGTTAACAAATACATGAAAATAGCCATTCTTAAGGTCTAATTTCGTAAACACAGATTTTCCTACTAAATTATCCAAAAGGTCATCAATCAATGGTATCGGATAATTATCCTTTGACATTATTTTGTTCAATCTTCTAAAATCGATACAAAGTCTCAGTTCCCCCGACTTCTTCTTCACTAATACAATAGGAGAAGCATACTCCGATTTACTAGGTTGAATAATTCCATCTCTAATGTATTCTTCTAACATTTTTAACAGTGCTTCTTTTTCACTATATGACAGTCTCCTCGGTGCGCAACTAAATGGTTTCGAGTTTTCCAACACTATGTTCATTTCACATTTTATTTTCGGATTCTCAGGTCGCTTGACTTGAACATAATGTGTCTCTAACAACTTAATAAACTTCTCTCGATCCTTGTGGCTAATTTTTTCACCAATAATAAAGCAACTTTCCTTTTCATCATCCTCTAAAATATTAATATTCATCATTTCTCTTGTGAAATCGTCCCTATTATTTCCTAAAGTCTCTTCTAAAATTTTGCTTTCGAACCTTTCTTCTTCTAAAATCTCATTTCCTAAACCTTTTCTCAAAATTTCACTTTCTAAACTTTCTCCTAACATTTCATTTTCTAAACTTTCTCCTAACATTTCATTTTCTAAACTTTCTCCTAACATTTCATTTTCAAAACTTTCTCCTAACATTTCATTTTCTAAACTTTCTTCTAACACTTCATTTTCTAAACTTTCTTGCTCACATTCTTCATCCGCTTCCTTAGGTTCCTTAGTGTCATTCAATAAACTAATATTTGTCTTATTATCAATTTGGGTTTCAATTCTCTCAACGGTGATCATTTTTAAAGTTTCTAAATTAATTTTCAGATTACAAGCCTCCATAAAGTCCCTACCCAGCACAATATTACAGCTCATTGAATCGTTAGCCACAGCAATTAAATTAAAATAAATCTTTATTTCTTCTTTCATTACATAACATAACATTTTTCCATAACTTCTTAGTATGCTTTTATTTATTCCATAATATAGCTCTTCATGAGGCTCTAATCTAATATTTTTGGGTACATAAGAAAATTTTATCAAAGATACTGGGCTTCCTGAATCGATCAAGCATTCTGTAATAATTGGCTGGTTAGAGTTTTCATAAACAAAAATTTTAAACAATCTTACGTAATTATTTGCCGCATCCTTCTTGTTTTGGGGGCACTTGCTGATCATGTGATCCATCGCCCCACATCCATAGCAAGACCCAGGAGCCCTCTTCGATTTGATGCAGTCTCGAGCCCAGTGCCCTTTACCGTTGCAGTTATAGCAACGCGTCTCCTTGATCGCCAGCTCATCCTTCGCGTTGTGCATCTTCTTCTCTCCAGCAGCTCTTACCGGCAACATTATGTTGGCAAATGCTTTAAGCATCCTTCCTGGGTTCTCGAAACACTGAAGCTTGGCCTGATTGCGTAGATTTATCGCCGGAATGCCAACAATAAGTCCGTCCAGCAGTTCGTCATCTTCCATGTTGACTTCTCGTGCCAGCCTGCGTTTTTCTTCGAAATAGACTGCAAACTTCTCAGTTGGCTTCCATAGCCGCGCCTCAAATTTGCGTCTCAACTCTGCTTTCGACTCGTTGCCACCAAACGCAAAAAGTAACTGGTCTACCAGCTCACTCGTCGATTCTCCGAACCGGGTTGCATCTGCGTGTAGCCACTGCAACGCGCTGCCTTTCAGTTTTCCAATCAGCAAAACTCTACTCTGGGTGTCCGTTAGCTTATACAATCTGGCAACATTCTCCCATTGGGAGACCCAGGCACGAACAGACATGTTTTCCGAAAAATCCAATAGGATTTCCTTTGCCAAGCCAAATCCGGCTGACGAAAAATCGTCTCGAACGCCTCTTCCACTGTTAGCGTCGCTGCTGCCGTTTTGCCCGTTGTCGTTTCGTCCGAAATTTCCAGAATTCTCGCTGGCGTCTCTTTCATTCCTCTCTGCCTCATTCGCTTCGCTTCGCTCGCCATCTCTTTCGCTCCTACGGACATCATCTGCCGCACCGTTGCTACGCTCGCCATCTCTTTCGCACACTTCGCCGTTATGCTCAGACATGTCGTTTCTGGCGCCGCTTGGTCGCGCGTTGCTTGTTCTCGAACTGACGCTGTCGATCTGCTGCTGAAGATTCTCGAGAACCTTCCTTGCCTTCTCGATTTCCCGATGCAGCTCCTCCATAGTTGCCATGCCACGAGCCAGTTCCGTCCGATTCTGCTTCACTCGCTTCTCCACCGCTGCCCCTTCCGCCTCTTCGTCCAGAATTTCTTGCTCCTCCTCCACCTGGTTCATCATTGGAGCACTACCTCGGCTTTCGGGTGGAATCGCACATATCCGGGAGTACAGATCAGCTTTTGACCCCTTCGTCGACAAGTTTAAACACTCTAGCCATCTTTTCAGCTGAGCCACCGTCACTTTATTAATGTCCAAATCCATTATAGTTATTTTTAGTTGGCGTGCACAAAAAAATTTTTTCCTCGATCCCACTTCTGAGATTGTGGCCGTATGTTATTATTTATTAGTTTCTTTTATTTATGCTTATAATTTCGTATTAAATGTTTCTTATATTATTTTACAGTTCTCTTTCTTGCTTTTTGTTCACGATCTACGTCTTCTCTTTTCAACTTCTCCAAAAACAGTGATCTCTCACTCTCAGGCCGCGTGCCTTTCAACCCCCGAAATTCATAAGCAGCGCTCTCTGAGAGAGAGAGTAACCTGCTCTCTCAGAGAGCGTAGCCCAACAATCGTGTGACCAGATCATAATAACATCAACTGGCCTGCTACAATACTTATAAAAGAAAGAATGAAGCTACCCAGCAGACTACAACTTAGTTTTTGATATTGAAAACGATAGTTTTGTCCGATTTAGACTCATGGGTTTTGTGGCAGCAAATGCTACAATTTTCGGAACCAGAATAAGATCTCAATTGCGAACCTTTTACGACATCATTAGCGGGCATAATCCTGAAAATTCGCGATAGTCGTCCGCTTTCTGCCGTTTGCGCGTCCGTTTTTGAGCATTTAGCGAAACTAATGCGGATTATTTGTCCGTATATCATATTTTTAGCGGATATTTCTCTGTTCCATCCACTACATCTGCTTAGTCTGCAGGGTAACTTCGCAGTTAGCAATTGAATATAAGAGAAAGCTCCCATAAAAGAAATATAATAAAATAACTCAATTTTGATAAAATATAGAACATTTTAAAATAGTTAAAAACGATTTAGAAATTCTTTAGAGTTTGAATAAATGGGTTTTTTCCAACTAAAGTGGTCGTCTGGACCATAGTGCGATGGCATCTTTGAAAGTCCATGGGTACATTTTTGTTTGTTCCTGAAGGAACTATATTGTTCCTACCCTGTACTTTAATATAACTTTAAATGTTAGCCTCGACGTAGAAAAGTAAACCATGAAAATGGAACAGAAATCTGTTAATAAAGACAAGCCCTGCCGGGAATACACATACAAACACACTGCTACAGGCACCCTCTCGCACACGTGCGAGAAAAGGTATTTCAGGCTATTTAGCATAAATGCTACAGGCGCTACCTTTCTATCCTTAGCCTTTCTCGCTCCTCTCGTTCTTTTTTATGGAAAGCATTTGAATTAATTATACCAAAAGTTGTGAAAATAGAAACTGCTTTGCACCTGATGTCTGACACAAAGCCATGAGGAGGGTTGAGCCTGTGTTTTGCGAGGGGTTTGGGAAGCTAAAGCATCCTTGTAGTCTTATCTACATACCTCCTGCGTGTGTGTTTGTATCTTATTTACCCCTCCAGACGTTATTTGAACTTCTAATTAGAGACAGAAAATTATTCTGTAAATATGCTATACACATATACTATATGTACATATGTATGTATATAAAGAATGGCAACGGATTGCTTTCAAATCCAAAATAGAAGTGAAGGCCAACTCTAATCTCACGGGTGGCTACCGGGTTCGGGCTTAAAGAGCGAAGCATAATCGCCGGATTCATAGCCGTACCAATGCCGGATTCGGATTCCAATCCGGACAACAAGTTGCCCGGACAATGGACGCAATGCCGTTGACAGACGACTCATAAAAGATGAGGGCAGCGAAGATGAGGCGAGAGATGAGGCGAGAGATGAGTTCCGAGGCGGACCCGTATAGATGATGATGATGATGTGGCCCCGGACTGTGAGGAACTGAGCTAGGAGCTACCCGACACACTCATTGATGTGCCCGTTGAATTGTATAGCCGCCGGCAAATGGCACCTTCAAATGGAAGACATGAAACCGAATTAGCAGCCAAGGAAGAGGACTGCGGAATGGTGAGCTACCAAATTCGTAAACGTATTCCAATGCACAATGGGGAATTAGCCCATTTCTATAGTATTTAGCTCGCAAATAACTGTTGACCGTTAAACCGAAAAAAAACATATATCCTCGACAACTTATTGAATGGGCGATTGACTGAAAAAGCTGACTGAATCTCAAACGGTCTTTTAAATAATTTTTTGTTCTTTTTGGAGTACAGTGGTACGATCCATTTTTAAATTAAATTGTAGCACTGCTCACTCGCTCAATTCGCATGAAACTTCATATACTACACACATACATGAGCAAAAGACTTTTTGAATCGTCAGTCAAGAGCAAACGGCTTGTAAATGACCGAGAACCGAAAAATCTGATCGTCGGCAGAGCGCTAGCAAAACGCAATCGGTTGCTCTCGGACTCTGCTCAAAATCTGAGAAAGAAACACATATTTTGCGACTACACGAATCGGTCAACAGTTATTCACGAGCTATGGTATTTAGTCATTTTATCGAACTAATGATATTTGTTTTTTTTTTTACGTAAACATACATATTTGCAAAACTCATATTTTTATGTGCCGTACCTTACTAATATTTTGGGGTTTTCGTAAATGTTCTCACAGTAATTTTTTTGGAAAAAAAAATGTAACTTTACAGAGACTTACGAAAACTATATACTGTTGTATAGTTGTACGTCCAATTGTATGTCCAGATCAATGTGAACAAATCTGCAGAATCTGCGTAAAATCGTTTTTTGACAGGTAACTTCTTTAAAAGTTATTAATTAATACCATAAAATCCTTTCCAACGTACCTTACAGTCCTGTAGCCCCCACTTGCCACCTAGCCGCTCTGGCAAAAAATACTATTTTTAAAATAGTCATATTCCAATATTTAAAACAAGTGAGTTTAAACAAGTAAGGAAGTTAGGCTCGACATTGAAATACCCGGCAACCAAACTTTTGTGCATTAAATTGCATGTAAATGCTATTTCTAGTGTCATGCCTCCTCCCAAATCTCGAATTAAAAACGAAATCATCTAGAATCAAGAAAAATTTTTTTTGCCACAAATTAAGGAGCATTGTGCATTGGCGAAATGCCGAATTGAAATCAATAATACCACTGAACTCTTATTTTTCCACTTGACCAAGAAAAACTCCTCGTCATGTTGTGGTCGGGTGGCTCCAGCACATTCTGCTCTGTTTTTGCCTCGAGCTCGTCGCCTCTGATGTCGTTGCGTGCCTTGATGGATTTGTGTAATTTCTTTACGCCGCCTGCCATTTGGGTCCAGGCCAAAACTACACCCACCAGCCACCAGAGCCCAACCCCCAGCCCTCTCCCCCTAAGCCCATCATAAATAGAAGACGGATTTAATTACAGCCTTCGGCCCTGCCAAGTTTTTCTCACGCGTTTACGGCGACAGCTGCGTTTATGCAATGCGAATACGAAAGCCAGTGACTATGGTGGGATTTAGGAAGTACTGCAAGTAAAAATTTTGAATAAATAATAGTAGGGTAGCCCCCTTAACTCGATTTTATATTAATATATATGTATAATTACTGAATTTTAATTGATATGAAAACCATACGATTATTAAATAGTAAATTCATGCAAGTTAATTGAAAGCCATTTGTTTTATATTTACGTCCATTCTTCGTGTGTCAATCTTCAGCAAACAAAAAAATAAGAAAATTGCCTTGGTAGTTTGTACTACAATCCCACAGTATTGAATGGGCCCTTCGAAACTGCCCTTCTGCTGCCGTTTTGCAATTATTCAAGCCTGATTTCTGTGGCACTTGGCTCTGCAGTCATCAGGTGGCGTTAAAGCTGATAATGGAAATTATAAACGAAATGCCCAAAGGAACACGGAAAGCAAGTGGTAATGTGGTAACCTCAAGATTTGTTGCAAATATTATATAATTTCTGATTTTAAAAAACCACTCTGATTTTTTTTATATCGCTTAAAAATTCTTATTTTAATTTCCTTATAATAATTTCTTCTTTTAATATAAAGATTGTTTTTCTCATCAGTTTACAAAAAATAAACTTTGCTCATTGTACCTATTTACCCAGCAGACGAAAAGTTCGATTATGATATTGAAAACGATAGTTTTGCGGGTTTCATGGACAAAACGTCCGATTCAGACTCATAAACGATAATAAAATTAATCACCTGTCATGGGTTTTGTGGCATAAAATGCTATAATTTTTGGAATCCGAATAAGATTTCGATTGCGGACCTTTTACGACATCATTATCGAGTATAATCCTGAGAATTCGGGATACTCGTCAGCTTTTTGTCCGTTTTTGAGCATTTAGCAAAGCTAATGCGGAAAGTCCGATTCTGGGTTAGCCAAAAAGCTACCATAGCACACTGGTCCCAAAGTCCAAAATTTGTGCAAGAATCCAATTTTTTTTTTTAAGAGTTGGGCGAAAACAATATTTTATTGCGATAGAGTAATATTCAGGGCAATTGAAAATAATAGAGTTTCAATTGAAATTGCATCCCTGCGATCGCTGGCAGCCCTGGAAATCAGCTAATCGTTTACCGCAAACTTTGGCATTGCTTTCTCGCGAAATTAATGCAAAGTTTGAAAACAAATTGTGTAAAATCTAATATCTCGATTGCTATAATTCAAAATGGATGATAATTGTGCAGGTATGTGAAATATTATGTAATATTGCAATATTTGTTATATGTGTAATTTCTTTATTAATATGTGTTTTTGTGATGTTAAGTGTTTTAACAATTCTAACCTAACTTTTGTCGTGTTCCGTGGAATAAAGGTATATAGTATTTAATCGTATTTAAGAAACTATTGATACAGATGTTATCTTTAACATATACATTTTTTGATTAAACTAATTTTTTTTGCCCGTTTTTGCCCGATTCCATGAAATATTGTTTTTTGACAGACAACATCGATTTGAGCTATGGTGAAATGGTAGAGGTTTGGCTGGCAAATGGTCGTGAAAATAAAAGTATTTATGATTTTGTGCTGCATCATATTATTAAAACAGTAAAGGAACATATAAAGAACCCCATAGACAATAAAATAGCAAACTTTGTTGCTGCATTAAAAACACGGTTAAACAATTGTAAGCGGGATGTTTCAAGACTTAAGAAGAAGCATGAAAATTGGCTCGCATTACGTTTCAAAATCAAATTATTACCATCTGATTTTATGGAAGTGGCCCCCAAAAATGCAGGACGCCCACGACTAAACTATGATGCAGGAAGTTGCCGATTAAAGCAAAGATTAGCTGCCGATCTTTCATCTAAAAATAATAACGACGTTAATCTTCTTGCTCATGCAGCAAACTTGGCTGCAAAAAAGGCGCGATTGACCGTTGAGGAAGTACCTTCCAAAGCAGAGCCTGTACCTTTCACTCCAGAAGAAGCCTTAGACTTTTTAATTGAAAACGGCTTTACAAAAAAACAGTATATGAGCATAAGGCTGCAAAGTAAATGCTTGAATTGCGACATTTATCCGAGCTACATAAAAATTATCGCTGCAAAAGATAAGTGCAGGCCTAAAGGAATAAATATTACGGAGTCTGTCGCTTCTGTTTCACTACAAAACATGCTTAATCACACTGTCGAACGTATATTACAATTACAAAAAGACATATTTGACGTTTATCCAAATATTTGTAATATGAAATTAATTGCCAGTTATTGATTTGACGGTTCAACTGGCCAAAGTTTGTACAAACAATATTTTGAAGATTGTATACCAGATACATTTGATGATTTGATGATGGAGATGACTTGGACACAACTGAATTTACTAATGACTATTCTTTTGATTTAGATGTAGAAAATTATTAATTTAATAAATATATGTGATAAAAAAATGAATAAAATTAGCCGAAAACTTTCCTCATTTTCTATTTTAGTTATTTTTTCATTTAAAGTATTTATTTTCTGATAAGAAACTAAAATCTAAGCCTTGTTAAACTGAAAGCAATATCAATTGACAAACGGACGTATGAGTAATTTTGTTGTTTATAAGGGGAGGTAAGGAAGGCGTGGCCCGATCGCAAAAAATTTTTGCACAGGCTTTTTATATCCAACAACCATTAACTGTACCAAGTTTAAAGCGTATATCTCCATTTTTCTAATTACTGCACAAATTTTGGACTTTGGGACCAGTGTGCATAGGAAGAATAGGAGAAGAAGAAAATCAACGGTGGTCGGAAAAATGAAAAGTTTGTATTCCATTCCTTAAAAGCTATATAATTAATGAGTGTGTAAATAGCCTAGACATGTAAAGCACATTGTCTTGACTTTTTTCAGAAATCAAATATGCTTCTTCGCATTTGCAGACTTTCAGCATACATATGTATGCATATACATACATATTAAAATCACGTTTCAACAATTATTATTTCATACTTTTCCAACGTGGCTGGATTCTTTCTGCAATTCACTTTCCTAATGCTCCTTGGGTGTAATTTGGGTCAAAACTAATTAGACGGCATACGCGACTTTAATTACCCCACAGCTCGAGGATCCAAGGACACGAATTTTGCGAAGGAAAAAGGGGTCGGCCCCCGTTCTCTTCCATTTGCCCCGATTCCCCCTTGCGCTAATCAATGGTCCTTGGCACAGTTGGTCCGCAACTCATAAATTCGGCGACAAAACGATTTTGGCGTCAAACGCTTTGGCCAAACCTTCAATTTGCACTTGTCACGTTAGCCGATTGCCGTGTCCTCTGATTCCCACTTCTTAATTACTTAATTGGCTATTAGCTCCATAAATGGTTACCTTACTTGGTTTTTTTTATTTTTAAATTGCCCTCATTTGCATAAGGCCATGTGTGGACAAGTATGGACAAGAATGAAGGCAAGCTGACCACGCGGCAGGCATTAAAGCTACCGAAATGAGTCCATGTTTGGGATATCTGGATATAATGTACATACGTATGTATGTCCAAGCCAGATGGCGGGATGCCGCTCAGAGATATCCCTTGAAAAATTAATTACCTCATATGCTAATGCAGAAATTTCCAATTGATTGTGTATACCCTCAAACGGATGTTGACGAAGGATTGCTAAGGAAAGAAGGCACATATCCTTGACAAAGAAATATGAATGTACTAGATGTAAATTGTTACCTCGAAAACAAGCGTTTTCCACGGAATTAAGTATTTAACTGGTTGTTATTTTTTAATGCCAGAAAAATTCATTCCCAAGTACCTTAGCGTAGAGGGCGAGCAATTAGAAATCAAGGACACACCTGGCCTGACCCAGGTGATTTACTGATCAGTGATTACTCAAAACGATAAACTACAACTGTAAGCTGCTTCCATAATGTACATACTTCATATGTATATGGAAATATAACGACATTGCCAAACTAATATAATAGATGTCCTGCAAACCTTTAAAGAAGAAAGCAAAGAAAGGTAGGTATGTAGGTATAAGTGGTGAGGTCCTTCCCTGGACCTGGGCCCCATTTTGGTCCAAAACTTGGTTTATCCGTGACCATTCTCTGTTGGCTTTAGTTTTAAAATAGCCATGGATGCTGTGCTGAAGTGCACAAGCAGTTGGGAGAACGAAAAAAGAATGAAAACGAGAACTTTCATGAATATGTGTTGCATATGCGAAAGATAGCAGCTCAATGATTGGTTGAAGATGAATCGGTGATCCGTTATATTGCAGATGGACTAAAGCTGAGTAACGATCTTAAATATCCTCTTTACAGTGCGCCCAGTTTTAAGGAGTTGCGCAGCCGATTTGAAACGATCGAAATGATGACAAAACCAACAGCCGGACGAAAACAAGCAGTGCAGCAGAGTGACGCCGGCAAAGCAGTAAAACCAGGGAGGCGATTCGATCACCAACAAAACCAAAACAAAAGGTATTGTTTTAACTGCGGCTCACCCGAGCATATGAGAGCTGAATGCAAAGAGGAGACTAAATGTTTTAAGTGCAGCGGCAGTGGGCACACATCACGCAATTGTAGAGGAGAAAATCCAAACATCGGTGTGATCAGCGAGTCAAGGGAGAAGACCCTTACCATCAACAACAAAAGCGTTTCCTGTCTAGTCGACACTGGTGCTGACGTGTCCCTTATGCGATTCAGGACATATAAGGAGAAGTTCGCCGAAAATCCACTGCAGAAAAGTTTTGCTAAATTGTACGGTCTCGGAAATATTGCGACAACTGTACTAGGTGCGTTGAATGCGCAAGTGGAGGTGGATGGAATGGTTACTCATCATAAGTTTCTCATCGTCCCTGATTCCAAAGTCAATGTCAACGTAATCATCGGCTTTGATTTCTTGAAGAAATTCACAGTTGTGCTGGAGAAAGGCAAATATGCTTTCACTGGAGGAGACGACGCCGAAGAAGCTCGTGTTCAACATAATGTCTACAACGTTGTAAGTCAGGAAACAGAACTAGATGTTCAACACAAATACAAAGCAGTCGTCAAGCAGCTAGTTGATAATTACAAACCGTCGAGGGAGCTAACCTGTCCAGTAAATATGACAATAATTCCGAATTGCAACAAAATGGCATTTAGGGAGCAGCCTAGCCGATCATCAGCAGCAGAACGAGAGGTAATTCGCAAACAGGTCGTGGAATGGTTACAGCAGGGTATCGTACGTGAATCTCATTCTGATGTTGCGAGTAAAGTTGTCCTAGCTAAGAAGAAGGAAACCACATACAGGCTTTGCATAGACTACCGCGTTTTGAACACGATGGTTCTGAAAGATCGATTCCCAGTTCCACTCATAGAAGAAGTGCTTGATAAGATGCAAGGTGCAAAGTATTTTTCAGTCTTTGACCTCAAGAATGGTTTCTTCCACGTCGAAATTGATGAACCGAGCCGAAAATACACAGCGTTTGTGACAAAGGAGGGACTTTTCGAATTTAACAGAGCTCCATTTGGATTTTGTAATTCGCCAGCAGTATTCGTGAGGTATGTTACATATATTTTCCAGCAGCTGATCAATGAAGGTATTATGGAGATGTACATAGACGACATTGTTGTTTTTGGACGTACAGTCGAAGAATGTCTAAACAACATGCAGCGAGTCCTAAAGCAGGCAGAGCAGTACGGCCTCGATATTAAATGGTCAAAGTGCCACTTTTTAAAAGAGCGTATAATTTCCTTGGCTACGAGGTGGAAAATGGAGAGATTTGGCCTGGGAAAGAGAAGGTTAAAGCCGTTACAAATTTTCCAATGCCGATAAATATCAGAGGTATTCAAGCTTTTCTTGGTTTGACGGGCTACTTCCGCAAGTTTATTAAGAATTACGCCCTCATCGCTAAATCCCTAACGCAGCTGTTGAAAAAGGATTCGGCTTTTAAAATAGAGGGAGAACTGAAGCAAGCAGTAGAACAACTAAAAGCAGCCCTAATAGATGAACCTGTTCTCAAGATTTGGAGTCAAAGCGCTAAAACACAACTGCATGTGGATGCATCTAAGCATGGATTCGGTGGAACGCTGCTGCAGCAACACGATGGCAAATGGCACCCTGTTTTTTACTGGAGCAAGAAAACAACGCCACAAGAAGAAAGGCTTACAAGTTACGTACTTGAAGTAAAGGCAGCTTACCTAGCAACGAAGAGACTTCGACATTACTTGTTGGGAACACACTTTGACTTGGTCACTGACTGTGCAGCATTTAAACAGACAATCTCCAAGAAAGATATTCCTCGAGAAGTGACGCCGTGGCTGATTTACCAACAAGATTTTACCTTCAATGCAGAGCACCGAGCAGGAACCAGAATGCAGCATGTCGATAGCCTGAGTCGTTTTCCTGTGATGATCGTTACGTCGGAGGTGCACGCACAGATCAGAAGAGCGCAGCAGAATGATGAACATCTAACAACCGTGAGGGAAATTTTGAAGCAGAAGGCGTATGCAGATTATGTAATCAAGAACGACATAATTTTAAAACAAATAAATGGACAAGATTTGCTGGCAGTACCAAAATGTATGCAGAAGGAGATAATTCAGAATGCACATAACTTTGGCCACATGGGAACTCAGAAGACCATACACGCAGTTCAGCAGGATTTTTATATACCACACTTGGAAAAGAAAGTAAAGCAGGTAATTTCGAACTGCATTGAATGCATCACTCACAACCAAAAGCTGGGTAAACAAGAGGATTATCTACACGCAATAGATAAAGGCGACATACCACTTTCAACATTACACATTGACCATTTAGGTTCGTTGGACTTGACGTCGAAAAGCTACAAGTATATTTTCGCAGTTGTTGATGGTTTTTCGAAATATACTTGGATATTCCCTACTAAGTCGACAAACGCAGAAGAATCTATCCGCCATCTGGAATCGTGGATCTTAATATTTGGCAGTCCTCAAAGAATTATCAGCGATAAAGGAGCTGCTTTTACATCACATTCTTTTAGAGAATTTTGCAGTAACAACAAGATTGAACATATCGAGACTACAGCAGGCGTACCAAGGGGCAATGGCCAAATCGAAAGGGTCAACAGAGTTATTATTTCTGTACTCTCAAAGATGTCAGCAGCGGAACCAGCAAAATGGTATAAGTACACATCCCAAGTGCAGCAGGCTATCAACGCACATGTCCACGCATCGACTAGCTTCACACCCATTGAAGTTATGTTTGGTCAACGAATGAGAAATAACTCCAGTCCAGAGCTTATGAAGATTCTACAAGATGAAATGCTTTTAAACCTACAAGACGAACGCAATCGAATTTGGCAAGAAACGAGGCTACAAATCGAAAAAGCTCAAGAAACTTATAAGAAGAACTACGACAAGAAGAGAAAGGGACATCATGGCTATCAGTTGGGTGATCTAGTAGCCATCAAAGCAACGCAGTTCATAACCGGAAGAAAGTTGGCTAATAAATACATCGGACCATATGAAGTAACTCAAGTAAAACGAAACGGCAGATACGATGTCAAAAAAGCAGCAGAATTTGAGGGTCCACTACAAACATCTACAAGCGTTTATTTTATGAAGCTGTGGCGCTATTCTTACTACGAAGAAGATGACGATCTGAGTGCTGAGGAGGATGATACATCTGGGGCAGATGTTTCGCAGGATGGCCGAATGTAAGGAGGTGTTATGGGCATCAGTTGGCAGCCCATGCAAATATCGGCAGGAGTCGTGTCTTCGAGAGGGAGTCGCTATCGTACATCTCTAGAGAGAGAGAAGCCGTCGAGAAAAGTTGCAGAAGTCGTAGCGTCGTTTGTAGAGCAGATAAATAAGTTGTAAAACCCTTCGAAAGTCGCGATAATAAGCTGTTAAATACTTAATAAATCTCATATTACTTTACTCATCCTTATAAACTAATAAACATAATACACAGATAATATCCAATTATCTTACATATATATGTATATATTCTGCCCACTAATTCAATAAATGGGTCAGCTGGTGAGGCTATCATGTTTTTGGAAGATTCTGGAGTATTTTACCCTGAGTTGCTCCAGTTACGGCAGACGTCGGGGTCGTCTGTTATTCCCCCTGTGTACCCTTTCTGCTAAGGTCAGCGCAAAAACAAAAAATACATATTTTCATTGTAGGTAGTCGTACTTTAGTACTTGGTGTCCTATGGAAAAGGCCACATGCGAAGATGTGACCATATACTCCCCTGACCTCTCTTTTAACCCCTCCAAACTGCAACAAATGCTGGTTCTGGCGAAAGGCTTGAGGCAGTTCCATTCAATTAATATAATAGTTAAGCGCAGATAGCAAAATGAACAGAATGGCTGGAAAGCTGGATGCCAGGAAATTGCCAGGGGAAAGAGGGAAATGTGCATTCCATTTCGGCTGCGTGTGCAAAATTATTTGAGTAATTTTCCGAATGGGATTTCAGCGTTGCAAATATGCGAAAATTCTTGCCACAACCAGCACACACACAAGTCCTTGGGATTGTTCTTAAAGTAGACATAATGGATTATAGAATGTAGCCTGGATTAAGGAAGCATTTGAAAGGCTAAATATCTTAACGATTTTGTGTTTTTAGATCAATCATAGCAATATCAAGAATTTCCTGATAGGTACGCTCACATACGCATTTGCTTCATTTGGGAATGGGGAAGCTAAAGTGGATTAAGATGTACTACCTTGTCTAAAAAATTGTCTTCTCCTTCTTAACCCGAAATCTAAATAGATTTAGCACGTTTGAGTCCTATTTATTTTAGCTTCCGCCCCCTTTTTAAGCTTTGTTTGAGGTAACTGACACTGTACCCCGGTAATAGTTGCATTGGTTTTCCAACGTCCTTCGAAAAGCTCCTTGAATTATCCTCCACCCGAGCTTGCCATATTTCCCAAACCTATCCCCATCTTCATCCTGCTATCTTTTTGGCTATCAATTCGAAATGTTGACACTTTGCTGGCTTTTGTTCAATGGCCGTGCAATCAATGAACCGGAAGTGTGTACATATATTCGGTTGTATGTATATACCATACAGAAGTATACGTGTGGAAAAGTCCTTGTACAAAAAGTCAAAGGAGATGTGAGTATAAAGGTATATGAGGAAAAAAGCCAAGATTTTTATTTTGACTAAAGCAAAAAGATCCAAAACCATCTTCAGCTCCTAGAAATGATTATAAATCGTAACTTATAGCTTTGCAGCTTATAGATCTTATGGATCTAATGCCACTTGCTAACATTTCATTAGAATTATGAATAAATAGTAGCTAATAGAATGTGTAAACAAACAGAAAAGACACATTAACAGAATTGTAACGAGTTGCTCTTCGTAGCCCATTAAAAACATCAGTTTGATTAACTAGACATTCTCGCATTTCCAGGAACTTAATTAGCCAAACAGAAGCGAAAGCAAAGAAAAGCCCCGAGGGAATTCCTCCCCAAGATTGATCCATGTCCTGGATATTCGGTCTTCCTTCGTGACTAATTGAATGCGATTCATTAGCCGGCGGAATATATAAGTATATGGGATACTCTTCTTTAAAAATGCCGCACTAAAGTGACCGCGAGTTGAAGTTCATCCCCTCAAGCTTGTCCTTCGGACGACTTTCTCCTTCCAGATTTTTGTATTTTTTTCTTCTGCAACTCAATTAAGCGACAGTCGCCCTCCACTATCTGGGTCAGAGTTTGTTTTTCTAGCAATTTGCGGAATGCATTACCGACGACTTGCAGTGGCACAGGAATGAAGGCGAAAAGACATTAAAATAAAAGGTAGAGTGTCGTTTCGCTGCCAAAACTTGGCTTGGTTGTTTAAAGAGCGAATTAAAAGTTAACATTTTCTTTCTGGTATTCGTAGTCCAAGGGTAAGGGTTTTCGGTGATTCATGTATCTATGTCCCTTTACTGAATGTAAATTGATGCTTTGCAATTAAAGTGGCGTTACAGTACGTTAATAAATGCGAGATAAAATCGCTTAATTGAATGGATATTCAGTGTGTTAAGTACCCGACATTATTAATACGCTTTGGCTATGTATATCTAGCTCGAATGCCTCCCTTGACTCTGTCTGGTTTTCTAGAATTAATCGCAGATTCGGCTCTTAGCTATTTGTGTCCTTTTCGGTGGCCCGACTTGAGCAATTTGTTTCTCATTGAGCATTAATCAATTCCTTAAACATCTCGCAGACGAGGAGTCGAATTATCCTCCGAATCCTGAAGCGGCGAGGCATGTAAGCTCCTTCGACGGCTCTCCTCCTCTTCTGCGCTCTCCTTGGATCTCAATTTAAATCAGCTCAGTTCATTTGAGATTAATTGCAGTAACCCGGCTCCCACAGCCAAATGTGCCAAATGAATTATGCCAAAGTATTATTTATTGAATTCCAGGACGGGATAGCTTGAAGATATTCGGTAGCTTTTTTAACACTGACAGACTGACAGCTTGGTAGTGAATGAGTAAAAAGAAATGTTGGAAAATGTTTTCAAAAAAAGATAATTTTATACTTGAACATGTTTTCGCTTTATCGCAAATATTTATCCATATCATTTAAAATTTACCACTCTAATGAGTAATTTAATTCAATACTTTTGATGGATATTTGTGAGTACCCTAATTGTTCATGAATTTATTAAACTATTAACTGAATGACTAAAAATACCGGATTTATTTTAGATTGATGTGCGGCACATTGCTGCCCAATGTCCTTCCGCAGCCTATAACCTACTAATCCCAATTGGGGAATGGGATTTCTTACCTTATGGCAAAGCCATGGACCCAAAAGGGATTTGTGTTTCTGGTCAACTTGCCGTCGGGCTGAGCGACATAATATTGATGGGAGATTGAAGGGCTTAGGGACGCCAAAGCAATTAACTTGGAATTATGACGGGATGGCGGCGAGTCTGTCAAATATTCAACGTTTCCATTTCCTTCCCGATCTCGGTGGCAATTTCTGTGTTTTTTGAACCCATTTTTTGCCAATATAATTTATTCACACTGTAAATGGTATCAGAGAGAGGATAGTACGGAGAAGCACGATCTGAGAACAGAGGGAGCCTGGCACGGCAACTTATGGCCCGACATCAACAAACGTGTTTACGAGCGCCCATGCACAAGGTAAACTTTCGCAGTTGATGGCGTACAGTGGGCTTTGCTCGAAAGACCAAATCGCATCAATAATTTGTACAAGCTTCAAATAAATGCTCAGTTCACGGGTTTTTCAATTTCTATGACATGTTATTCCGTCAAAATGTTTTTATTTGATCAATTGAACTACCAGGTACTCAGTGAAAACTGGCCAATGTGCATCATCTGCCCTTGTTCGTTTCCACAAGTTGCCGTGTATTCGAGGGACCCTCCAGCTACAGCAACAAGAACAAGTCAATATGCATAGAGCGCAAGGTAGAATCCCCATGAATTAGTTATGAGGTTATAAGGCGTATTGCCGACTGCTTCTCATGGGACCGTCAGGTCCCGTCACCCTTAATAAAATTGGACATGTCCTGCTCAAAAAAAAAAAGATTTAGTTTGCATTGAATCATCGGGTCGAAAATCAATCATAACTTAGCAAAACTGTATTAATTTTAAGTTTTTCTTTACTTTTAAAATACAAAAATTCTCGTCCAAATATGTGTTTTAATTGGGGAGACTTTAAGTCGATATTTGTATATAATCTTTTTGTTCGCGATAGCCAAAAAAGCAATTATGTCAATTCCGAAATATTTCCCTTGCTATCTTGAGTATGAGCACGCTGAATCTGGATTCTAAATTCTGTTTATTCTACATTCTCTTGTTTTTCAGTCCGAATCATTCCCTTGGCACACCTAAATCCAAAATACAATTATATATTTATGAAAATGAATCATGATCTAGATCTATCTTAACAAATATCCTTTACATTCCGACGAAAATGTGGGATTGTTATGATTCCAATCGAAGAGGACAAGACCTCCCACTTGGCCGCTGTTTTGGAAGATTACTTAGAAGTATGGTCTCCTAAGAGGATGCTGGTATGATATGTATGGTATGTCGCTCAGCTGCTTCCACAACGTTAGCCACTGGCTGTAAGTCGGCGTCTTCTGCCCCAAGGGGTCAACCTCATGTTGGTGGGCAACAAGTGCGAGGAGCAGAATGCGGCTCACTACGATGACCTCTTGGGCCTCTCATACAGCGAGGCATCGACCAAGAGTGGCGCTGCATGTGATGTATGTCCTTGGCACCTTGGCGGTGAAGGAGGTCTACAACCGTCTGGTGCCCGTTCCGTGTCACCACCATCGACACGACCTAAGAATGTGGCTAGTGGAGATCTCCGGCACGGTAAGAAGGATAAAGCGGACAAGGACCAAAACCACTAACATATTTAGAATTCGCTTAAAGGGCAAGAAGAGTCTTAGTGAGCTAGGTAAATATCCCAAAAATAAGTACCCCTCAAGGCTAAGAATTTTTTTTTTAATTTTTTCAGATCGTTCCTATGACTGCTTTATGATATAGTCCGAACTGGCCTGTTATATCCTACAAGCATGGGAATAAATACTCAGAATGAATAGCTCAAAAACTAGACAGGGGGACAGACGGACATGACCAAATATACCCCGTTTTGGATGCTGATCAAGAGTATACATGAGGCCAGAGAATGGATTAGCGATATTTTCTAACAGCTAGAGTCTACATTTTGGCCGTGCAAATAGTTACTTGTGAATTTATTTACGAATTCGCACTTTTATATTAAAATACTTGACGTTATATTCTGAAGAGAAGAGAGAGTTCAGCGCGTCAAATGTTTTAGGAACAGTACTATCATATATTCTGGTTCTTGGTTGTAAAATTTTTGCGCCTGTGTAATTGCATAATGATTACTGACTGCGTTTGACGACTTATCCACGATCCGGATCATGAGATCGCAGGAGACAGAGAACAGTCAAGGGAGCGACTCATTTAACAAATTCTCAGATAGGCAAAGCCTTCAACGGAAAGTGAATTGGTAGGAGTACTCCGTGTTCTTCTTTGCATTCGATTGATAAACGTAATTGCCCGAAAGGCCATCTGGAACAGAAAAAGGGAAGTCCCATCAAGTATAGTGCACGGTTCTCAGCGTGAAACTGACATGAGAATTCCATTATGCCAACGTGGTGCGTGGTGGCAATTGTGTACGATCGAAGAAGGACTTGCCCAAGAAGGGTTCAAGGAGTGAAAAGCATCGGGTTACCCCTCTGCCGCCGACTAGCACAAGGTTTCCAGGGCCAGGCCAACAGAGGCGGCATAAGCTTATGAAATTCCATAAGGATCTCACATTACACAGCCAACTACTTATGGCAAGGATTATACAAACATGCCGACTTTACAAACTTGGCCAAGACAAGTAGGGTCTGCGCCAAAGCCTATAATTGTTGACCGAGTCGTTGACACACATGCAACGCCTGCCACTTTCCCTGCTTTCCAACAGCTGTCGTCACGCCTCCTTCTAACGCACACCAGTTGGGGTACTCTGTGGGAGAGGAAGAGGAGGCCCCTCATCCTCTGCAGAATAGCTCGTTTTGGTTTCTGATTCAGTCAAACTGCTGCAAAGTGAAATATATGTAGAGACTGAAAAAATTTCTGAATTTTGTATGGGTTTTATTTAATATATACGAGAAAGGGAACATATCTTTCTTGCATTACATGAACTGTGGTCACTAATCAAACTTTAAAGAAAACGCTTACTTCAGTTTGAAGTTTGTAGTGGGACCATTAAGAATCTGAATGACACTTTCAGTTGGTCTTCTCTCTTTTTTCTGCTGCTATAGGAAAGATCGGTAAATGTAGAGAAAAATGGGGTACTGTGAATGTAAATCTGTAAATGTAAAGTATTTTAATTCATTTGTCCCAAATTAATCCATTAATGATTGCAATCTGCAAGGATAAGGATGTTAGTATCCTTTTTGGTTTATATTTACACTTTAGCACTTCGCCATCCTATACCGACCCTATTTCAAAATATAAGAAAACCAACACTCTACGATTCGATTAAATCACAATAAAGTACTATAATACGGTAATTTCGCACCGTTTTCTCCTTTGGAATCACTTTGACGCACTTGAAAGGCGGAAATTTGTGGCATGTTGCAGAAGTCGGGGCTATGCCTACGTGCTAGGGAACCCAGACTAATTACATTAAGGACCTCAGAAGGTCCTATGGCGCCTCCGCCACGTTCGTTGACAACAAAGGCAAATAAAAAGTGAAAAGTTTTTAGCATTTAATTAAAAGAAAAATGTACGCCAAACCTCAAGGGCCTCGAACGGGGATAAGAACCCTCATGCTTCTTCTCTCAGTAACCCTTTTTGAGTCCTTCAAATTCGCCCCACCCTCCCCTCGTGGATTTGTAGGAAATTAGTTTAAAAGTCAGGTCATCGCTTCAGCTTCAGCATCAGCATCGGATTTCGATTTTGGCTTGGATGATGTGTCAGCTCTGTCGCAATTCGTGTCACCAGCTTGTCACACGCATGTAGCGCACACACAGGCTTTCAGACATCCATCTACAAACAATAAAACCAACGGATACCTATATATGTATACTCGCTATTTACGCACATAACATATGCATGTCTACAGTAAGTGCGGCGAATCAGAGAATCCACTTGATTGTGGTCTTTGCTGGGCAATTGGTTGGAGCGTGGCCAACGTGGCGTATGAGTGATAAATTGCAACCTTTCCTACCAAGATTGTCATAAAGTTATAATATCTGGTGGGTCATCACTCATGTCCATATAATTTTCATAATTTATGTGGAGCACTGCAAACGATCTTTACTACTTATGCAATACTTCAAGGTTTCCTCTGTCCATTAAAGCACATTTTTATATTAAACCCTTTGGATGGCAATCCACATAGTGACGATGGGCACCAAGAGTACGTAAAAACGCTGAATTGACATTGAGCTTACGAACATAGTACGATCGGAAGAAGTTATTACAAGAAATAAAATCATTATTTGTAAAAAAAATCAACTATATTTTGAGTCAACTTTTATCTTACCTCGTTAAGAGATGTTTTAGTGTGATAATATGCAAATTGTTGTATGCCTAATTAAGTCTGGCTCCGAAAGCTTAAATTACTTATTGAATTACTTAAAGCGCTGTCCAAGCTTGGTGATTTTGAGAATACTTGACGCCGTGTGTCGCGCCTTCAAGGGGGTGTTCAGGGGCAAACATTGGACGGGAAAGGGGGTGAGCCAGCAACAACAAGTTTGACCAGGCGATAGGATAAATTGTTAAGCTCTTGCACAACAGAAAACTTTTCTTATTTTCGCGACTTTTACCCCACTTTCTTCGATTACCTCCCTTACCCAAGGGTGCTTTATTACAATTTAACTTTCTCCGATTGCAACATTTTTTCCCGCATGCGTTGGGCTCTGTGGCCAACCGAGCAAGGACTTTCCTGGCTGCTCAGCTCCACCCCGAGAAAAAAAACCCCAAAACACAGAACCCAACCCCGAAAAACCCAAAATCCAAAAACCAACGCCAAAGCACGGGGATGGATACTATCGTCCGGGCAAGGGACATTAGCTGCTGGTTGAGGAAATGGAAATGTGGGAAATTCAGGACATGGAGGGAAAATGTCCGTTGGAGGACGGAGGACGAGGAGACGTAGGTGGACTGTTTATGTGCCGTGTGGCAGAGGAGCAAGAAGCTGCTCCCGTGTTCCTTGTGTGACTGCCCATCTGTGGGCTTTTGGGGCGAAGTTACAGCCTCAGCTCATTATATTCAATAGTCAGTGAGGAGTTTCCCATGAAACAGGGTGTAGCCGACTTTTGGTGTAAATGATAAATGCATTTGTTTATTTTCGTATTTCTTTTTCTGCAATCAACAACAAGTGGGCTGAACGTATATAATTATTATGATTAATGCAAATATTAAACAGAAATCGAACTAAATAATAATAAATAAAGAGTCTATATTATTTATTAATTAGTTTGGCAATCGTTATACTGGCATGACACTGCCGCATTAATTAGAGACTTCATTAAAGATTTGACAGCGCTATAGCGTTTTACACAAGTGCGAGCAAGACGACTATATTGCGCTCTAATGCATTAGAATAATGCATTAGCTACTTCATTGACGCGATAATCGATAGATCTACATATTATATACTAGATACTCGATAACAAAATACGGGTTTAATGAAGAAAATTGTAATTGAAAAATGTATTAGCCAGCTCATTGACAGTATGGTCTCACAATGAGAATTTTATTTTTATATCATTTCGCTGGTTTTTTGAACTGAAAAAATATTAGAAAATTAGGAAAAATAATATGTTTTGCGAGGGCAAGGTTCTTACGCTGTAAAATTAATATAAACATTTTTTTTGGTAATAATTAAAAAAAATTTAAGCATTATACGTTAAAAACATAAATTTAAAGGATTCTGCATTTATTTATGCAAGAATACTTCGACGAGGAATTCAGAAATTCATAGTAATACGCCTCGAATGGCGGCCGTTTTTTTTGTTTACCTTTTACGGTCGGTGTGACCGTAGTCGTATTACCAAAATAATCCAAGCAAAATTTAAGCCAAATTACACAAAATTACACATATAGTGGTCTCTTTCAAGGTTCTAATGAAGTAGCTAATTAATGAAAACTGCATTAGTGTATCATATGGGCATTACTACATAGTTGTAGCCCCGCGCATGCTCTTGACGCTCATCATCACTACGTGAACACTTTCAGTGGTACGAAACATAGTCAAAGCTTCGTTTTCGTTTTCGAGTGCACTCCATGGTCGTTACCTATTGTTTGACGCCTTGTCTCGTTCTTTCTTTTTTTTTTTTGACTGCCTTTTTTTTGCACTTGGATATTTGCATGTCTTTGAATGTGTGCTGCGGGATTCCTTTTATTTTATACGCATTTCACTCCATTTTTCCGTTGTATTGTTTTGTCCTGCCAGCTTGCTTGTGTCATCCCCCGCCCCTCACGGACATTTGCTCCCCTCAATTCCTTTGGCTTTCCGGACCTCCTTGGCTGTGTTCCTCCCCCTTTCTCTTTTCCAGCTCATGCATATTTGAAATTCCCTTAAAGGCACTTCAGTTGTACAGTTTTTACTCTAGCTCCTGTTGTTGTTTTCTGAGGCCATGCCTTATACAGTCCTCTTCAATTCAATAGGAATTCCATTTAATTGTGATCAATACTGCCAAAGTAGTGATCGCCTGGTAACACTAATTAACATACTTTAATCTCCTTTTGAACGCATGTTAACACTATTAACATTTTAAGCGCTTCGCAACTCTTGCCGATAACTTCACTGGCTTCTTGGCCTCATCTGTGGTCGTGTGCGAGAGAAACCAACGTCAATGGCTGTTTGGGGTTAGTGAATGTATGCTTTCTGGGCTCCCCTTCTTGCTCCAACTCTCGGGGCTGCTCTTTATCATTCTTATCATAATCAAGCGTTGACGGGCCGCGTCATTGTGGCGACCTTAATGGTCAAATTTAGGTGGGTCTGAGTGCGTGCGTGGGCCCGGTGTGGGTGATTGTGATATCCTTAAAGTGCAATTCATGCCTGATCCAGCTTTTCCTGCTTTTGCAATTGTGATGATGGCGCATTTTTATTGCCAAACGAAATTTAATTGAGTTTATTGCATTACTTCCCGTCGGTTCCCGGCTCTCGGCTGCGTGTTATGTGTGTGCGAGGCACTTAAGACGTGCTTATTAGCCCTATTAGCAAGAATTGCACTACCGAGCAAATTTAGTCATCCTGTGCACCATCATCGCGCAGCTCCGGGCATCTTATTTTGGCTTATTTTGTGGGGAGCACTTAACTTTTAAAGGAGTTGTGTGTGCGTCCTTGCCACTGAAAATCGGGCTGCTGCGGCCTTTGTGTGCGCTCCCAGCAAGGCGTAGCAGTAGCCCCAACTTCATATATCTGCCTCCAAGGACCTGCATTTACTGAGCTATTTAGATATTTATCTTTATGGAGCTTGTCCAACTGACTTTTATATGCGAATTAATATTTGAGTAGGCCGCACTGCCAGCTGGGGCAAAGATTAGACCCAGGATAGCTGGGATTCGCCTCGGCTTTGGGCCCGGGGCTTCCATATCAAACGTTAATATGCTCCATTTATCCGTAGCTAATTTGTTGTTGCTTCTAATGATGTCATAGGTAATAAATATCACGTTATTATATTGAATGGCTTGGCTGGGTCATCATCAGAGAAGAACTTTTGACTAAATTGGTACCGATAAATTGCTGACTATTATGAGCACATACCAATTTCGAAAATAATAATATTAATATAAAATATATATTGCGGACTTTTCAAGCTAGCATGAACAAGACGAAATGGGAAAGTTACAAACTACTTGGGTAAATATTTGGAAACTAATTTAATATTCCAAGTCCCCTTCCCTGAGCTGTTTTTGCACTCTGCAAACCCTCTGCCTGAATTCCAGCCTGCACGTGCGCCGTCAATGGCATTTCTTCCCCCTTCCCCGACTCTCATGTGACCACATTCTGCAACTATTTCCGAAACCCAACAGATATTCTGCTAAACAAATTGACAAACAAGCAGGGGAAGTTAAAGAAGTGGCGAAACATGGGGAAAGATAAACAGGCCGCAGTGCAAGCCACGTCCTGTATGGAAATAAAAACATTAAAAAGCGACTGAATATTTCAAGCAGCCAGTAGAAGCGACCATGGACATAATGCTTTAAAAACGAGTTCCAGGGGACAAGTTTGTGTGTGCGAGTTAGGAGGCAGAAAAAGAGGTTTTTCGAAAATGTTACCTGAGGAAACATGGCGCGTCAAGAACGCGCCTGTCTAATTTCTTAGCGGGTGCGGCAAGACATCGTCGAGATCAAAGCCGATGATAAACTGAGCAACAATGACCACAGTGAGAGGTGGTGCGGGGGAACAATTTATAAATTTTCCGACGGTTGCCCGTATCCTCCATTTGGCCCTCATTTCGCTCATTTTGCGTTTTTCATTCTTTTCAGACAGACGCAGCCGTCGGCCATTTTCTTGTGTGTCTTTCTGTTCGCTCATTGTATCTGCCTTTATCTGCCCACTTTGGCATTGTTTTATGCCCTCTGCCCTGCCTCTATCCATTTATGTACATATATGTATATAAAAATATATATGTATGTACATATATTGTTTTCCTCCGGCTTTCCCTGTTTTCTCCCGTTTTTCCGTGCTTTAATTGCATTAAGCTCTTTATTAGATGGCTCAGCAATTTGCATTTTACTTTTGTCAAATGTTTTTCCATCGCGTAAACAATGAACCTTTCGGAACGACAGAGAGCGGATCGGGGAAGGGACCGGGAACTTTTCAGCACTTTAGCAATTGAAACTACGCGCCAGTCTGGAAGTTGTTTTTGTACTTTATCTGTTTTTTTTTTTTGGCGGAAAAACACAGGAAAAGTTGCCTTTTAATGGAGTTGCAAGCAAAGAAAAGCATTGAGTGATTAATTAAGTGGAACTTGGTCAATAAAATTAGCAAAAACGGAAAAATAAAGCAAAGTAAAGCTGCTTTTAGGAATGACAACTTTTTGTCTAAGGTTTAAGGGGTTCTGAATCTGAATCTGAATATCTTAATTCAACTTAAGTAAATAACTGTATTATAAGTAAATATTATTATGTTGTCATGTAATAGGGTCTTCCCGCACAACATTAAAGCACATTCAACATCCGTTGAACAAACGGTCCATAAGGTTTTGCCGTTCCGAATTTTCCCAAATGGACCGCCGTTAGAACACATTAAAATCTAACCACGCACAGTAGCGCCTCTCGAACAAAAGCCGTTGCAAAAATCGAAAAAGTCGTTGTCGCAAAAACGATTTTAACCATACTTATTCGACAGGAAATTTCCCATGGATTCAGAATCTGCTGTAAAATCAATTTTCGGATTTTTTTTTTTTTAAGATATGAGCATTCAAAGTTGAACTTTGTTTCCATTTTTGCATCATAAGAAAAAATAGGAACAATTTGTTGACTTTCAGGTAATATTACACAAAAACTATATTACCTATCGCCATGATTTTTACTTTAAATAATAGAGACATTCATAAACTGTAACCCAATCCAAAAAAAAGGGGACTTGGGTTAGGGTTTGCACAGGTAAATCGCTACCTGCCAGGTGTCCATTTTTTTCACTTTTTTCTGGCTAAAGTAGTCTATATCTTTTTTGGATGGGCTGAGCCACTATACACACTATAACTACGACCTTTGTGGATCTATTCTGGACCAAAATCAACTTACATCTGCTGCGTCGAGCTGCGTCCCCGGAAATGCAACAGCATAAACCAAAACTACTCAGGGTTAAATATACCAAAATACCGACTCAGCTTCATACTAACCAAAAAATATACTAACTGTAGCGCGTGGCGGTTACACGTTGAAATAAAAAAAAAAATTTTTTTCAGTTTTCAAATTATTTTTATCTGAGCAATTACATAAAAATAAAGATAAAAAATTAAATAAAAAATATTTTTTAAAAATTGTCTTCATTGAGAAAAAAATATTTCTTTACTTTGATACCCTTTAAAAAGGCGAATAAGTGGGCGTGGCAGATTTTCCAATACATATGTACATTTTACAACAATTACCTATCAAATGGCGTTTAAATTATTTAGTTATCTTATTTTGTTCAAAAGTTATGATTTTTGCAACGTAAAATGAGAAAAGGCGCTACTGTGCCACGGTTTGTTTGGCGATAGTTTGGCGATAGTTTTTCGGTGCAACGAAAGTGTATACACACTTGGCGAGGAACAAATGAGATATGGAATTTAAAATGTGGCGCCAAAGCTACAAGCATGCCCAAAATAGTTGTTGGCGTTTTTTCTATATATTCTTGCCCCAATATGTCCCCAATTGTTACTATTTAATATAAACCGCCTGCCTCTACCTTATTTTAAAGATTTTGGATGCCTATACCACCTATAGACACTCTTCGGGGAATTTGCTCTTTGTTAGAGAAAAATCATTAGAAAAACTAAAATTCCTTGTCATTTAATTCATTTAAATTTAGTGCGGATAAATTCTGACGCAATCTGTGCCTTTTCTGTTGTACAACAGCCAAAATAATTGGTAAATGCTCCATTTCAAATTTGCAACTGAGCCACAGCTGATCGATCAGCTGTTCGGATGGTGAAAGTGCTTTGACGGTGTGTGGGAACACGAGTTTCATATTTGTGAAAAATCCCAAACGTTCCTCACAAATCTGCTGTGTGGGAATACAGTATAACGAGCGGGTTGTTGTCCAACCTTTACGATACCTATATTTGATGGGCGATATTTAGGCGATCGACTATTCGACAACGATACGATTACGATACTGATTCCTACAGGGAAGAAGAAGAGCATCGAGAGAACAGAGAAACGCTATATAATTCTATAAGTTTCGTCATGTTAAACTAGTGCTGGAAAAACATCGATGTTTGCTTACATCTATGTTTGTGAGTACTTTCATAAAAAACATCGATTAATAATCGATATTAAAAAAAAAGGAAATCTATGTTGTTTTGCCTAATTTAACTTAATATTATTTAGGAAATGGTGTTGGCTGCTCATCGCCGGAATGTTTGAATAAATAACTACTCATAAAGCTTGAACTCCAAAGCAATTGCTGCCTGCTCGGCATTCCGGCTTGACAAAAAACCCTGTTTCTTTATCTAGTATGCCAATTCTGCCTTCTTGCTCGGTTTTTAAGTGATAGTTGAAAATAATCGATGTTTGACAAGTGAACATCGATGGCCGATTTTTTTTAAACATCGATTGTATCGAATAAACATCGATGCTTGTTCCAGCACTATGTTAAACTCCCTTAAACATACTGAATAAAGATTACTCCACCACTCGAAACAGCCATCCCCTCACACATGTTTTAATTATGTTTATTAAAGCTCTTCTAGTTGAACGTTTTCTCAGAAAAATCCTGAAAAAAAAGGTTATTTTGATCGAGTAAAAGTAAAAGTCCCACAATATCAATGAATGGAATACAATCATCATCCCATTGTACCATTTTAAAATAATTAATCTACATATATGGAAGGTGAAAAGCTTGCGTGGTACTTCGCTTGAAAGTTAACTGAGACTTAACGGGGGGAAGTTTAAGTCCGTGAGTATATTCCGAAAGGGAAAACTTCCGTGATGAGTTTTCGAAAGTTTGATTTTAATTAATTGACACTATTTACAGTTCACAAATTTAAAGAAAAACCGATCTCCCCATATAGTACTTTTAAAAACTGTTTCTCAGCTTCATAACCCTTTCAATTTCAGAGTGTCGGACAGGTAATTATCGCGGGCCAATTATTAATTCCGCTGAATTCTTTTTGGATTTCTGCATTATTTCGGTATGCAATTAACGCGGCTGCTGCTGCTCATTTGCTCTAGGCCATCGACCATGGCCAAGTGTTTGTATGCGCTGGCAATTTTATAATTTGCCAATCATTATTTATGGACGCTGCATTATCCCGCTTGATCCTTTAGCGGAAATTAAAAATATTGGCTCCGCCGCCCTCCAATGGTCTTTGTTTTTAATAATAATTATTTATGTATATTATTTATTTTGCTGGCATTGCGGTCAAACAGCCAGACAGGTGCCTGGTCGGCCATAAATATGTTTAATGAATCACACAAATCGAAAAAGTCGACGCCGATGACAAGTTTTGGGTATTTTTTTATTTAATTTATTTGTTCTTTTTTTGCGAAAAATACACAAACAAACAAATAAAATAAATGTTTGTACAAATATTGTTTTCCTGGCAAAACGAGCCTAATTCAATACATACATACATGTACATATAATATGTACATATGTAGGTTGGTCCGCTCCGGCAATGCACTATGGGGCAAATTGCAGATTAATGTTCTAAAAATACATTCCGGTTAATGAACACTTATTTTAACAACTTTAAAAAAATGGGTTTTTGCCAGAAAAGGTGGTCGTTTGCCCCATAGTGCATAGTGGGGAGTGCAATTAAAATTATTAAACTTCCAGCAATAATTCAGAGCCAGCTCCGACCGCAGCTCAACTGTAACAGCCAAACAATGGAGACAAACAAATGCAAACATATTGGGTTATTGGTAAAAGGGAAACCGAATTGTCTGCACTGCACAGTGGTTAAGCTTGTATGGAACCGCGCCCATGATTACTTCTAGTTGTATTGTTACGAAATTTTCACTAAAATTAATTAAAACAAGAAAGGAAGCTAACTTCGGCACGCCGAAGTTTGTATACCCTTGCAGATATAATTTCATTAAATTTTACCTATACTTATTATGTTTACAGTTTGACAGTTACAGTTTTACATTCACACCTTTACATTTTCTCTACATCTACCGATCGCTCCTATGGCAGCTATATGATATAGTTGTCCGATTTTCATGAAATTTATACCAAAATTCTAAAATAATAAAAAAAAAGCTTATATCTCGGAGTAGATGAAAATACGTTGAAAAACAACGAAGTTATAATTTGTTTCCTATTAATTTCCCGATCGATTCTATGGCAGCTATAAGATATAGTCGTCCGATTTTCATAAAATTTTTACCAAAATTCAAAACTAATATAAAAGGGCCACAAAAGGGCAAAAATGTTGAAAAACAGCAAAGTTATAATTTTTTTTCTAAAAATTTGTCGATCATTTGTATGGCAGCTATATGATATAGTCGTTCGATCCGGCCCGTTCCGACATATATAGCAGTGAGAGTATATAGAAGACTATATGTTTCATTAAAACTGAGGGACTAGTTTGCGTAGAAACGGACAGGCGGACGGACGGACAGACGGACATGGCTAGATCGACTCGGCTGTTGATGCTGATCAAGAATATATATACTTTATAGGGTCGGAAAGGTCTTCACTGCGTTGCAAACTTCTGACTGAAATTATAATAGCATTTAAAGTTGAACTTTGTTTCGTTTTTTGCATCATACAAGAAATATACTAACTGTAGCGCGTGGCGGTTACACTTCGAATTAAAAAAAAAATTTTTTTTTTTCAGTTTTCAAATTATTTTTATTTAAGCAAATACATAAAAATAAACATAAAAAATTAAATAAAAATTTTTGTTTAAAAATTGTTTTCATTGAAAAAAAAATTTTTTTTCACTTTGATACCCTTTAAAAAGGCGTATTTGTGGGCGTGGTACATTATGCAGTACATATATACATCTTACAACAATTACCTGTCCAATGCCGTTTAAATTATTCGATTACCTTATTTGGTTCAAAAGATATGATTTTTGCAACGCTAAATTAGAAAAGGCGCTACTGTGCGACAATATAATACACAAGTCAGAATTATAAATATAAAGTATAATTTTCTAGCGGGGACCCTAATCGACGGGCAGGTCCTCGACGGATCGCATTCCTTCTGCATGTGCTGCAATCGAGGGGAAAATTATGAAATCAAATCGAAAACCCATTAGCCCGGCAGTAATTTGGATTGCCTTGCAGCTGCTTTCATTCAACTCACATTTCACCCACTCCCACGATAACCCCTTTTGGGCTCATTGTTAGAAACTTTGATGCATTTTTGCGCACATAATTGACCCAATCAATTAATGAATGCTTTTGCTCTTGGCACAGCTTTCATTTCGCCTCCTTTATTTCAAGCTTCGCCAGTTGTGTAGTTCAAAGGGAAAAATAAAGGAAGCTAACTTTGGGAAGCAAACGTCTGTAGACCCTTGCGGATTGTTATTGGATCGATTCGAGCAAATTGGAAATCGATTGAAAATAACTTAATTTAAGTGTATAAAACATGAATATGTTCCCAGTAGCTCGTAGGGGGTGATATTACTAATTCCAAGGGAACTGCCTACGCTACTAACCCTAGGCAATGTAAATGTTCACTTTCGTTTTTGTACGAAATGTCAGCTCTTGGGGACAATCGCTTGAACTAATAATGTTTGAAGTTATTAAGTTATTTTAATCCCAAATCATGAATAATTGAACTAGGTATTCCGATTCGTACTTCAAACTTTTCGAAATGGTTGTAAACTACCCAGCGGTTCGTCGTTCGTTTACCAAATGGGAAGAAAATACATCAACGTTCGATTACTATACGGTCAGACAAGAGAGGGACCCATGTTTTAGGTGGTTAAACGTTCGTTTACCATAGGGTCTCAAGCAAGTACCCATACACGAACTAGTTGGGTATATAGTTCAGGCATAGTCAATCGACACCTTCAGTACTGTAAAGCAAGAACAGCAAACTGCGTACATTTAACCATCGGTCTTATTGCAGCTTAATAGTATAGTAACCCGATCTAAGTAGAATCTAAAGTTATTTATGCCACTTGTATTTCTTATTTGGAAAGATGCCAGTAAACTTAAGGTCTAGTCTGCTCGATTTCACTCAAGACTCGAAGATAACACATACTTCTAGGCACCTAATTGCAAATATTTTACATTAACACTTACTTTTGCTTAGATTTTCCCAAACATTTACCGATCGTTCGCTTGGCAGCTAGATAATATAGTATTCCGATCGGCAACAGACCGCACAGACCGACAAGGGGACATGGCTAAATAGGATCGACTGTTGATGCTGTTCAGAAAAGCATATGTATCTATAAAGGAGGTCACAATAAAAGGATGCGATAATTACCTCATAATTAAGAGCCCTCTTTTTAAAATTTTAATTTAGTCCAGCCCGTTTTCTGACCACTTAACTGAGTTTTGTTTTACTCATAAAGCATAAAGCTAATGCGACCAAAGGTGGTAGCCAGGGACGACAAACGGGCTGTCAGGCCAGAGAAAGGTGAATAAGAGTGGATTAAGGGCGCGTCAAGAGGTCAACTCTCAGCTGTTTCTAATTTTAGGTCATACCCTTGGCGAATCAAAAAAAAATGTGGATAAAAGCAAAGAAAACTACGAGAGAAAATAATTAAGAAGGCGTCACCTTACATAACCGAATGCCACGGATGGAGTTAAGCTTATAAATATTGTTGATGCTCTGCCAACAGGAAAAGTATAAACTTGCTTTTGGAGAATGTTACAAAAATATATAGAAGAAATTAATTCATCTCTGCGGTTTTCTTTTGTTTGTGCTCATTTTTTCTGCTAGCTTCAGTTTTTATCACCTGTTGGCCCATCTTTAGCACATACTTTGCGAGGACATCTGCAGTTCGTAGTCGTCTAGACTTTGCGCTAAAAAGTATATTATGTATACGTATGTGGCATTAATTCCATGAAATAATAATTGATGAGGGTGGCCAGGGTCGCCACTTGATGGTGACACCATGCCTGTCGGGGGATGCGATGCCCTAGTCCGAGGGATGCTAGGAGGGGAGTCTGTGCTGCTGACGCACATGAAACATCGCCAAAGTTTTATTTATAGCAGCTTCCCCCTTCAGGAACAAAAGGCGAGCCGAAAAAGTGAAATAAGGCAACAAAGTTGCCATGGATCTGTCGAGGACAATGAAATTGTTAGCCATAGATATACAGAAACTCGATATATACAGACAGTGATATACATTTAGTTATGTATGTATGGGGGGAGACGAAACGAAATCAAACTTTGCTGCCGGAATTCATTGCATTTTTGAGTGGCGCGAGCTCCCTTTTAAATTTAAAGTTTGCAAAATTCGAATTCAAAGGATAGCTAAATTACGTAATTATACATACTTTTTCGGCGAAAAGGTCTTGATTGAATTTTAAAATATTTATTGTGCTTGAACCAGGCAGTCTTTCTCGCGCACACCAATTGGAATGCAAAAAATTCTGATTATGTATGTTTCAAATATTTTCAAGTGGAATTTAATGCGTAAAGTTCAGGAGTTAATATCAAGAAATTATACGTTAGGGAAACGACTTGTCTTTTATTGGCTCCGTTGCAGTTGATCTTTCTGCAAATTCTGTAAGCCATGGACACAACAGTCCACAATTTCTGTCCTGGCTAAGCCAGAGATGGGAGACTGCGATGGAGCCATGAGTAAGAGAAGGCAGGAATCGGGGGCGAAGCTGGGAAACGGAACTGAGAAGCTTTGATAATCACATCAAAGTCAACTGCTGCTGAGCCATAGTAAGGGAAGAGGGCCACGGACAATAAATGTTGTGTTTATGGCGAATGTAGTTGCGAGATACGAGTAATGTGCAACATATTGTTAAGTTTTGCCACCCTAGACTCGAAAATCTAACAGGATAATTGAAGGAGGAAAATAAGAGTCCCAGAACACTTCACCCTGATACCTATTTTAGGTATCCTGCCGTCGTGCCTTGAGAGGGGACATCTGAGTAACTTTTTTAAAAAATCAAAAATTTTTTTTTTCGCTTAAACAATTATTTAGGGTCTTAAAAATAAAATACCAAAAGAAAGAGTCCGGAAAAAGTGTCTAAGTGTCGAAATTTTCCATTCTGCGGCGATGCCTCACATGTATATATATACGATTTTAAAACTTTAAACCAGAGCTCGCACAAAACGGTCAACCGTTTTGATCATTCGAATTCTTTCGGAGAGAGAAACAACCAAATAGTCTGAAAAGGGTCTCTCTCGCAGATGTTCTCGCTTCTTTGCTTTGTTTGCGATTCCGGTTAACTGTAACGGGAAATCGCAAATACAAAGCTTTCGGGAAACGAAGCGGCATAGAAACAACTCGCTCGCTTCTGAGTCGAAAAGAGTGCCTGAGAGAGAGGGATGAAGCACTCGTATTTTTACGAAAAATTAAAAATATATTCTACAAACAATTTAAACACAAATTAATAAAGAAATAAACTCAAGTTTGTGTTAAATGTTTTTTTTTTCTTTTTGTTTCATTTGTTATTTATTTTAATCATTTAATTTAATTTAATCATTTACATTTTTAAATGATTGTTGTCAAAAATTGTACAAATTAACAGCGAGAACTTTCCGCGAAGAGACCGGTCACACTTAAGACCGCGAGCCCGCTCTCGCCGCTTCAATCGAGAGAGAATAGAAAAAGGGCCCATGGCAGATGTCTCGTTGAGTCTTTTCGCGGCTAACCGGTTACGTAACCTTAATGTTGAGACCTTTTTGGGAATCGGGACTCAACCCTGCGAGCTCTGCTTTAAACGCAGAAGAAATGCTGCACAGCCGACATTTTGTTTTCGATTTATTAAAAAAAAAATTTATTTCGTACTTTACATCTAATATTAAAAAACCTACTTTAAAAATGTTCGATTGGCTTTTTCATTTGGCCAAAAAAAATTCCAGAAAATCCGCTTTTTTGCCAGTTACTCAGATGTCCCCCCTTAAACCTTGCCGATGTCGCATTTGCTCTCATTTTCAGTTGCAGTATCTTTTGACAACAGATTGACGCCAAGCTGTGCGTTTTATTACCCTTGTAAAGGATTCCTTCGAATCCTTGAGGAATCCTAGGGAATGGTACTGAAGGGTGTAAAACTGTACATTTGTATTGGTAAATATAAACTAAAGTAAATATAAAGTAAAGTTATTATTTAACATTAAAATTAGCCGAAAGCCACAGCAGCTATTACTGGTATCCATCCTGTAGCTTAATTTAGAATTAAGCATACAGCGTACAAATAAATAAATGAACATTAACAAGAAAGGAAGCTAACTTCGGCACGCCGAAGTTTGTATACCCTTGCAGATATTATTTCATTAAATTTTACCTATACTTATTGTTTAGAGTTTGACAGTTACAGTTTTACATTCCCAGTTTTACATTTTCTCTACATCTACCGATCGGTTTGTATGGCAGCTATATGATATAGTTGTCCGATTTTTAAAAAATTTATACCAAAATTCTGAACTAATAAAATAAGCTTATATCTCAGAGTAGATAAAAATAGGTTGAAAAACAACGAAGTTATAATGTTTTTTCTATTAATTTTTCGATCGTTCCTATGGCAGCTATAAGATATAGTCGTCCGATTTTCATGAATTTTTTACCAAAATTCTGAAATAATATAAAATGGCCATATCTAAAAAATGGTGCAAAAATGTTGATAAACAGCCAAGTTATAATTTTTTTTCTAAAAATTTGTCGATCATTTGTATGGGAGCTATATGATATAGTCGTCCGATCCGGCCCGTTCCGACATATATAGCAGTGAGAGTATATAGAAGACTACATGCAAAGTTTCATTCAGATAGCTTTAAAATTGAGAGACTAGTTTGCGTAGAAACGGACAGACGGACGGACAGACGGACAGACGGACAGACGGACATGGCTAGATCGACTCGGCTGTTGATGCTGATCAAGAATATATATACTTTATAGGGTCGGAAAAGTCTCCTTCACTGCGTTGCAAACTTCTGACTGAAATTATAATACCCTGCAAGGGTATACAAATTGTATTCAATAGATAAAATCAGAAATACTGTTTTGTATACTATTTAAAAATAATGCGTGTGAAATTTTATATCTTTTATATATCACATGTTTGGATCGATTTTTTATGATCCAATTAAAAACTGAAGAGTATACAAACTTCGGCGTGTCAAAGTTAGCTTTCTGTCTTATTTACTATTCGTTTGTTTCAAAAATACAAAAGGTATACAAATAAATATTTGTCCGTTTCTACGCAAACTAGTCCCTCAGTTTTAAAGCTATCTGAATGAAACTTTGCATATAGTCTTCTATATACTCTCACTGCTATATATGTCGGAACGGGCCGGATCGGACGACTATATCATATAGCTGCCATACAAATGTTCGATACATTTTGAGAAAAAAAATTATAACTTTGCTGTTTATCAACATTTTTGCACCATTTTTTAGATGTGGCCTAGACAGACGGACAGACGGACATGGCTAGATCGACTCGGCTGTTGATGCTGATCAAAAATATATATACTTTATAGGGTCGGAAACGTCTCCTTCACTGCGTTGCAAACTTCTGACTGAAATTATAATACCCTGCAAGGGTATAATAATAAATACTTAATGCCGAAACAAAAAAACGAATACTTTTGTGACATGAAATTTTGTAGTTCAAATGAATTTCTTAGAAAAAAAAAAGCTAGTTTTTTAACAACTTTTTGTTGTTTTCCTAATGTTTAATATCTGAGTAACATAAAATAAAAACTAAAGTGATCAATTTGATACTTAATCATTAAAAAAATAACATAATTATTCGTCGGGAACCTTGCAACGAATACTTTTGTGACTCACTGTATATATATGTAAATATATATGTAAATGTTATTTATATATGGATTTGAAAATAGGGGAGTAACTTATAGTACAATATATTTTTTTTTTACTTTAACCCTTATATTCTATTTTTTAAAAGAGCAGACCCAATTTTTGTCGGATTTCCAGATATTTAAACCATCCCAGAATCCGTGTCCGAAGTTCACCTGTGCGTATGTACGTTTTTGTGTCACCGAACTGAATTTCCCCCAAGAGCAATTTGCTATTTTTAGAGTTTGCCTTCATTTGCCATTCCAGGTTTTTGCTGGATTTGTGCCTATTTACTTTTTTCTCTGCTTTTTTTGGTCTTGTTACCCGGACAATGCCCGGGAAGATATTTCTAACATATGCTGAATTTTTAATTTAACTACCCAGTTTTTATTTGCGTGTGTGGGTCATAAAAAGGCCCTCAGAGAAAGAAAACGGGAGATAGAGAGAAATGTCAAGTTTCCCAAGATTTCGTGCGAGTGTTAAAGCTTTAATAAAAGGACATGTTGATGATTTGTTTCTAATTACCTGCGTCTTATGTAGCTTTTCCGCAGTATGCAAGTAATTTCAAGCGCCTAACTGAGTTGCCTCAGAAACCCTTGCTCGGCTGTTGATGCTGATCAAGAATACAAAATATACTTTATAGGGTCGGAAATGCCTGACTGTCTTCTGAATGAAATTATAATCAGGCCTGTTATAGTTTCCACTCGGAAGTGAATTTGATAACATTTGCGGATTTCCCTTTAACATAAGCGAATTTCCCTTGATAATTTAGGTACCTTTTGTAAAATTTCCCCCTGGTGCCTTTTGTTCCCAAGGAATATCAGCTGGTCGGTATAGACAAACGCGTTTATTTTGCCTGAGTTTTGTCAATACGGGGCTAATAAGATTTTGGCCCGCACTGGCGTCCAACCACGTTAGTGGGTTACTAGTTCATTACATAAAATTAATTAAATTAATTTCTGATTTTGCGGATTTGAATCCGCCGGCCAAATGGCACACGGAAAGTTTCCGAACGTTTCGCCTGCAAATTAACAGAGACTTAACAGAGGGAAATACGAATCCGTAAGAATTTTTCGGAAGTGAAAACTAGAGCATGTCAGGGAAATCCGAATCCGAATAAATTTTGCGGAAGTGGAAGCTAGAGCAGGCCTGAATAACTGATTTAAGAACGTATTAATTGTACAATCTAGAAGCTTTGTAAATCAACGAAAAATTGGCGGTTTTCCTACCCCGACCGCAACCCAGAAATTTGTTCTGTCCCAAATTTAGGAGCATTGCCCATAAGCGACATTAAAATGCTAAGTTTGGGTCGTTTTATGAAAAAATTATCAGACAGTAAAAAAGTTATAGTCGACTGTAAAATACTCGATACCAAACTCTATATATGTATGTACATATGTACATATATTTAAAATTAGAAGAGATAAAGCTAATTATCAGCATACATACATATGTGTGTTTCTAGGGAAATGTAAGTAAAAACGTGTTTACAAACAGCCATTGATTGGTGCAGGCAGAAGATCTAAGTTATACAGTTAACATATATACATATGTTAATATACATATATGTATATGTATATGGTAAAAGAAAAGAGAAAATTAAGGAAATTGAGGAAAAGCTGGCTAAGGAACACTCGAAATCGATTTAGAGAGCTAGCGAGGAGACAGTGCGAATTCCTTTACCTTAATTAAAAAAGTTTACAGTTTCTCCTGGCATTGTGACAGTCTTGCCTCCCGACCGCTAACTTTTCCCCTGAGCCGAGTGTTTCTACACTGGGAACAAAAATGAGCAAAATAAAAATATGTATGTATTAACTAGAAGCAAGCATGCATTTCAATTCATTTCCGATCCAACAACTGATCTGCATTAACAATACATATGTACATATCTGTCTGTTTGTTTCTTAGTTTTAGAGCAATCTGAATGAGATTTTGCAGATACATATGTATGTACACAGTTCATTCTATTCTGATTAGTGTATAAGTCGGAACGGGCAAGATCGTACCACTATAAGATATGTATGTACATACATACATATGTACATACAGCTGTGTTCACTGAAATAGCAGTGCGACAGAGGAACAACTTCAAAATGTTTTTTTTGTACATATTCCTTTTTGCAAGCTGATCTATTGCACATTGTTTTTGTAAAATGGAACATAAAGATAAGAATCGAGAAAAAATTCCGTTAGATTTGCTCTATTTTTATGTTTTATTGATATTTTTTCACATATGCAGCTCGTTTTGGCCGATCACTGAAATAGCAGTTTTTAATTTTCTTTCGCAAAAAGTGCCGAAATTTCTTTTAATTTTGTAAAAAATGACTTTAATTAAGGTCGTTATTATAGTTTATACTATAATACACCTTTACAACGCAAAAAAAAATTATTTTAGTGGGCGCAGGACCTCACTGCTCCATGATAGAAAGGTATCAGATTACTTAGCCTAGAAAGAAGAGCAAAATATGTAAAGAGTCTCTAAATCTTTCAAATTGTTCTTTTAAAATAGTTTATAAGTCATAAAATATGAACCGAACCCAAAAAAACCGAGGTACGATTCGCAAAACCACAATTATACAGGCTCGACGCGTACTTCGCTTCAGCAAAGCTCGTCCTTTTGCATCCTCTAGGGATATGTGAGCGGGAATTGGCATGGGAATCAGTCATGGGACCATTCGCCGGGGACTTATTGAATAAATTTTAGATTCGCGAAGTCCATGGAAAATGTCACTGCTTGGTTAAAGGCATATCAAGGCAAGATCCCGAGTTCGCCAATAGCCACTTGAACTGCCAGTATTCAAATGGCGTAATATACTTTGGACAAATGACTCCAAACTGGTTTTATTTGGTGGAATAGGACAAGACAAGACCTCCAAATAGATAGTACCCCCCAAACCATACGCTGAAGACAGTAAAACACGGTGGCCTAAAAATCATGGTATGGGTATACTTTTCATACAACGTTGTAGGTCCCGTATATATGATCGGTGGGATCAAAGACCATTATGTTTATGTCGAAATATTAAAAACTGTCTTGCAGCCGTATCCTGATGAAAATATGCCATTAATTTGAACATTTCAGCAGGACAGTGACCCTAATCATACCAGCAAGGTGGCCAAGGGGTGGGTTCTTAATGAAAGAGTGGATGCACTGCCATGGCCTGCACAGTCCCCGGATATTATTCCGATCGAAAACTTATGGGGGACATCAAGGGCTACGTATTAAAGAAGTTTCCGACTTCTAAGCCGCAGCTTTGGCAATTTGTGCAGGAGGAATGAGGCCATATTCCCCTCAAGCGTTGCTAAGACTTGGTGGACTCCTTGCCACCCAGGTATGAGGCTATGATAGCTTCTAAATGCTATTTAACAAAATATTAGATCATAGTCAATTAGAATTTAAGAAGAAATAGGTTTCTTATACGATATTTTTAAATTTATGAAGAATTTTAGTTTTTCACTGCTATTTCAATGATCGGCATAATATAGACCTTTTTTGTTGTTATTAGCTATATCTTCTAAAGGGTTTATGTTACCTAAATTAAATGATTGTGGTATTGTTAATAATTAAATATACTAAGCTTTTATGAAAAAAAAATTTATGAAAATAGTGTTTGTAACAGGATTTTCCGATCTTAAACGTGCAGGTCGTTGGGCACTGCTATTTCCGTGAACACAGCTGTATGTATGTATATAATTGCCATAGTAACGATCGGGAAATTAATAGGAAAAAAATTATAACTTCGTTGTTTTTTGACGCAATTTCATCTACTCTGATATATGAGACTTTTTTTTATTATTTTAGAATTTTGGTATAAATTTCATAAAAATCGGACAACTATAACATATAGCTGCCATAGAAGCGATCGGTAAATGTAAAGAAAATGTAAAGCTGGGAATGTAAAACTGTAACTGTAAACATAATAAGTATAAATAGGTAAAATGTAATCAAACTCTGTTTTGTGTGTGTTTTCAGCATTATAATTTATAATACAAATATCAAAACCAATCTACAAGGGTATACAATCTTCTGCGTGCCGAAGTTAGCTTTCTTTCTTGTTAATTTATAGCTTTGGCTCTTCTTTTCCTTTTTAAATATACATAAATACATATGTATATTTAGGATTAGGATTTGGATTAACATTTAAAGAGACTATCCCATTTTAGGGCTTACTAAGGTTATTTAGGCCCCTTCACTGGTAATTTCACGTCTGTTCTTGCAGTGCTTTATGGGTGTATGTGTCACATAATAAGCCAGCAAAGAGCTTTAAAAAATCAACAACTGAACAATGAGCAGCAAGCTTTACTCTCTGCCTCTCTCTCTCTCTTTCTCTCGCTTTCTTTCCCGCTCGCTCTCATTTTCAGATGCCGCCGCTCTCCTCAAAGCCTGCGGGAATCAGCAGCAAACTTATTTATTTCTTATTTTTTTCAACTCCGCTCCGTTCAGTTTTGTTCTTCTTTGTTGCGTTGTGTTTTGCCTTATTTTGTTTGTTTGTGACTAGCGTCGGCTTGCAGAAAGTTTTAAAATAAACTTGCGTTATAAAAATTTCAAAAGTTTCGCCAAAGTCCCAAAACAAAACACCACACACACCGGAGAGAAATTTGCGTTAATTTAAGGCAACGGGGAACGAAATAAGACGAACGAACTGGGATTGAACGAAGCTGAGGCGGCTGCTGGGCGTAGGAGAAGCAGGAGAAACGAATTGGGCAACATTTGCTTTTTACGCCAAAGTTTTCGTCGCGCTCAAAGTTGTTCTAATGAATGCTGATACACATGAAAATAATTATGCGCGGAAAAGATTAAATCCTTGTCCAAGTCCCTTGGAATATGTCGACGGAATTAGTCAAAAAGTTGTTCGTAAAATAATGTGTTAATTATTTAATAGCAATAGGAAATTTGCGAAAAATTATAAAAGTTACTTTGTAGAATGTCTTAAAATACTAAGAAATACCCTACCCTATGGAATTAAGTAAAAGAAATAGTATTCATGTATTATTTTGTATATTCAATAATTGAAATTATACAAATTAAATGTAATTATTTTAACTTTTCTTGCTTATTTCATAAAATCCTAAACATAATAGCTCTGTAATTAATACAACATTGAACTCTTGAAGCCTGGGACTGTCGGATTTTAAGTTCCTCGCCAGCTGTTCATGGCCCAATTTTTATGGCCGAGGCCGTCATCTTCCTCATCGTTATGGACATTTCAACTCGTTTTCATTTTATGATCCAATTTGAAGGTCATAAAGCCAACTGAAGCAGCCGCATTTTTTTGCCCACAATTCCGTTAAGGCGCATTCCCCGCTCCGTCAATTTATTAGCACGTTTTGCCCTTTGGTTTGGGGCTTTGTCTTGGCCAAAAAGCGGCGCGAATAACGAAGAAACGCATTAAAACTGATTTATTGCTGCAGATAAGTTTGGATTTATATGGCCAAGTCGGAATGTCGACCAACTGCCATCAGCACCCAGCCCAAAGCTTTCCCGCCGACTTTTCCCGCTTTTCCGTACCTAATCTGCTGGTATTCACCCCGAAGTCAAATACAAAAGTCTCTGAAGAACATCCCCAGCACATTTAATTGAGATTTAACCTTTAATTACGATTTAAAAGATTACAATGTCAAATTCACGCTATCATCCAAGTTCTCCCGCCCACAGCACTTGCTCCTCTCCTATTCTCTCATCCATTATCTTTCTGGGCAATTCCACTTTGCGTTACTCTTTCATCGCCAGCTCCCAGTTGGCTGAGAGTGCGCCTTGATACGCGAACATAGGAAGGATGTGATTACTTTCCCTTGGTTTCAATGGACGAATACATACATACATACAATTTTTTATTACCTACACTGAGAAAAATGCATGTACATACATATGTACTAATGCATATTGTAATAAAGACCAATAACACAGGTCCTGGTAACATCCAGGCTTTCGTTCGCTACCGTACAGAGAACACTTACAAAAAACAAGTGTAACCACTGATTTCTGCGAAACGTCATGAAAGTTGAAATGCAATCGATTTGATCAATCTTCATAATGTACTTGGTTTGGCTTTAAAATATTCAGGTCTGCTCCGGTCATCGTGATTTTCGAAATGGGACAATTCGTTAGATTTAGTTTTTAGCTGCTCCGCTTCTCGCTTATTTTTTGCTACTGGAATATTCCGTTTTCTCATCCTTTCTTACTGCTCAAACAGCTTCTTGTTTCTTTTTTTTTTGTCAAAAGCAAACAACGCTAAGAAATGCCTTTTATTTGCAATTGCTTGTTTCGAAGCCATGAGGTGGTAGAAATAGCTGGAGTTGAGAAAATCTGGCATCTAAGATGCTGACACATTTTTTACAGATTTAATTCTCAATTACTTTTTGCGCCAATTTAAATTAAAAGCAGTATTCTTAAACAACATTTTTGGTCTTCCTTTAAAGTTATTAAAGAGTTCTTTTATATTTTATAAGTATTTTTACCTGGCTGTTTCGTTTCACCAACAGTGTGGCAGCCTTGGCGATAACTTTTGACGATGGACTTATCGGAGGGTCGAAATCTAAATTTCTAGCTGAAGACGACAAAATGTTCTTTATCAAATTGGAGGTAGGGTTAGAAGATCTTGTGGTGGTGTGGAATAAACATCAATAAACCACTGAGTAAACTATTTGTTTCCCTTAGTAAACAAGATCTGATTTCATATAAACAAAGGCATTTACTTTTAATTGCTCAGACAAGGGTGTCCGTTTTACCAATCGCAAAATCAATAATACGAAGTATAAAATCGATATCGCAAAAAAATTACAGAAACCATAGCCGGACCAGGCCTGATTAAGTGTTTTTTTTACTTTTACTTATTCTCACACATTCTGTGAGTGATGTTAGAAAGAAAATTATCATGTATATTCAAGTATTATCAAATAGTATGGAATAGGGTTTAAGCAGCAATTCCGAGATAAGGTAGTTAATTTTAGCAGTGCAGAAATAGCCGAGTAAAATCTCATATTCCTTGTGATTTTCCTCGCCTTTTAGGTCGCTCTCCTCTTTGGCTCGCTAATTATGCAACTAATGTCCGTAGCAAACTCAATGCTGCTAGCGCATTATCGTTATCGTTATCCCAATCGCAATCGACCTTGTAATTTCCACCATGAATAGATATCCATGCTGAGGATGGCGGCCAGAGAGAATAGAAAAGGCGAGTACTATAGTATATATTTAACCACAATTAAAAATCTGCTTACGATTACGAAAGAAAAAAGTCATATATGAATAAATGGTAACTCTTTAGGAAACGGTTGGGCTTACCTCAACTCTTGATTAAGAAGTTTCTTCTCAAGTAAATGTTGTTTAGTCTCATTAGTACATAAGTGGGAACGGTCCGGATCTGGCAACTATATAATAAAGCTGCCATAAAAACGATCGGAAAATGTTTAGGAAACAAATAAAAACACTGCAGTGTTTCTCTGAGTGATGTTAGAAAGCATAATTCATAATGCCACATTCGTGCATTTTGTAATGTTTTATAGAAATAACTTCAAACTGAGAGCTGATTAAGAATATTATATTAAGATAATTTTATAGTTCTAGGTCAGGTTCAAATTTTTTTAATCTAATAAGGGCTGTATATAAAAGCCACGGCGAGTAAAACCGTTTTTACGCAGCAACCCTAGTTAATTAAAATGAAGTGTAATTTATTTATAATAGCAAAACACTTTGTTGACTGCGAATTTTTAATTTATACTTATTTCATTTTCATCGGATAGTGCTTTGTTGATAAATATTAAATATCGTTGTGAAAACTTTCAGTTTTTGTCTAAACAAAACACGACTTTTCTTCTCCTTATGCTCTTTACTCGGTGGTGATAGTTTCTCTCCGTATTTTTCATTAAGTTTTCATTTTTCCAGCGACTTTTGTGTGTGCCTGTGTGTTGCTGGTCCTCGTTGCTTTTCGGCGTCATTGTTTCGCTTAACTATATTAAGAGCTTTTGTTGGGTCTGCTAGTTTGAAGGAGCTGCTCGCTTGTCTAAGACCTCCTCTTCCCAATGCACCGAGAGAAAAGCCCGCCATCTGCCATTCAATATAAATAACCTTAACCAGAAGCGGTATAAATCGCAACTATCCACAGTATCATCCGACATCAAAAAAATATATTGCATTCCTTAAAGAATAAGCGCCCAGAAGTTTTTTTATATTTTTTTCCTGATTACTTATCTAAACCGGAAGTCAAAACATTATTAACTAAAATATGTAATTACTTTGCCAAATACAAAAAATAAAAATAAAATTAAAAAATTGAAAAAGCCCAACGTGAGTACCTTAAGAATACGTTTATGAAGTTATGTGCCTTATTTTAAAGCATCCTTCCAAGTAGATTTTGAATTATCGTGTACACCGACTTTTAAAATTACACTTTTCAGAAGAGCTCATAAAACTTTTTAATACTCATATATTGAACACCAAACGACCTCCGTTCAACTACGAATAACTTTGTAAATTTTGCAATGATCGATGTAAAGCTTTGACAAAATATTCTTAATATATTGGACATTTATAATAAAAAATAAAAAAATACCCCCATAATATAGTCATTGTCATTTTCATTTCTGTTAATATTTTCCGTCCCGTGTACGGCCTTCTTTCAACTTTGCCACGCCCCCTGGTAGCCAGTGTACGGGCTTTAATATTCATTACAATCTCATACGCAATATCTTGGGACAAACGTGGAGACATGTACTTGTTCTCCTTTATCTGGGTCTTATTCCACTTCTCCAGCGATTTCCATCTCTACAGCCACTTCCACCAGATCTTTGTTGGCTTTGCATTTAGCTTTTTCCCATTTTATTCTCCTTATTTGTACCCACGGTCGGCCTCCAAGTTGTCTACCCATAAGTTTATTACTTATAATCTCACCCAAGTGCGACACTTTTCTACAAATGTGCCTATTGGTAGCCACCCCTCCGAATAATATGTATACATGCATATGTATATATTTTCTCAAATAAGGCACAAAGAAATTTATAACAAAAAGCTTAAAAATTAAATTATATTATTTCATTCTTTTCGTTTTTATTATCTATGTGTATGTATATATTTTTTATGGACTAGAACTCGCGCTCAAGTTTTTATGTTTATATTGTGTATAGTTTATTAACAATTTGTGTTACCCAGTCTCAGACAAAATGGAAAGAAAACAAAACAACAAAGCTTATGCGTATGCTTTATGGGAGCACGTATGGGAAATGTACCACCCACTAGGTCTACTTTAATGGCCGTCACTGTGGATGCCTAAGCATAAAGTGCAGGGAAAAAAAAACATTTAAGAAACATTCGCTTTTATATCTCGCATATAATCCAGTCAAATTTGCAAAAGTTTATAATGCATTCATGCATTCCTGGTAAATATTAAAAAATATGTATACATATATTATGGATAATTAATTCAAATGAAGTCTGATCAGTATGAAATTACATGGCTAGATCGACTCGGCTGTTGATGCTAATTAAGAATATATATTATATATATATACACTTATATATATACACTAAATAGGAATCGATTCTTAATGATCCAATTGCAAACTGCAAGGGTATACAAGCTTCGGAGAGCCAAAGTTTGCTTCATTTCTTGTTTTTAATTGCTTGCAATCGAATGATTCTCCCATATTTTTTCAACTCACGTTATTCATGAATGATTACAAGTAGAAAACCGCCGTTTTTTTCATAATTTTATTTCCAAGCTTTTTAGGCGAAGGTAAATTGATTGCTGATTCACACCCAAGGAATCCGCGAGTTCTTGTTGTGTCTGACAAGAATCTTTATCCAGCAGAGCCTCCAAATCCGCGTCTTCAAACTTTTCACAGGACCCGGTCGATCCTTGTCTTCCACGTCATACTCGCCATTTTTAAACTTCTCGACACGTTCTTTTACTTATACACGACTCATCAAAAGTTTCTACGATCATTCGACGCGCTTCAGCTGCCGATTTTTTCGAATTGAACGCGAAAAGCAAAATCTCCAGCAAATGACGCTTACTCGGTTCGAATTTCGACATTTTCGTGCACCAACAAAATGATAGACAATAAAAATACACCAACGAGACAATGTAGAGCTGTTGACCGATATTTTAGCTCGCCATTTGGCGTTCCTGATCAAAATTTCTCACCGTTTTGTGAAGATGGCACCACCTAGTCGAAAACGGCGGCTTTTTACTTGTACACCCAATATTATAATATATTGTCAAAAAAGAAATTTAAAAGACGAATGTTTTTTATACCTTCCTTGTTATTGAGCAAAAATGAGGCAATTTAAACAGTCGATCACAAATGGTTTGATTTATTAACACATTCCCATTGATTATAGCATATAAGCGGAGGTTTAATTACTCTTTATCGGGGAAAAGGGACATTTGCGATGTGGTCTGCTTAATGTTCCTTTTGATTTGCCATGCACACACTGTTGTTATCGATTATTATCTACGAGGTCATTGCGTTAGCAGGATAACAGAGGACTAAAAACTTATCGATTCTCGATTTGCGTGCCTGTCTGCTCGAGTGTCGTGCTTCGTACACATGCGAGAGAGGCGTTCATTCAAATAGCGGGCAGCAAATGTCATATTGTACGCAAACGTAAACAGAAAGGAATTGCAAAGGAAAGAAAAAGTGGAAGAGGACACAATAAGAAATAAAAAGGAGAATGGGCGAACGAAAGAATGAGAGAAGGTATAATAGAAGAAGGGACACGGGAAAGAGGGAGGAAATGTCAAAGAGCAAGCGACGCCTGCTTGATTGCCAAAAAAAGGAAGAATAAAAAACAAAACGAGGAGAAACTGGGGGTGCCAAGTAGGGGATAGAGAGAGGGCAATGCGCTTAGCCGCCTGTTGAATGTCAGAAGTAACGTTATACACCCGTTCCTTTTTTTCTGAAAATTACAATGGAAGCCATAAGAATGCCGCTGTGTGGGTGAGAATGAACTCAACGAAGTGGCGGCATTCGCGAGAGAGTGTTAGCTGGGTCTGTGTCGGTGTCAGGGAGCGGTGCCAGTGTCATGCAATTTGATAGGCTCTCTGTTGTTATTTGCTGTCCTTTGGCCCTCTCTTTGAGTTTTTACTCTTTAGCTTCTTTTCCTTTCATCCCACCTTAGGTTCCTGATTTTACTTTAGAATATTTCATATTTATTCAGGAAGTATTTATAATAATACGAAAAATTAGCCCCGCCTTAAGTTAATTTGTTTATATATTATATACATAAATACATGTACATATGTACATTTGTACATAAATTATACATAAATAGTAGGCTTAAGTAGAAAACTGTCTTTGAAGCTGTACATACAGCTGCGGCAAAAAAAATAGCACCATGACATATATTTTTCTTTATTGATTATTTGTTTTATAACTATTCATATATTTAAGTTCTTTAAGGCTTTTATTTTTACTTTAGGCTCTAATTTATCGAAATGCACTGCAAGTGTCGTCGATAATAACATGAAATTGAAATATTTACATTAAGAATGTGAACGTTGAATATTTTTGGCGGCAACAAAAATAGCACTATTTCAAAAACAACTTAAGAAAACGAAAAAAAAACGAAAAAAAAAAAAGGGAAGTTCTGGAATATTTGTATTCATTTGTATTCCTTATCGATATGGTGTATTAATATTTCGTTGTAAAACCCTTGGCAGCAATGACAGCAGCACAACGTCTCGGCATAGAATTGACCAAATTTTGGCACCTTTCCCGTGGAATACTGATCCATGATCCTTGAATGGTGACCCAGAGCTCCTGATTATTCCTTGGTTTTGCATTGGAAACATATTTTTTTACATCAGACCAAAGATTCTCTATCGGGTTTAAGTCTGGAGACTGAGCAGGCCAATCCATTAGGTGAAGGGATCTGTCTTGCAACCACTTACGAGCTTTCTTGCTGGTGTGCTTAGGGTCGTTATCCTGTTGGAAGACCCACAACAACGGCATTTCGTATTCTGCATAAGGCAGCATCACTGTTTGCAAAATATCGCAATAGACATGTTGATCCATAATACCTTTTATCCAATGTATTGGACCCACTCCGTAATAAGAAAAGCATGCCCAAACCATGATACTCGTTCCACCGTGTTTTATGGTCTTGCAGGTGAAACTTCGGCGGTATTCCGAATTGGGGGGTCGCCGTACATAGGATCGAGATCCTCTTCCTCCAAATAGCACGATTTTGCTTTCATCCGACCATAGGATGTTTCTCCACTTTTCTGCCGGCCAATTTAGGTGCTCTTTGGCAAACTTTATTCTCTTTGCCACATGCTTCGCATTCAAAAGTGGAACTTTTCTCGGACTACGGACACTTAATTTATAATCTTTTAAGCGATTCCGAACTGTTTTAATGCAAGCCGATATGTTAAGCTCCTTCTTTAGCTCAGTAGCCGGCTTAAAGGTGGCCTTCTTGCACTCGCGAACCAGTCTGTTCACCAGCAAATTAGACATTGCGGCTTTTCTACCGCGTGTTTCTGGTTTATTTTTATAATTTAAGGCATTACTAATCATTTTATTGGAGCAACCGACGATTTGACCCACCTGAGCGTAGGTGTTGCCTTCCTCGATAAGCTTTTTAATGATTTTCCTCTTTTCGTCAGTACAATGCTTTCCGCGATCCATAATTAATAATTTTCTTGAACTTAATGATAGAGTGTCGACTCGACTTTGCAATACAATGCATTTACTGTCCGCAGACACAACAACAATCATAATGTCGCCGAACACCTGCAGTCTGTTCTAAAAAAACCGTTATCAGTGCTATTTTTTTTGCCGCTCTGTTTTGAACTTCGTTTGCTGAGATGCCTTATACAGAAAAAACCAAATTGAGCATAAACACATTACTCTCAGAGAGATCACATGTAAACCTATACTGTACAACAAAATTTTTAAACCAATTACAAAAAAAAAAAAACAAAAGATGTATTGCATCAAAGAATTTTATATGACGCAGTGCTATTTTTTTTTTTTGCCGCAACGTATGTACATATGTTCAAAATTAAAGAACCCCTTCTTCGTCTGAGAAAAAAAAAATTATTCCATTTTCGTTGTTCGTTCGCTGTTCCTGGACCTATGGTGGGTTCGTCCCCTCCGTCCTGGAGACTTTGTGTGCTTCAGACGCCACAGCAACTAATTGACTTTCAATGGAGGCTGCGCTCTCTCAATTACGCTGCATAACTCTGTTAGCGTTATGACGTGCGCTGCCACACACACTCACATTACCGCCCCACCCCCTGTCCGCAGTCGGAAAACGTTCGCTTTGATTAGGGGCCGCAGCAAAAAACCTTCAAAGAAGAATGTCTTTATCGTAAGAGCAAAAATTTATACATACATACATACAGGACAACAACGATAACGACCACTAATAACGAGTGAACAAAACAGAACAGAAACGATGACGACAACGCCTGCAAATCCTTTAAGCTGGGCCGAGACAAGAATAAAATAAAATCGGGCGGCAAATAGTAGCCTAACGGAAATGAGGACAAAAAGGGATGAAAATCATGTCCTCGCGGTCAACGGTTCCAGGAGTCAGTGTAACTTTACTTGACAAGTCAGTACATTGGTGTCGTAATTTTTTTTAACAAAACGCTGTTCACTGGGCATAATAAGATTTTGTCTAGTAAGTATAAATCTAAAGAGCAGCGGTATTTATATATTTTATCAGTGTGTGCAATGAAAGGTAAATATTATTGGTGAAACATAAGTTATTACTCTTATTGGTTATTACTCATACGCAGGGTGGGCGCTACACATACGCAGAGTGGGAATTACTCTAACGCAGTGTGGGCTTCAACGGAAGACTTTGAGCAACCTGACAATGGTAATGCTTAGTCCTTCCATGAACTTTTTAATCATACCAAATTTGGTAACAACTATAATTGGTGCCAAGATCGGTTTCGGACGATTGTCCGTTTACAAGATAATTACAGAAAAATAGAGAGAATGAATTATTATTTCTAATTTTGAACAGTTAAAATTATGAATTAAACGCTGTAAAATTTTTTTTACAATATTTGTTTGTTTTTTAACAATTATACTTATTTTAAAATTGGCGTCGTCGATTCGACGAAGCATAACCTTAACGTAGGAAAAATAAGCATGACCGTCTAGGGTTAATTGAACTTTAATTATTACCGCACAAGACATTTTCCTCCATTATACTTTTCATCTTGTTTTTCATTTTTTAAGTAAATTAAAAGAGCATATACGCGTTTTCATTCGACTCTTTGCTTTCTCAAAGTGTTGTTAGAAAGTAAAAGTCAAAGAATAAAACCTTTGTTTTGTTACCGAAACAAAACATGCCCTTTTTATGATGTTTTCCTTCATCATAATATTGAAAAAACATGTGTGCGATTCGAATATTTTGAAATTTGTTTTGGAGTATTCCAAACTCTAATTTAATCAATTTGACAAGTTCTTACTGTGACTGTATTAAAAAAAAAAAATTTGTGAACTTTTAATTTTTATGTACATGTATGAATAAATATGATTCATCTGCAGTTTATCATTTAAAACAAGTAAAAATGTTTAGAAACTAGTATTAAATGGAAAGGAAGCTCACCTCGGGGTTTGCTGGTTTTCCTAAGAACCTTGGGATAAATTGATACAGTAATCAAATTTTGATAGTATTACTTACATTACTTTATATGTTTTAATGCCGAAAACGTTTGGTACCGTGTATCCTATAGTCACATGTACATATGTACATGTATTTGTAACAATAGCCGAGTCGAATCAGGTATGTCTGTCTGTATGTCCGTTTTTCCGAAAGCTAGTCTTTTAGCTTAATTTTATCTGAATGATAGTGTGGACAGCAAAGATCGGATAACTACGTATGTATATTACATAGGTACCACGAAAACGATCGGGAAATTTAAAAAACTTCAGATTTCGCCGTTTTAAGCATCGTTTTATCTACAATAAAATATGCTCTTTTTACGGGTCGTAGAATTTCTGTTTTAATATTATGCAAATCCAACGACTCTTTATGTTGTTGCCATATAAACGATAGGTAAATGTGTCGAAAAAGGTAAAACAGTAAGTATTAAATGTAAATGTAAATGTAAATCTGAAAATATACGTCAATTGTAAAAAGGTAATTGTAATGAAAGTTTACCCTTTTCGTTGTTCTGATATATAGTATGTATGTATGTATGTATGTACCTATACGCAATCCATTGGAATGAATGGATCGACTCTCAATGATCCAATTGCGCAGTTCAAGGGTATACAAACTTCGGCGTTGTTTTTTTTTTTTCTTTTTTCAAGGGAAGAAACCCCCCAAAACACACACTAAAAACATGACGAAAGGCGGAACAACAAGGCAAAAAATGATGATGTGGAAGGGAAGGGGAAAGGGGAAAGGGGCGGTTCGGGCAACAAAGCAACAACTAAAATTGAAAGGCAGACAAATAAAAAGCGATGAACAAGAACAAGATATAAACACACACACAATATGTATGTATATGTATACGTATACATATGTATGTATACGTATATGTACATATGTATGTATGTATATGGGTGGGACGAGAAAGGGTAAAATGGGATACTGTGTGAAGAACAACAACAACAATGACCAACATGATAAAGGCACAAAAATCAATTTTTGTGTCAATTTTTTCTGGTCTGTCTTTTGGCCCGCAAAATACACACAGAAAAACAGAGGGTACGCAAAAATTTTCTATTTAAACAATGTTGTTGTATTTGTATTATCAGTTTGTATACAATATTAGGGAGAAAATTGTTTTGTTGTTTATTTGTTAATGATTTCGGGATACAAAATATTCAGCGGAAAAGCGCTCTTATTTCTCTGGGTGTTCGCTTCGTGGTAAGAAAATACAGGGATAAAAAAAGAGCGTGCGACTGTCGGTTAAAGGAAAAAAGTGGAGTGGAAATTACGGGGCGCAAACCCGAAAAGAACCGCACGAAATGCCGCTCATATTTCAAAGCAGTTTCGGGAATATCCTTGGATTTGTCAGAGCCATTTCGAGACAGGAACTGAGGAACTGAGGAGCCGAGGAACCGAGGGCAAAGGTGAAATCCACAGCCAGCCAGAGAACACAATTAAATGCAGTCAGCGCGTAAATCTTTTGCCCAAAATAAGTCGCCAGCTTTGAGCTCAGCTGAGATTCCGTCCCATTGTTACTAGTATTAATGAGCTCTACTTGGACTGCGAGTATTATTGGGAGTTGCCATGTAGGTAAAAGAGCTTTACATTGTGATATTTCACAGGAAATCTATTAAAACAATTATTTCGAAAGTCAAATATATGAAAAATGTAGACACAAAATATCAAGTACAACATCTTGTGCACTCGTAAATCTGTTAAGAATAGTTGAAATCTCACAAGTCCAAAGGAAGAACGATATATCGCGTTTCTTAAATAATTTTCGTATCGAATTGAAATGCAGCTTCAAGCCACCAAAGTAATTTTAGCATAGCTTATCCTGAAATTTATTTCCATGCCAAATGGGGACACAAATCCCCAAATTAGAGGATATTTTGCTTGGTTTGGAAAATGCGAAATGCCGCATACTGAATCCAGAGGTACGCGAAAAGAGAACGGAAAATCTAAAATTGCGATATACCGGGAAATTGTGGGACCCCACTTGTGGGCGGGGCACTTAAGCGAAAATATTGCTGACATGCGGCAAGCGCTGGAAAATTTACGAACGAATGTTTTTATTTTTTCCTGTGAGGCTGGAGTATCATATATTTGATCGTATTTTGTATTTCTACTGTGTAGTTTGTAGTTTATATTTATTGCATTGTTATCAATGACAAGTCAGCCCTCTTCCGCCCCTTTTTTCACGATTTTACGGGGGCAGGGAAAAGAGGTTTTTTGAAGTCAGTAAATACAGCTTTGGGTTCTTTATGTGGGTGCTCCACCGTCAGTGTTGCGTGTCTCATCATTGGATTCGATTTTACGTGCGCTCTTTGATTATTTTAGAGCCTTCTCTTACTTTGATTTCTTCCCCGTTTTTTTCAACGATTTCACCTAGATATCTGCCTCGGTTTTCCCGGGCTTTCCGCGTGCGCTATGCTGCAGTCTGGGCGCGGGAAATTTATGCCGACATCGCCTATATGTATGTATTTATAGACACCTTCAACTATCTTGCCAAAAGTCACTTATGAAATTAAATTTGTTGCCACTCGTCGTCGCTCAGTCTCTTGCCCTCTTTTCCCCTCTGAATTCTCCCTTTTTGCGCTTGAGAAAATAAATAAATGATGTTAGATTGTCAACAGACTCTACTTGGAAGCATTCTCAATTGTTTTCCTTTGCTCATTTCACGTTGGTAATGTTTGGGAAATGAAAAAAGGAAAATACCGAAGAAAAACGCAGAAAAACGGTTCGGGAAATGGCGCAATATGGGTAACCGTTATGTGAATGACTGCTCATTACAGTGAAATGCAAGAGAAGCGTTTTTTCTGTGGTATTTGGGTGTGTGTGGTTTGGATTAGTTTGAAAACTGTTCAAATTTGTATATTATGGATAATATGATAAATACACAAAATTCAATTACGAAATTTAAAAGTCAACTACACTTAACCTAAATGTCGGCTAATTGGGATGAAGTATAGCACAGCGATAAATTTACATCCAAAGAGGATAAAGGTTGTTTAATCACTTGTTATAACCTTGCAGGATGACATATCATATAGCTGCCATACTCGGATTCCACTCGGAGTCGGATTTCCCTGACCTGTTCTAGTTTACAATTCCGAAAAAAACCTTCGGGTTCGTATTGCCCTGGTACGTCTTGTTAACTTGCCAGCGAAACCGCTCGGAAACTTTCCGACTGCCATTTGGCTGGCGGATTCAGATCCGCAAAACCAGAAATTAATATGTAAATGTTAATTGTAGTTTATTCTTTGAGGTCTTATGAACATTATTGCATACCTGAATTACCTAAAGCTAATATACTTGATTTTTAAATAATTTTTTTGTGGTTGCCCTTTAAAATCGGATGGATTCTAACCTTAAACATTTTTGCCACTGAATCGAATTTAAAAAGGGACCATTTAAGGGTTGTCAGCGTTCCAAAAAAAGGCATATATCTAAGATTAATTTGTTTTTCAATTAGAAGATCGGCTATTAGTTTAAAGCATTTTGCTACCAGACCAGCTAATCACAATTAAAAATATTTCAAAATGTGTATTTTCTGCCGTAAATGCTTATTCCCTCGATTTTATTAATTAAATTAGTACTTAATTACCATCTATGAGTTTGAGACTACAGCGGGCCAAAATTTAATCAGCCTCTTATTAGCAAGTCTTAGACAAAGCAAACCCTTTTGTTGGGAGCGGGCCGCTGAAATTATTTTGGAATTTAAGGGAAATTTAACAAAATTTCCTTAAATCACCAGGGGAAATTCGCTTATGTTAAAGGGAAATCCCCAAATGTTATCAAATTCACTTCCGAGTGGCTTGATTACTTTTTTTCATGTATAATTTTAATTATACAATTAAACAAAAATGTTTTCGCTTTTTAATTTTGTTAACCCAAATTATTAACTGCTATTTATAAATATCTTTTATGTTTTTCTATTCATTTGACAAAAAAGGATCGAGTCTTAATAATCTAAATACAAACTACAAAGGTTTACAAACTTCGGAATAAATAAATAACTTCAGATTTCCTTAGAGAGCAACTTATTCTGTTTTCAACAGATTGTAATAAAAAGATTTGGTAGCGAAAAGCATATATTTCTTCATGAGAACGACAGAAATAAGCTATGAAACCATTGTGAAATTTAAAAATTTTATAGGTTGACATTTAATTTTTCGGGCTTGGTTTACATCCGCCAATTTGCATAAACTAATCTATAATCAAATAATCAATATTCCTTTGAAAAAAACATTAATATTTTGACTGGAAAGTAAAGAAACTTTATACAGAGAAAAGTTTTCGACTCTTTGACGTTACATGGGCAAGATTTTTGAATTTATTTTTTTTTTTGATAAATTTTCATTTTCATTTTAAATATTATATTTTCTAATAGAAAACAGTTTTTATTAAAAAAAAAAAAATAAAGAAATTGATTGTTTACGAATATTTTCACAACTGTCTCGCCCCTACAAAGGAGTGGTAATCAAATACAAAGCGACAAGCGAATTCTCCATATTTAATTCAAATTTTAACCTTTGTTTTCATATCTGATACCTCAGGGTGCACGCTACGCTTAACCCATTGTTAACCAGCTTCGGCTTTATTTTTCCGCCACTCCCCCCAGCCTTCCTACAATTACAAATATTTGCGGCGTCACAAAGTCGCGAATAGTAAATAAAGACAAAAAATAAAGCAAAGCCCAAAACAACAAGAAATATAAATAAATAAATCACAGCGAAGGACAACAAAAACTCCTTGTTGATTGTTGGTTTTTTAGTGGTGATTAATGCAATGTTAGTGCTGCTGTTGGTGTTTTTTGTTATGTTTCTCTTTGATGCGGCATTTTATGCACTTGCTGCTGGAATTTTCCACCCACTGTTTTTTTTTTCCCCTTGTTTGTTTTTCCTGTGTTGGCTCTTTTTGTTTGTCTTCATTGTTTTCCTTTTTTTTTTTTGTGTGCATCGCACAGCTTCATTAATTATTTATTTATTTGGCTACTCACCCGCATTCGTGTTTTTGTATTTCGTGTTGTTTTTGTTGTTGATTTGTTATTGATTTTTTTCTTTGGCTTGTTGCTTTTCTATTTGTTGTTTAATAGTCGTTGCTGCCACAAATCAATCAAAAGTTTGACTCAAACATACATATAATGTATGTATATGTATGTATACATCTTTTTGTTTATTGATCTTAATATATTTAAGTATTTCACGATTCTTCTAACTTTTTTGACTCACATTTGTTTATTTTTATTTTTATTTTTTTTTTTGTTTTTCTTCTTATGTGCAAATTATTCAATATGCATTTGGAAATTAATTAAATTACTTTGCATCTGTGACAAGAAAACACGCCATTATCATTCCAGTACAAAAAATGTTTAGAAAAATGTCAGTAACCTATTATTGATTCATAAGACTCTTCTCAGAATTTTCTAATAAAATATGTTTATCCCCTTGCATGGTATTATTATTTTAATCAGAACCATATCTTCTATGAGACATGGTCATTAAATATTATATTTAATTTCATATTCTATGAAAATCGGGTAGATGTATGGTAAAATGTAAAGCAGAGAATGTAAAACTGTAATTGTAGTACATGTATGTGCACGTTGATGCACTCGATATCAAGCACGTGCTTGTTCGTGTTGGGTGTTATTAGGCGCGAAGGAAATACATAAATAGAAAAGGATACGAGAAAGCTACTACTGGCGTGCTGCTATTGATTACTTGCATGTGTAATAAGTGGCTTAGGCCTCAAGTTTTTAGTTTAGGAAAGCTATGTATCTACATTAGATTTTATGGAGTACAAAACATTGTAATTGCTAGCCTTAATCGGCGGTATGGAGGCATGCGCCAAACGGCGCCTTGGAAGAACTGTTATCGAAATTAGAGAGTCAATTAGGGCTAACCCTTTAGCTCCGAAAAGCCGGATAGGACACCTACTGCCTTATAACACGTACATCCTCGTATGGATCACCAGTGGTATTCCTAGGGGTTTCCCTACGCGACTTTCCGCCAACTCCTCAATGCGTGTCTTTCTCTGCTCCCAGCTTAGACCTTCCATTTTATTTGGGCGTTGATGCCTACACAACGTTTATCCCAATATTGTGTGTACAAAATTACAGTTTTGGGAATTTGATTTGTTTTCTCGAACTTTGTTAATAACTGTAGTTTTTAAGATAGTAGATTAGTATTGAAACTATTCATTGTGAATCTCTTCTGAAATTCGATTGTCTGCACTTTGTCCCTCACTGTCTTGTGAGGCAACATAGGAGACTCCTAGCTTAAGCCATAAATATTACATAAATTTGTCCTGTAAATGTTAGCAATTAAGCTAGATTTTATAGTGCAATACGG